>NC_138205.1:95611132-96211132 GCF_964194415.1 Vipera berus | reverse complement strand
ACTTAAGAAAGAAGCATTTGTTCAAATATGGTTAAAGAAATAGAAAAACTTTGGAATATACCACTCTAAGAGGGATGAATTCTCCAAATAATATAGTATGCTTCTTTCTTTCCTGCAAAAAAAAAAAGCTGAAATGACTTAAATAAAGCAAAGGTTTTAGGTACTTAAATGTGACTGAATTTAAGAAAATATATATTAATTAATATATATTAACCTAGGAAGGATATATATTTTAAGTAGTATGTTATTTCTTATGTTTTGTTGCTCTTGCTTTTTTTTCTTTTTTTCTTTTTTCTTTTTCTTCTTCTCTCTTTTTATTCTTTTTTCTATTTCTTAAGAAATGTAAAAGTGTGAGATGGCTTATATGGAAAAATAGAATTAAATCTGTCAATGTAAATGTAATTAATCGTTGAGAAAATTTTCACTAGTAAGAATATCTAGAATTCAGTGGGAGAAATAAACTAAAATAGGGATCGTAACAGGATTTATGATAAGGCAACCAAAATGAAAAGAAAAGAAATATTATACTAATATGATTATTATTTTTCAGGAATATTGGAAAAATTATATACTCAATTGTTATTTATCAAAACAACAAGAATTGTATTAACTCAATGTTTGCAAAAAAGGATATTTTGGGGAAAGAGGAAATCAACTAAAATTAATATATGGAATACAGATTATAGAAATTAATTGTTAAAGATTCTTTTACAAATGTAACCCAGACAACACATTGTTTACCAATTATTGAGTGACATGCTTTGTTAAAAAAAAATCAATAAAATATATTATTAAAAAAAACAATAGCTAGAACACTTCTACCTTAGTGTCCTAGTTTCAGTATGAATTGCATTTTCCTTAAGGCATTTCAAAATACTGTATATATAACCACAACATTTTCTAGTTTCCCCAATGTTTTATGATATGTTTCTTAAATTCATAAGAGAAGCTGTAATCTCAAGGATGCTACCTAAGCTCAAGGATATTAGACAAGTAATTAAACTGAGTGAATGGCCTAATATCTGCTTTCTTTGTCTGAAGTGAAAATTTGTATGGGTTAGAACGCTGAGCTTGTCGATCAGAAGGTCGGCAATTTGGCGGGTCGAATCCCGAGTGCCGCGTAGCAGAGTGAGCGCCTGTTACTTATCCCAGCTTCTGCCAACCTAGCAGTTCGAAAGCACGTAAAAATGCAAGTAGAAAAATAGGGACCACTACGGTGGGAAGGTAACAGTGTTCCGTGCGCCTTTGGCATCTAGTCATGCCAGCCACATGACCACGGAGACGTCCTCGGACAAGCGCTGGCTCTTCGGCTTTGAAACGGAGATGAGCACCGGCCCCTAGAGTTGGAAACGACTAGCATGCATGTGTGGGGGAATCTTTACCTTTTTATAATCCTGAAGTGAATGTGTGTTTTGTATTTGAAATTTGTTAACCTGTTAACTGGAAATTGAAAAACATTTTCTTTCATTTTCAGATATAATATATTAGTAATTATTCCACCTATGGTATCCCACTGTTGTGTACCAATTATAGAATAAGGTTTTTGTTTAAAATTATTCTTGGTCATCATAAATTTTACATATTCAAACTAAGTGCTATTAAAATGCACACATGTCAAACTACCTTACATAGGCTGGAAAAATGTTAGGTAAACTGAACCCAAAATAATAAAAAGTATAGATCTATATGATTTTGGCAATTATTACTCATACATATTGTAATTTGAAAGTGGTTGGTAAGCAGGCAACTGACCTATAATTGCCTGGTGCTGCCCCCTTTTCTGCATTTTTCATTATCAGGTAGATTTTGCCATATGTTAGTCACTCTTCAATTTTACTTCCTTGCAATAAGCAGTTGTTAAACTGTTTGGCAACAAGTGGGTGTAGAATGATCAGATGTTTCAACCAAACTCCCTACAATTCACCTTTACCTGGTGTTGACCAACTTTTGATGTTCCTTATCCTTTTCTCCACCATTTTTTCTGTTATTATAAGTTCTTTAATTTAATCTTCTTTTTTATTCTTATCCACCTCCTTTAACCAAGCTGCATTCTAATTGTATTTCTTTGGTTATTCCATATCCACACCCAGGACTGTACTGTTTCTTCCTTATCATATATTGACTGATTCATTGCAATCTGATCATTGATAGATTGGTAGAAACATTTCTGATTTGATTGAAAGTGGAGATTCTGCCTATAATTTACAATTCAAGCTTTGTATCTGCTGATTTTCTGGTTCAGCTGTAATTTGCTGCTTTATTATTTCCAGTGCTTCCTTGATCTTCTATTTCTAGAAGATTTTTTGATTAGGTATTCTTATTTTTCTTGTTCTTCAGCTTCCTTTTTTTAATCTGTTCTAACTTGCTTACATCTCAGATTGCTAATTTTATTTTCCAGTCCTGATCTTCCATTTTAGTGGCTCACTGACTTTTTTCTTCTTCATTGATTTTGCATCCCATCCTAGCTGTGCTGTACATTAGTTGGTTTGTTTTCTTGTAATGAACTGGTGTTTATATTTCATATTGCAGTATTGGCATCTTTGAAACAAGCTTTAAAGCAGGCAACCTTATTCTGATGTTTTTGTACTGATTTAGAGGCTCAGTTATTCTTTGTTTCAGGTCTTCTTTTTTAGTTAGAGAGCTTTGTCCTTTCTGAAGCAGAGGAGAGGTGCCTGGTTCCAATGAGAACAATTCTATATTTCTGCAGGATTCCTCTAATAAAAACTGTTCCTTGTTTGCCTCTACAATCTGAGTTACTTCTGGCAAAGCTTTGATTTCTTTGCCCTGGGTGGACCTTTGCAATTCTTCCAATTCTGCTTCTATGAATACTTTGTTTCATATTATAAATCGACATTGATTTGGGTGTTGTTCTTTCCAGAACTGATGCATTCATTTAAAATATCCCCTTTTGTTGAACTTGAACTAGAATAGATCATTATTTCTTTATTTTCAATCACTCTGTATTTGCAACAAGTAAACACCTTTTCTTCCAGTAGTTCTGTAGCTACTGGCTCTGGTTGCTCAACCAACAATCCTGTGGTCCATTTTTCAACCAGATATCCAGGATGTCCATATCTACTGTGGTCCTTGTTAAACTGGGTTATGATCAAGGCGTTACAAATTTTAGTAATTTACTATCTCATCATATTTTTTTCTGGGAAACAAGTCTTTGTCTCACTCTGATGAGACTTATCCAATATAGTTGAACTTCAGGCATCTTTTTCAGAGCACACAAGCCCCACAACCACATCAAGGTAGTGCCTCACTAGGGGATGTTGTTGTTGTTATTTGAAAAAAATACAGTATGTGCAGTCACTGCTGCTAGTTCTAGCTGGTGTTGGTCTCCATATGCATTGAATTCATCTCAAGAACTTAAGATATTGTAATGGGGATTGGTTTGGTATATGTGTGGATCCAAGCAGTGTGGCCTTTTGCAGCTGACAGATGGAACTTTTGTCAGTGCATAGATTTTCTAAGTGCAATCCTAGTGTACCACTACCATGGCTGCTTTATGCCAATTTTTTTACTTTGATTTTCAGATCTTGATACTTTGTGAACTACTTTAATTCTTTGTCTTCTATTCTACTGTTCACTGGTGTTGCGACATCAATTATCCACAATTTCTTCTTTTCAACCAAAGTTAAATCGGGTGTGTTATGAGCCAAGATTTGTGAGCCAAGAAATCCCACAATATTTTACTCTGCTTATTCTCAATTACTTTTTTAACATTATAGGACACCTTCCCAAGATGGCTTTGAACAGTGAAGGAATTTTTCTTTTTTGCTGATGATTTGCTGATTTTGGTGCTAAAGTTGGTTCTTTGGCAATCCTGCTCCCTGGACTTGAATGGGAGCCCTTAGGAATGACCCAAAATGGTTTGGGGATGGCTGTGGATCCACCTGGGAAAGGGAGTCTTGAAAATTCCAGTTCCCTTTGGGAGCAGTTGGAAAACCATTGGGTATATATCTTCCTTTTGGAGCTTCATTTTCATAGGCATGCCTGGGTTTTAACTTCACTTTTCGAATCCTCTCTTTGCTTTTTATCTTTAAAAATTGGCTGAATACCGATTTATTTTAACTCTCTGCTGGACTATCTGTTTTTTTCCTTTTTGATTTGCTGTTTTGAATAATTTTCATATAAGGAAATACTATGCCTCCTTGCATAGTGAAAGTGCTTTTACTTAATTTACATTTTATTGGACATTATAGGTATTTTGTATTTTTTCAATCTGCAAAAAGTTTGAAGTTTATCTTTCTTAATCTTTCTTTTAATTTTGGATCGAAATATCCAGAAAATATCTTCCCCATTCCTTTGTCTTTTTTCTTGTTCTGCTTTGAAAAAATTTCTTATCTACTATTCTGAGCAGCAATATATCAGATTACAGATAAGGAAAAGAGGCTGACACATAAAAAAAGACTTAGGCAATATGCAATTCTTAACTGAAAACTTTTTTAAAAAGTTTAATGAACGATTGTGGAACCATTCAGAAGCAAATGACTCAAAATAAATTAAATCCGCAAAAGGAATGTGATTTCAAAGCAGTAGATTCAGTGGGAAGAAATATGGACCTAGACTTAGAAATTTCAGAGTCGAGTCCATATACCTCCCTGAAGTCAAGCCTGTACTCTTACATGACAGCAGAACATTGTCTGAAATGATGATAATTTTTTTTAAAGTGGATTGAAGAAGATAGGGGAATGGATTTATCACATTTAACTGAAGAACAACATCTAGATTGATTGTAGTTATTCAGACAATTGATAAGAAACAAACATGGATATTTGATTCAGGACCAATCGTTGTTAATTCTTGGAATGATGTAGCAAGAAGCCGTGATAAATTTTCTATGAGCTGATTACAATGATAGTTTATTAACAGAGGTTTTGGAATTTTAATCTTTCCTTTTTATTATTATTGTTCTTCCCCTTAACTATTTAGATAGATAGATAGATAGATAGATAGATAGATAGATAGATAGATAGATGATAGATAGATAGATAGATAACTTGCAAATAGAATTAATAGTTTAGTAGTTTAAAATTCTTTGGACCTGTTTTGCAAGGGGTTGGAAACTAATATTATTGTAATATATTAATCAGCATTCAATTGGGGGACAATATGTATATATGCACTAGTCTTTTTTACGATACTTTTTATTTTTAATGTCTTGTTTTCTTGTTTTCTTTATTTCTTTAAAAAAAACTTCGATGTTTTGTATTTTAACTTTTTTGAATAAAATAAAAATAGATTAAAAAAAGAAATATCTCTCAGGCTATCTATCATCTTGTGGAATGACACATCAAAAGTGTTATTCTAATAAGAGAACAAATGCTAATGAAGCCAAAGAAGTAAGGCATTTGAATCTTAATGCACAGAATATAAAGCAATGCACTTTTTCAACTCTATGTTCCCACCAATTTCTCATTACTGGAACATAATTTGTATAGATGTTCCAGTGAATTATTTTGGCAATTGTGTTGTGTGATTGTTTATAATCAGTGTGCACAATCTCCTTGCATGAGCTGAGCATAGGATCTACTATTTCTTCAATTTCTTTGCAACAAATAATCCGATATAGAATTATTTTTCTGTTCTCTTACTATATTAAATGGATTGATGAATACACTTAATCTGGCTGTCCCAAAGGTGTTTTTTCACAAGGCAACTGGACTTAGTTTTTCTATTTGAAGACGTTTCAGTTCTCATCCATGGTTTTGCTTTGTTTAACTGTCTAGAGGATGATAATAATAATTTAAAAAGAACACTGTGCAAAAGTGTCTTTGTTATTTGTGAACATTGTTCTTCCTCATCTAAATAAAATGGCTTTGTTTTTTGCTAATATCTGCTCCTGCTTCATTAGGTAATTTAGCCCAGGCAGATTGCAAAGCTGTTTAACGTGAATTTCTGCATATGCCTACTATTTCTATTTCTTTTGGATTTCTTGATCCTCTTTGACATCCAAATATTTTATTAAATTCTTAACTCCCTAGATTCAATTTCCTTATTTAATAGGTCTGCTAGATGTGGCCTACAAAAATATAGACTAGTAGATGACCACACACAAAACTGAAATCTTATGCATCTCTGCTCCCTACTACTCATCCAGATTATTGCATATAGATATCATAGCTCTATTATTTAGACAGCTCTGTTAGTAGGTCTTCATTATTCTAACTTCATTTAAATTATATTCTACAGGAATGTAATCCATATAGGACTGCTAAAAGTACATTGATAAGATTGTGAGATTTAGCCAGTGGTGGAACTCAGCCAGTTTGCACCACTTGGGCAGAACCAGTAGCTAATTTTTTTATTGCCCAGGCCCAGAATGGACTTCTGGAAGCGGCATCCACACAGCGAACCAGTTGTTCACATATTTGAATCCCACCACTGGATTTAGCCTGAGAATCATGATTCAGATTCCTTTAGCCATTTAACTTACAGTAGTTGACAAAGAGAAAATAAGAGAATCTCAAATCTTTGAGAATGAAGATTTAAGAAAATATGCAATTAACTCTCTTCTACTATAATAGCTTTCTTTCTTTCTTTCTTTCTTTCTTTCTTTCTTTCTTTCTTTCTTTCTTTCTTTCTTTCTTTCTTTCTTTCTTTCTTTCTTTCTTTCTTTCTTTCTTTCTTTCTTTCTTTCTTTCTTTCTTTCTTTCTTTCTTTCTTTCTTTCTTCTGTATTTTGCCACATACAGGAATACCCTTAAAATGTGTCATGAAGCTAAATGTAGCTGAAAATAATTTAGACTACAGGTATAGAGCCATATTTATAAATGGATCTTACAGTAATTACAGCTTTTCAAATATATATTCTTCACTTAGGTTTAACATTGCATGTTCCTAAATGATCTCCTTGGTCCATTTTATATTGTTAAAATTAAATTTTAAGCAAACAATTATCTTTCTAATATGCTATGTACTATAAGATCAGTAATATCAGCATTTTTGGATTGGACTCCAATTCCATATGATTTAACTAAAAGATTGGGTTTCAGTATCCATACATTTACTATAACCTTAGAACTCTGGAATTTCTGTATGACAGACAATAAGAAAGAAATTGCAGTAATATTTATCACTGTGGAAAGAAAAACATTCTGAGAAATTCCTGAAATACTATGTAATGGTTATAACTGCTGTTCTTATATGCATCCTTAATTTATAGAATTCAGCAAGGGAGTTACCAATACTAAAAGCAATAGAATGCTATAATTTTGACTTGGTCAAATGCATGTCTATTTCATTACACAACACTGTTGATATTTTAATAACATCCAACAATTGGCAATTTATGTTTCAAAAATATAGCAGTGCTTATCAAGAGAACAGCAAAAGAGATTATTAGGGGACTGGGGGCTAAAACATATAAAGAATGGTTGCTGGAAATGGGTATGTCTAGTGTCATGGTTCCAATAGATGAAACCAGTAAAAGAACTTCAAGGCAAGAATTCTTCCTTAAAGAACATTTTATTAGGAAACAAAGTATCAGCACTTACATAGTTGAACCCAAAACTGAGATTCCCTCCCCCCAGATACAAAGTAACAAGTTGCAATATCCATCCCACAAATGCTGTCATAAATCACATTCCCCAATTAATGCAAGACACGGGCTTTTCTCACTGGCCCTCAGCCTGCCAAAACCTTATCAGACCATGTCCTTGAGTTCCCAAACTTCTACATTGTTGTTGTTGTTGTTGTTGTTAATTGCGAAGTCATGTCTGACCCATTGCGACCCCATGGACAACATTCCTCCAGGCCTTCCTGTCCTCTACCATCTTCTAGGGTCCATTTAAGCTCACACCTACTGCTTCAGTGACTCCATCCAGCCACCTCATTCTCTGTCATCCCATTCTTCTCTTGCTCTCAATCTTTCCCAACATTAGGCTCTCCTCCAGTGAGTCCTTCCTTCTCATTAGGTGGCCAAAGTATTTGAGTTTCAACTTCAGGATCTGGCCTTCTAAAGAGCAGTCAGGGTTGATCTCCTCTAGGACTGACCGGTTTGATTGCCTTGCAGCCCAAGGGACTCACAGGAGTCTTCTCCAGCACCATAGTTCAAAGGCTTCAATTAATTGGCACTCAGCCTTTCTTATGGTCCCACTTTCACAGCCATACATTGCAACTGGAAGACCATAGCCTTGACTATATGCACTTTTGTTGACAGGGTGATGTCTCTGCTTTTTAGTATGCTGTCTAGATTTGCCATGGCTTTCCTCCCCAGGAGCAATCGTCTTTTAATTTCTTGGCTGCAGTACCCACCTGCAGTGATTTTGGAACCCAGGAAAATAAAATCTGTCACTACCTCCATTTCTTCCCCATCTATTTTCCAGGAATTGAGAGGGCCGGATGCCATGATCTTGGTTTTCTTAATGTTAAGTTTCAAGCAAACTTTTGCACTCTCCTTCACCCGCAACAAGAGGCTCTTTAGTTCCTCTTCACTTTCTGCCATTAGAGTGGTATCATCTGCATATCTTAGGTTGTTGATATTTCTCCCGGCAATTTTAATTCCAGCTTTTGATTCATCTAGCCCTGCCTTTCTCATGATGTGCTCTGCATATAAGTTAAATAGGCAGGGCGACAGTATACAGCCTTGCCGGATTCCTTTCCCAATTTTGAACCAATCAGTGGTTCCGTGTCCAGTTCTCACTGTTGCTTCTTGACCTGCATATAGGTTTCTCAAGAGACAAATAAGATGGTCTGGTACTCCCATCCCTTTAAGAACTTGCCACAATTTGTTGTGACCCACACAAACAAAGGCTTTAGCATAGTCAATGAAGCAGAAGTAGATGTTTTTCTGGAACTCCCTAGCTTTCTCCATGATCCAGCGTATGTTGGCAATTTGATCTCTAGTTCCTCTGCCTCTTCAAAATCCTGCCTGTACTTCTGGTAGTTCTCGATCCACATACTGCTGGAGTCTAGCTTGTAGGATTTTAAGCATAACTTTACTAGCATGTGAAATGAGTGCAATGGTGCAATAGTTTGAACATTCTTTGGCACTGACTTTCTTTGGACTTGGAATGTAAACTGATCTTTTCCAATCCTGTGGCCACTGTTGAGTTTTCCAAATTTGCTGGCAAATTGAGTGTAGTACTTTTACTGCATTGTCTTTTAAGATTTTGAATAGCTGAGCTGGAATACTGTTACCTCCACTAGCTTTGTTGTTGCTCAGCTTTCCTAAGGCCCACTTCTTAATCTCTTCTGCCTCCGTTAGGTCCCTGCCATTTTGCTCCTTTATCATGCCCATTTTTGCATGAAACATTCCCTTCATCTCTCCAATTTTCTTGAAGAGATCTCTGGTCCTCCCTATTCTATTGTTTTCTTCTATTTCTTTGCACTGTTCATTTAGGAAGGCATTCTTATCTCTTCTAGCTATTCTCTGGAATTCTGCATTCAATTGGGCGTATCTTTCTTTTTCTCCCTAGCCTTTCGCTTCCCTCCTTTCCTCAGCTATTTGCAAAGCTTCCTCAGACAGTCATTTTGCTTTCTTGCATTTCTTTTTCTTTGGGATGGTTTTAGTTGCTACCTCTTGTACAATGTTGCAAACCTCTATCCATAGTTCTTCAGGCACTATGTCTATCAGATCTACCGTATTTTTCAGACCATAAGACGCACTTTTCCCCTCCCAAAAGTGGGTGGAAAAACGAGGTGCGTCTTATGGTCTGAAGGTAAGCGAAAACAGTTGTCTCCCGTTCAGTCAACGCAGTCCATCAGCTCCATTGGAGAGACGTGATTGAATGAAGACGTGGAATTCTCCGCCCCGCCCCTGTGATTGGTCGGCAAGGAAGGAAATACGGACGTGCCTGCCATGCCTTCTGACTGCCTCCCCCTTCCTGCATGCGCACATTTTCTTTCTTTTACCTCGCTGCTAAAGAAATAGTTTTTGCTAAACTAAACCTCATAGGCGACTTGCCCCAGCAAAGCCGTGAGGAGTTGTCCCTGCAGATTTCTCTGCGAAGTTTATTGGAAGTGATTTCCCATTTGCAAGATAATACTGCTAATTGTTTGAAATTGCTTCGGCATCTTAGAAAACCTATTCAGGGAAAAGAAACTACCGGTACCTTCCTTCCTTCCTTCCTTCCTTCCTTCCTTCCTTCCTTCCTTTCTCTTTCTTTCTTTCTTTCTTTCTTTCTTTCTTTCTTTCTTTCTTTCTTTCTTTCTTTCTTTCTTTCTTTCTTTCTTTCTTTTTCTCTCTTTCTTCCTCCCTCCCTCCTTTCTTTCTTCCTTCTCTTCCTTCCTTCCTACTCTCTTTCTTCCTTCCTTCTCCCTTCCTTCCTTCCTTCCTTCCTCCCTTCCTTCCTTCCTTCCTTCTTTCTTTCTCTTTCTCTCTCTCTCTCTCTTTCTCTCTTCCTTGCTCCCTCCCTCCTCCCTCCTTCTTTCTTTCTTTCTTTCTTCCTTCCTTCCTTCCTTCCTTCCTTCCTTCCTTCCTTCCTTCCTTCCTTCCTTCCTTCCTTCTTTCTCTCTCTCCTTTCTTTCTTTCTTTCTTTCTTTCTTTCTTTCTTTCTTTCTTTCTTTCTTTCTTTCTTTCTATCTATCTCTCCCTTCCTCCCTCCCTCCCTCCCTCCCTCCCTCCTTCCTTCCTTCTTTCCTTCTCTCTCTCTCTCTCTCTCTCTCTCTCTCTCTCTCTCTCTCTCTCTCTCTCTCTCTCTCTCTCTCCTTCCTTCCTAGTATACCGGTACTATTTGGTTCAGAATATTTTTTTCTTGTTTTCCTGCTCTAAAAACTGGGTGCGTCTTATGGTCAGGTGCGTCTTATGGTCCGAAAAATACGGTAATTCCTTAAATCTGTTTGTCACCTCTACTGTATATTCAACAGGGATATGATTTAGTTCATACCTGAGCGGCCTAGTGCTTTTCCCTACTTTCTTCAGTTTAAGCCTAAATTTTGCAACAAGAAGCTCATGGTCTGAGCCACAGTCAGCTCCTGGTCTTGTTTTTACTGACTGTATAGAGCTTCTCCATCTTTGGCTGCAGAGCACATAGTCAATCTGATTTCTTTGTTGACCGTCTGGTGATGTCCATGTGTAGAGCCGTCTCTTGGGTTGTTGGAAAAGAGTGTTTGCTATGACCATCGTATTCTCTTGACAAAATTCTGTCAGCCTTTGCCCTGCTTCATTTTGTACTCCAAGGCCAAACTTGCCTGTTATTCCAGTTATCTTTTGGCTTCCTACTTTAGCATTCCAATCCCCCTTGATGATGATGAAATCATTTTTTGGTGTTAGTTCTATAAGGTGCTGTAGGGCTTCATAGAACTGGTCAATTTCATCCTCTTCAGCACTGGTGGTTGGGGCATAGACTTGGACTACTGTGATATTGAATGGTTTGCCTTGGATTCGAACTGAGATCATTCTGTCATTTTGGGGATTGTACCCCAATATTGCTTTTTCTACTCTTTTTTTTATTAAAGAGTTTTACAAAAACAAAATTTTACAATATATCCTCAAATCCCCCCCACCCCAAACCCACCCATTTCCCCCCCCACCTCCCAGAGCTAAATACAGGATTATAGTTATAATAATCATATTCTAAATAAAAATTATGCATAATATATAATTAACCAAATTCATAATGTGCTTTAACTCCCCTTTAACATAACTACATACAAAGTACCAATAACAATATCCCACTAAAATCTACTCATAAGCTAAATGGAAGTTTTTAGTCCCATATTTGTTCTGAATATAATCTATCCATCTCCTCCAAACTGAAATATATCTTTCCTGTGAATGATCTTTCAAGTAAGCAGAAATCTTAGACATTTCTGCAAGATTCGAAAATTTAAGCACCCATTCTTCTATAGTAGGCAAACTATCCTTCTTCCAATATTGTCCCACCAGTAACCGTGCTGCTGTTATCATATTCAACATCAAATTAGTTTCTTTAACATCACAATCTACAACAATACCCAATGAAAACAATTGCGGAGAAAACTTTATCTTTCTCTTAAAAATCTTTTGAATGTTCCACCAAATTTTAATCCAAAAAGCTTTTATATTTCTACAAGTCCACCACATATGAAAATAGGTGGCTTCTAAACTACCACATCTCCAACATTTAGACTGTAAATTAGGATACATGTTAGACAACTTCTTGGGATCCAGATGCCATCTATAAAACATTTTATAAAAATTTTCTCTTAAGTTTTGAGCCTGAGTAAATTTAACATTTCTGACCCAAATTATCTCCCAAGTGTCCAAAGAAATTGGTTCCTGAATATTTTGTGCCCACTTTATCATACAATCTTTAACTAATTCTGTTTCCGAATCCAATTCAATTAAAGCATTATATATCCTCTTTATATGTGCACAATTTAGCTTTTCCTACTCTTTTATTGATTATGAAGGCTACTCCATTTCTTCTGAGGGATTCTTGCCCGCAGTAGTATACCTGATGGTCATCTGAATTAAATTCACCCATTCCTGTCCATTTTCGTTTGCTGATTCCTAAGATGTCGATGTTCAGTCTTGTCATCTCTTGTTTGACCACGTCCAACTTTCCTTGATTCATGGATCTTACATTCCAGGTTCCGATGGAGAAAAAATCTTTACAGTATCGGACTTTCCTTCACCACCAGATACATCCACAGCTGAGCGTCCTTTCGGCTTTGGCCCAGTCGCTTCATTCTTTCTGGCGCTACTAGTACTAGCCCTCTGCTCTTTCCCAGTAGCATATTGGATGCCTTCCGACCTGAGGGGCTCATCTTCCAGCGTCATATCTTTTTTCCTTTTGGTACTGTCCATGGGGTTTTCATGGCAAAGATACTGGAGTGGGTTGCCATTTCGTTCTCCAGTGGATCACATTTTGTCAGAACTCTGCTACATTGTTATGGCTAGCTAAACCCCCAAGCATTTACCCCATCCCATCTTCTACATCTGAACTCTAAAAGAATAGGAAAGGCACACTAGAAGCAAAAGTAAAAATGCCTGCTGATTCTCAGTTGTCAGAGCAACAACATCCATTGTTACAGCTCTCCTTAACAAAAAGGTGTAATCCTGCAATTTAAACAGAAGAATAGGTTAAGGGTTGCCTCTTGGCTTGTTGGGGTGTTTGTCATAGAAGGGACCTGGGTATTTTTGTCCCAACTTCTTACTAGGCAATTTAAGTCGTAGATATTTTGTGGATAAATACACTTTTTCCCCAACATGGAAAGATCTCTGGGGAGATAGTTTTTTATCAGCTTGCTTTTTATATGTCTCTGAGGCTTTTTTCAGCGCTGTTTTTGTTTTGTCCCAAACTTCCTCCCGTTTTGACATCCATTGGTCAGGAGTCTGGGAGGTAGAGGGTCCTTGAAGATACTCAGGTATTGGGTTGAATTTGTTTCTTGTGGCAATTTTAAAAGGAGTGAAACCAGTGCTGCTATGAACGGTATTGTTATAAGCCACCTCAGCAAAAGGGAGGAGGTCAGTCCAGTTTATTTGTTGGTAGTCCATATAGCACCTAAGGTACTGCTCCACCATTGAGTTCACTTTTTCAGCTACCCCATTCATAGATGGGTGAAAAGCTGACAACAGTCTTTGTGACAAGCCAATTATTTTCAGGAAATCCCTCCAAAACCTGGCTGTTAATTGCATTCCCCTGTCATAGATTATCCATTTTGGTGCACCATGCAGCCTGTAAATATGCTTAAGGAACATTTTGGCTAATTTCTTTTTTTTTTTATTTAAAAAGTTTTACAATACATTTTGACTTTAATCCCCCCCTCCCCCACCCCTACCTAACCCTCCCTATCCCTCTCCCCCATTCCCTCCTCCCCCCCCACTTCCCAGAGCTAAATACAGGGTATAAAATCAAAAAACAAACATAAGCACCCCTATGTTATCAGCAATAAACTATTAATTCTATCTCCCTCTAGCTCATATAAAATGAATACAAACAATATTAATATTACAAATAAAGTAAAAAAGAAAAAGAGGAAAACAGAAAAAGAGCTTTACTCAGAATAGATTTTCTTAATCCCAGTCCTTATTCATATTTCAAAAAAAAAAAGAAAAAAAACTTTCACCTATTATTTACATTCTCCAACCTTTCTCTAATTTCTAAACAAATTCTCAGTTACGCGCCAAAAGCGCCTATCTCTATTAACCTTAATAATCTCCAACCAAACTAAACTATGATCAAAAATAGTTCTTGCATGTATCACGCCAAATGTCTCGCAGTTCCAAATCATCCTTGAGTTCAAATAAAAAGAGTAAAAAAAAGGTTTAAGCAGTCTGTAAGACAACTTGTTGTTAATTAGGAGCTTGCATACCCATTCTTAGTTCAGCACATACTTTTAGTCCATAACCCTAATATACTTTTCTAACAAGCAAATAACATCAATCTTAACTTGTGTTAAATATTAAAAAAAATCTTTCTTTCTCCTCTATGATAAATTTAATCCATTGACATTCTAATTTAAAAATTTAATCACCAATCTTAACGCTCCAAAGCTTTTGGAGCACGTCTGTCATGACCCCCAAAACTTCTTTGGACCGCGCCCCTCCCACAGCTTCACTGTAAGTACACTTTGGAGATTCCATAACTTTCTGCTGGTCTTGCTCTTGCTCTCGTCTCGCTCTTCTTAGGGCGGCACGCGTCATCCTCTGGCCTCCTGCAACATCCGATGAAACTGTTTCTTGATCCCCTCCAACACCATTGTCCTCTATCTGTCTATCTGCAACATCTTGAAGCTTTCCCTCGCCGTATCCCTTTACAGCTTCCAAAAATGATAAGGGAGTTGCTTTTAACACATTGCTATAAAAATCACGTGCCTGGGCCACAGTAACCAGACAATGTCTTTTACCTTCATGCGTCACCACCAGTCCAACTGGAATCTCCCATCTAAACTTAATATCACATTTCTTAAGTTCCTGTACTAGAAATGCAAAATCTTTCCTTCTCCTTAAAATATTCGGAGGAATCTCTTTTAAAACCAAGACTTCTTGCTCAGCCACTACCAATTTAGTATCATAAGCAGCTTGAATGACTTCATCTCTAATTACTCTCTTTGTAAAATAGACCACCACATCTCTGGGTAACTTCCTCTGTCTTGCAATCCATGAATTTACACGAAAAATTTTGTCCATATTTCCCTCAATTTCAGATGCTGGCTGGCCCAATACCCCTTCCAGAGCCTCAGAAATCAGCTGCTTTAAATCTTCTTTACAATTCTCCTTTAAACCCCTAATTCTAATAGCATACTGCATCTGATGATACTGAACAAGGCTCAATTCTCCGTCCATTTTATCCCTTATATTTTCATTTTCTAATACCTTTGCTTCTAATATAGAGTTCTTTTGACTGAGATCCTTCACTTTTACATCCAGCTGTTGCACACATTCAGCTACAGATTCAATCATAGACAACATGTCCACCCTCATTGCTCTAAACTTCTCTTCCATCTTCTTCTCCAATTTCTCCATTTTCTCCTCCATTTTCTCCTCCAGCTTTTTCAACTTTTCATCCATCATGTCAGACATCAATTGTGAATGCTTTCCAAGAGCATCTTGTAAATCCTTAAGCGTCAATGCCGGAGGAGGTGCAGGAGGAAGCAAAGCTTGCAATGAGGTCTGTTGCACCAGGGAAGACCCCGCGCTCCGAAGAACTTTAGACGTTTTAGCCGCCATCTTCCCCCACTTTCACTTATTGCGCACTTTCACTTTAAAGCTATAAAATCCATTGAGCTAGAGAGTAAAGATAAGAGTCCACATCACCTTGACCTCCTGTACCGCTCTGCCTGCATCTTGACAATCAAAAGTATTTCCTTTTGGCAGGGGTGGTTGCTAACGCCTGGCTCCTCTTCTCCCGAGGAGGGGGCTTCAAATCCATCTAAACAGCTGATCGGCGCTGTTTACGATGGAAAAACACAGCTGCGGAGCGGACAGCCCGAAAAAGGCTGTCTTCGGCGTCGTGTCGCCACCGGAAGTCCCATTTTGGCTAATTTCTGGGCTGACAGGAGTCCCTTGCAGGCGATGAAGTAAGCTTGCTTCAAAAAAAAATCATTCACAGTCCATATTACCGTATTTCCTCTGCTTTTGGGTAACTCAACTGTAAAATCTATAGCAATCTCTTCCTATGGTTGGGAAGGGTCTGCGACAGGCTGTAATAGTCCGGGGGGGGGGGGTTTCCCCAGAATTCTTTTCATGTGGCACACACCGCACAGCTTTTGGCATAGTTTTCCATGTCCTTCTTCAAACTCGGCCACCAAAACTGCCAGCAAATTAAATGTAGTGTTTTCAAATAGCCAAAGTGTCCAGCTTGTTTTACATCATGGCTGTGTTGAAGTGCACAGAGACGGAGGGTTTTGGGCAAATATAACTTTCCCCCCTTGTAAGCTAGTCCATCTCTGCAGGTTAGGGAGGTTTGATGGTCTTTAAACCATTGATCATGGAGGAGTTTGTGCTTCAGCTTTCTCATCACGGGCCTGTCTGGGTTCAGATCTGCTGTAGATGGGGTTTTCTGTGGGGTTAATTGAGACACGATCTGTGCCATAGGCATGATCAAATCATTGACTTGTTCACACTGGCTTTTATACTGGGCAATCTGGACAGAGCACCAGCCAAAAAGTTCTCTCCCCTCCCCCCCGGTATGTACTTTAGATGAAATTAAATTGACTGAAGTATTGTGCCCACCGTACTTGTTTGGGGGAAAGTTTGCGACGAGTTTTCAGTGCCTCTAGATTTTTGTGATCAGTCCATACTTCAAAAGGCATCTTGCTCCCTTCCAGGTAGTGCCACCAGGTTAACAGAGCCCAACAAATTGCAAAAGCTTCTTTTTCCCAAACTGATCACCTCCTCTCACAATCATTGATTTTTTTGTTATGTGTAGGCACAGGGTTGTAAGACCCCCATGTTATTCTTTTGCAAAAGTACTGCTCTGACTGCTACATTGCTAGCATTGGCTTGAATCACAAATGGTTCCCCTGAGCAGGGGTGCTTTAAGCTTGGCTAGGCCACAAAAAGTCTTTTTAAATTCTCAAAAGCTGTTTGACATCTCATAGTCCATGTTGGCGGTTGGCCCAGTCATGGCTTTCCCCCATCTTTACCTGTTTTTAATATGTCTGTTAGAGATAAAGCAATTTCAGCAAAAGAAGGAATGAATTGACAATAGAAGTTTGCAAATCCCAGAAAGTTTTGAAGCTGCTTTCGAATTGTTGGAGGTTGCCATTCAATTACGGCTTTCACTATGTCAAGATCCATCTCTATGCCCTCACTGGAGATCTGGTAGCCCAAATAATCTAGTTGGGTTTGGTGGAATTCACACTTCGATAATTTAACATATAGTTTGGCATCTAGTAGTCTCTTTAGTACCTCTTGCACTAAATTCACATGGTCAGTCATGTTCTTGCAATAGATTAAGATGTCATCAAGATACACCAAAACCCCTTTGTATAGATGATTGTGCAGCACCTGGTTAATCAGCTGCATGAAAACAGCTGGAGCTCCTTGTAATCCAAATGGCATAACTTTGAATTAATAGCTGCCCATAGGACAGTTAAAAGCAGTTTTCTATTCATCTCCTTCTTTTATCCTTACTTGGTAGTACACTTCTCTTAGATCTAACTTGGTGAAGATATGACCCTGTGCTAGATAACAATTATTATTATTATTATTATTATTACTACTACTACTACTACTACTACTACTACTATTATTATTATTATTATTATTATTATTATTATTATTATTATTATTATTATTGGTTAGTAGGTCCTTCAGGAGGGGGAGAGGGTACATATTCTCCACTCTCACAGTGTTTAACCCCTTATAATCCATGCAGAGCCTCAGCGATGCATCTTTTTTTTCCTTGAATAACACCAGGGCCCCCACCTAGGATTTAGCCGGCTCAGTGAAGCCTCTGGCTAGGTTACTATTCACATACTGCTGCAGCTTGTCCATCTCAAGGGGAGACATATCATACATTTTTGATTTAGGCAGCTTGACTCCTGGTAATATTTGAATGGTGCAATCATTTGGCTGGTGCAGTGGTAGGATTTCACATTCCTTCTCACTAAATGCTTCTGCTAAATCTCGGTATTCCCTGGGGATGAGGGGCTCCCCTGGCAGGCGAATGGTGGCTACTTTCACTGTTTCAGCTGGTGGACTAGGCTCTCCACTAACATCAAAAGAGGCATGAGGGGGGTTGGGTCCTACTGGCAATGTCATAGTCCTCATCCCCTTTTCTCACCAAATAAAAGGTTTCCACTTATCTGGCCATGCTAGACCTATTTTTTTTTAAAATTATTATTATTTTAATTCCATTTATATCCCGCCCTTCTCCGAAGACTCAGCTTCAGTCATTTTGGGGGCCACCACAAAATGGATGAGCTCCCAATGTTTGCCTATTTCTAAATGTAACAAGCAGGAAACCGTATACCAGACATGTCAAACACAAGGCCCGGGGGCCGGATGTGGCCCGCGATGTGGTTTCATGCGGCCTGCGAAGCCATCCTGAAAACAGTGAGGGAACGGCCCCCACTGCCTTGGCCCTGGCCCAGAGACCCTCCTTTTGCCAGAGACCCTCAGATCTGTCCCACTCCTGCCCAGGCCCCATAGGCACCCTTGATGTGAATGATGTAGAGCTGGCCACGCCCACCCAGTAGGCCATATGCACTCTAGCCACGCCCACCCAGTAGGCCACACCCACCCTGGCCACACCCACCTGGCCCCTTGAGGGCAACCGCAATGCTGATGCGGCCCTCAATGAAATTTAGTTTGACACCCCTGCCGTATACCATTTCAGACAAATGGCTGTCCAGTCTCTTCTTAAAAATGTCCAGTGTTGGAGCATTCACCACTTCTGGAGGCAGGTTGTTCCACTGGTTAATTGTTCTAACAGTAAAGAAGTTTCTCCTTAATTCTAGGTTGCTTCTCTCCTTGATTAGATTCCATCCATTGCTTCTTGTCCTGCCTTCAAGTGCTTTGGAGAATAGCTTGACTCCCTCTTCTTTGTAGCAACCCCTGAGATATTGGAATACTACTATCATGTCACCCCTAGTCCTTCTTTTCATTAAACTGGACATATTCAATACCAGCAACGGTTCCTTATATGTTTTAGCCTCCAGTCCCCTAATCATCTTTGTTGCTCTTCTCTGTACCCTTTCTAGAGTCTCAACATATTTTTTTACATCATGGTGACCAAAACTGGATGCAGTATTCCAAGTGTAGCCTTACCAAGGCATTGTAAAGTGGTATTAATACTTCATGTGATCTTGATTCTATCCCTCTATTAATGCAGTGTAGCACTGTGTTGGCTTTTCTGGCAGCTGCAGCACACTGCTGGCTCATATTTAAGTGATTGTCCACTAGGACTCAAAGATCCCTCTCACAGTTACTACTATTGAGCAAGGTTTATGATTACGGACAGCTTGGGTTCAAAATGTTTTTTCAGTCTTCATTTTAATTCAGCATACGTTACTGACTTGATGCTGGCTGGTGCCACCAAACTTTCTGTGATGTCGTATGTGGCCTGTCCATACATGCAGAGCAGGGTCGCCACTTTAAACCCATCCTCTCCGACCTGGTTGGCCCGCAAGTAGGTGTCCATCCTAGAGACGTAGGAGCTCCATGGTTCTGGGTGGGAGACGTCAAACTCATTGAGTCTGCCCACCTTTGCTATGGTGGTATAGTGGTGAGGTCTTGGACACTGCTTCTCTTGCTACGAAGGAGATGAACTGCCTAGATCCTGGGGATGGATCTCTCAGGACAATGTGCTTCTAGTTTGGCTTACTGCCAGACAGGGTTGGGACATGGTCCTGCCAGGGTTCTGATGCCTGGGCTAAAACCCTGTGACTTCAACTCTAATAGGCATCACTCCTTCGCCAAGATCCTACCTTCGTCGCCACTGTTGCATAATGGGTTCGTAGAGACATTGACCAGACCGATTCAATGCAATATGTTTATTTACAAGAATAACAGAACTGAACTCAACCAACAGACTAACAGATATTTATATGTGCCGCCACTAGGCGGCGACCAATCAGATTTAAAGCTGGTTTTCCCACTCAAATACAACTTCAGTTTCCCTCCAAAACAGTTGGAGACACATTTAAACTAAAACACATTAATGGTCAATATTAGTACATAACACCACGTTCCCCTGGACAAGTCAACCCCAGTACATTTTATGCACATAATCATTTAAATATGCTGGTGGCTTATGCATTCCTTTGGAGCGCCGCAAAACTGTTTGGGGCTCCCGATCAACTTGTCGGTGAACCAGACCCAGTAGACCCATGCTGGTATGTCTGTCTGTACTGGGTAGACGGTTGTCACTATGTTTGGGTGACCTGGGTAGAACTGTACTGCGGTGTTCGTTTGCATTACTTTCTGGCAAGCATGGCTCAGTGTTCTGCATTGACTCTGGTTCTACTGGTACAGTCTGTGGGTCTGGATGATTCAGGAATGGCCACTTCCCTATACATGTCTATAGTTCTCTCACCTTCTGCCCCAAGACTCTTGACTTGCCAGCCGCTGCCGCATTTGGTCAATGTGGCATCAGACCACACAATCGTCATCCAGGGTCACCTCATAGGATAGTGGCCCTGACACCTTTGTCACAATAGCAGTTTCTTGGCCAAACAGGCTCACACAACTGTAAATTTCTCAGAGGCTTGGGTTGTGACGTTTTTGCAGCTGCTCTGTCAGGATGGAGAAGGTCCTACTTTGTCGTTAGTCGACAACCCCATCAGCTCCACTGGGCTGCAACCTGTAGCAGTACTCGGCGTTGTGTGCTGGAATAAAAGAAAGTCTGCCAGGTGATGATTCCAGTCTCCAGTCATTAGTCTTTTTAGCGACTCTTTAGTGGATCTCACCATCCATTCAGCTTGGCTGTTGGAAGCTGGATGGAGCAAGGCTGAAGTGGTGTGTCTCATCATGCTAGCTTTAAGGAAGGACTGGAACTCTGCTGCCATGAATTGTGCCCCATATTCTGACACAATGACGTCCAGCAGGCTGTGTATAGCAAAAAGCCTGTCTGTGACTTCAACTCTAATAGGCATCAATCCTTCGGCAAGATCCCACCTTCGTCGCCACTGTTGCATAGTGAGTTTGTGGAGACATTGACCAGACCGATTCAATGCAATAGGTTTATTTACAAGAATAACAGAACTGAACTCAACCAACAGACTGACAGATATTTATACGTGCCACCACTAGGCGGCGACCAATCAAATTTAAAGCTGGTATTCCCACTCAAATACAAACTTCAGTTTCCCTCCAAAACAGTTGGAGACACATTTAAACCAAAACACATTAATGGTCAATATCAGTATATAACACAAGGTACCACCTATACTATACTTGTACATTTGGTTGTTCTTGCCTAAACGTAGAATCTTACTTTTTTCACCATTGAATTTCATTTTGTTAGATAGTGCCCAGTGTTCAAGCCTGTCCAGATCCTCCTGTATCTTAAGCCTATCTTCTGGAGTGTTGGCTATTCCTGCCAGCTTGGTATCATCTGCAAATTTGATAAGTTCCCCTCTATCCCCTCATCCAAATCATTGATGAAGATGTTGAAGAGCAGTGGGCCTAGAACAGAGCCCTGGGGCACCCCACTACACACTTCCCTCTATGTAGATGCAGTTTCATTGAGGACCACACACTGACTACAGCTAGTCAGCCAGCTACAAATCCATCTGGTGGTAAGGCTGTCTAACCCACATTTTTCTATCTTATCAAGTAGTAGGATGTGATCTACTTTATCAAATGCCTTACTGAAGTCCAAGTAAATTATATCCACAGCATTCCTCTAGTCCACTAATTTGTCACTTGGTCAAAGTGCAATAAGATTTATCTGGCATGATCTGTTTTTAACAAATCCATGTTGGCTTTTAGTAATGACCTTGTTTGCCTCTAGGTGTTCACTGATTTGTTGTTTGATTATCTTTTCCAGAATCTTCCCAAGTATTGAGGTCAGGCTGATAGGTCTGTAGTTTCCTGGATCTATTTTTTCCCCTTTTTTGAAGATGGGAACTACATCAGCTCTCTTCCAGTCTTCTGATAGTTCCCCAGTGCTCCAGGATCTTTGAAAAATATAGTTCAGTGGTTCTGAGATCAGGTCTGCCAGTTCCTTCAGAACCTTGGGGTGTGATCCATTTGGTCCTGGTGATTTGAACTCGTCTAGGCTGGAAAGGTGCTCACTTAGCATTTTCTTGCTTATCTTGTGTTTCTAATCTGTTTTTTTTTTGTGTGGTACTGTTTTTGATAGCTTGGACTGTTTTTCCCCTTTGTATAAAGACAGATGCAAAAAAACAAATAAAATAGTTCTGCTTTCTCCCTGTTGCTTGTCACCTTCTTGCCATTTTCCCCCACTAATGGACCAATCATTTCCTTAACTTTTTCCTTGTTTTTTACATGTTGAAAGAAGCTTTTTTTGTTATTTTTGACTTTGGTCGCAAGTCTTAGTTCATTTTGAGCTTTAGCTTTCCTCACTTCATCTTTGCAGGCTAGGGCTATTTGCTCATATTCTGCCTTAATTATGTGCCCCTCTTTCCACTTTTTATACTTGTCAGTTTTATCTTTCAATTTATCAGAGAGTCAATCAGCATATATCAAAATGAAATTTCATTGCATACAGCTCTCAAAGGGTCACCTCCTCTGATATACACTCCTTGTTTGTGTCCAGCTCAAGTTTCAGATCATCCATTTTAGTCTCTAGGGAGGGAACGATGGCAAACAGGACAGATGGAAATGAAGCTCTATGTTGATTAGCCCTCAAATTACACAAACACACATGGAAAACCTCACTCTCCATATCCATGTCTCCAAACTAAACAACTTGGCTTTGTACAATATACAGAACTGCAAGCTGGACAACTAGTGTGTTATTGAAACTCAGCCAGATAATCCAGATTATTCCATTTTGATGGGGTGGTTAAATTGCATAAAGAATGGGTGGCAGGCAGGGACATTTACTAGTCCAGATCATGATTCCAATTGCCTTTTGGAAAAAGTACTTTGGGATTCACTAATTCAAAATTAACTAAAAGACAAATATAGCATAAAGTGAGGAATAAACACGACAAAAATACTTCTCAGAATTTGACTGCAGGGAAGTTTGGAGTTTTATTTTACAGAGCTCAAGATTCTAAGAATTCTAAGGAGCCTTGGTGGAGCAGTGGGCTAATGCTTCCTTAAGTAACACCAGCTGCCTGCAATTAGTGCAGGTTCGCATCCCACCAGGCTCAAGGTTGACTCAGCCTTCCATGCTTCCGAGGTAGGTAAAATGAGGACCCAGATTGTTGGGGGCAATAAGCTGACTTTGTAATAATGCCGCTTGGGGTGTGTGTGAAAGCCCTAATAAGCAGGCATATACATAGAATGAAGGCTACTGCTAAGCTTGTAAGCCGCCCTGAGTCTTCGGAGAAGGGCGGGATATAAATGGAAATAAAATAAATAAATAAATAAAGTTAATCTGTATTGTTTAATCAGGCAAAGAGCCAGCGTCCTTTAAACCCAGCTCAACCAAGCTGAGCAAGTGTAAAGGACTTGCCTCCAGCCACAGCAATATCAGTTGTGCCATACTGATCAACAGTATGAAAAGTGACATAATTTTTCCCATAGGAAAAATCTTTTTTTGTTCCTTGCTTTGCTTTTGAGCTCACCATAGGTGCTATACTTATGTACTTCACCAATTACAAGCACACTAGGTATCTTCGCTCTATTATTTTTACACCATGTTATTTTTTTCACAGAGCAAATGAATCACACAAAACAAACCTCAAATTTCTCAAAGATAAAAATATCTTAAAGTATTTCAATGTGGAAGCGGGAGGTAATAGGCATAGGTTAGTAATTATCCTAGCAGGTCAAATGAGGCAGAAGATTTCATTGCTCAAGTATCTCTAGAAGATATCTACAGTAGTCCCAAATTGTTTAATTTTTCTTCCATCTCTTAATTCTCTGATTCAGTTTTGATTTCAGTAATCTGCCATGCTAAGGCCATTGAATATTTTATAAATTTGGTTGCTTATATTTGAACAGTCTGTGAGTTTCCTAGCCATTCACTATACATCTACTGGATGAGATCAGTTCCAACAGTTTGTTTTTTAGAAAACAGGGAGAAGAAAATTGAGTGGCCAGTTCTGGCTGTCGAGTTTTCTACTTCATAAAAACCAGTCATATGTTTCAGTATGAAAGATTATATAGTACGTTTGACAAACTAAAAAAGGAAATCAGAGACTAAGTTATCATTCAATACTTAGCACTTCAGTAGCAAACTAATCCAGCACATTATATCATTTAGTAGCTAATACACTTCTGTATTACGTTCTATTACATTCTGTATTGCATTCTAGTAATTGTATTTTTCGAGATTGTAAAGCCCTAGTTTACTGTCTTTATATTTAATAGAGATTGCTAAAAACTTTACATTTGGCATAAAATAAGGTACCGTATATACTTGAGTATAAGCCGACTCGAGTATAAGCCGAGACCCCCAATTTCACCCCCCAAAACTGGAAAAAGTTATTGACTCGAGTATAAGCCGATCCGCCGTTCTGCAAGCCTGAATACACAGGAATACCCTGTGTGGCCGCGGCTCGTCGGCAGGTCTCCGTTCCTCCTGCCGACCTTTGGGGAGGTTTGGGCGCCTCCCCAAACCTCCCCAAACGTCGGCAGGTCTCCGTTCCTCCTGCCGACCTTTGGGGAGGTTTGGGCGCCTCCCCAAACCTCCCCAAACCTCGGCAGGTCTCCGTTCCTCCTGCCGACCTTTGGGGAGGTTTGGGCGCCTCCCCAAACCTCCCCAAACCTCGGCAAGTCTCCGTTCCTCCTGCCGACCTTTGGGGAGGTTTGGGCGCCTCCCCAAACCTCGGCAGGTCTCCGTTCCTCCGCGCAGACCTGCCGACCTTTGGGGAGGTTTGGGCGCCTCCCCAAACGTCCCCAAACCTCGGCAGGTCTCCGTTCCTGTTTGGGGAGGTTTGGGCGCCTCCCCAAACCTCCCCAAACCTCGGCAGGTCTCCGTTCCTCCGCGCAGACCTGCCGACGTTTGGGGAGGTTTGGGCGCCTCCCCAAACCTCCCCAAACCTCGGCAGGTCTCCGTTCCTGTTTGGGGAGGTTTGGGCGCCTCCCCAAACCTCCCCAAACCTCGGCAGGTCTCCGTTCCTCCGCGCAGACCTGCCGACCTTTGGGGAGGTTTGGGCGCCTCCCCAAACGTCCCCAAACCTCGGCAGGTCTCCGTTCCTGTTTGGGGAGGTTTGGGCGCCTCCCCAAACCTCCCCAAACCTCGGCAGGTCTCCGTTCCTCCGCGCAGACCTGCCGACCTTTGGGGAGGTTTGGGCGCCTCCCCAAACGTCCCCAAACCTCGGCAGGTCTCCGTTCCTGTTTGGGGAGGTTTGGGCGCCTCCCCAAACCTCCCCAAACCTCGGCAGGTCTCCGTTCCTCCGCGCAGACCTGCCGACCTTTGGGGAGGTTTGGGCGCCTCCCCAAACCTCCCCAAACTTCGGCAGGTCTCGGACGGCGGTGGCTTGGGAGAGGTGCGGGCGATCCCGGAAGCACCAAAGCCTCGGCCGCGCACAAGTCCTCGGTAAGTTTTTTTTGTTGACTGGAGTATAAGCCGAAGTGGAATTTTTCAGCCCAAAAAGTGGGCTGAAAAATTCGGCTTATACTCAAGTATATACGGTACTCAACTAGGAGGGTTTCTTTATTGTCATGCTCTCTTTTGTTTTCTCTGAGGGAGTTGCCTTTTTTCAGAGCTGAAAATAACAATGAAATAAAGGTTACGTCTGCGTACTACATCATTTGGATTGATTATGTTCTGATTTGTTCTCTATTTTTACTCTTTTCTTGCATTTTTTTTGTTGAAAAGTTTTACAATACATTTTTAAGATAAAAAAAGAAACAAAAAAAGAAGAAACCCCTCCTCTCCCTCCCCTCTCCCCAACCCACCCCTACCCAACCCTCCCCCCTCCCCGACTTCCCAGAGCTGAATACAGGGTATAGTATTACAAACATAAGCTAAAATATGCTAACAACCCAAAAATAAAACATTAAATTCTGTCGCACTTTAACTCTCCATAGTCATCATATTGCTAACAAATAACAAATAACTAATTATACATCATATAAAACCACTACTTATTCAAATGCTAAATGAAACTTTTTAGTCCCATATTTATTCTGAATATATTCAATCCATCTTCTCCATTCCACAATATATCTCTGTTGCAATTGTTCTTTCAAATATGCTGAAATCTTTGCCATTTCCGCCAAGGTAGAAACTTTCAAAGTCCACTCTTCTATAGTCGGCAGTTCCTCCTTCTTCCAATATTGCGCTACTAAAAGTCTTGCTGCCGTGATTAGATTCAACATCAATTTAGTGTCTATAACAGTAGTATCTGTAATAATACCCAACAAAAACAACTGCGGAGAAAACTTTATCCCTTTCTTAAATATCTTTTGCATATTCCACCAAATTTTAATCCAAAAAGCTTTGACTTTTTTACAAGTCCACCATATATGAAAATACATTGCGTCTTCACAAACACACATCCAGCATTTGGGCTGACAATTCGGGTACATACTTGCTAGTTTTTTAGGATCTAAATGCCACCTATAAAACATTTTATAAAAATTCTCTCTTAAATTTTGGGCCTGTGTAAATTTTACATTTCTAACCCAAATCTTTTCCCAAGTATCCATTGTTATAACCTCCTGAAAATTCTGGGCCCACTTTATCATACAATCTTTAACAAGTTCCGTTTCTGAGTCAATTTCTATCAATGCGTTATATATCCTTCTTATATGTGCTTGACCTTGATCTCAAATTTGTTTTACCAAATTTTCATCGGTTATCGAGAAACCAACTTTCTGATCCTCTTTCCATCTTGCCTGTAACTGCCCATACTGGAACCAAGTTTGTACAATCTTTTCTTCTTTTAAAATATTATATGGCTTTAATTGCCACACATTCCTTTCTAACCTTAAAATTTCCTTATATGTAGTCTCATCATGTTTAAATCCAACGTTTATATTTTCTATTGCATGTTTAGGTATTGTCCAGATTGGTATCTTATAATTTAACTTATGTCTATATTTTTTCCAAACTCGCAACAGAGCATACCTTAATATATGTATCTTAAACACATTATCCACCTTCTTGTCATACAATAGATATGCATGCCAGCCAAATAACAAGTCATAACCCTCAAGATTTAATAATCTCCCTTGTGTTAAATTAAACCAATCACTTATTGATGATAAAGCAGCAGCCTCATAATATAATTTAAAATTAGGCATTTTAAGACCACCTCTTTCGCGCGTGTCTTACATTATCTTAAATTTAACTCGTGGCTTTTTCCCTGCCCAAACAAATTTATTAATGCCTTTTTGCCATTCCTCCAAATTTAAATCCTTTTTAAGTATAGGTATCATTTGAAACAAAAATAAAAACTTTGGCAAAACATTCATTTTCACTGCTGCGATTCTTCCCAGTAAAGATAATTGTAGTTTTTTCCAATTATCTAATTCTTTTTGTGTTTTTGCCCATAACAGTTCATAATTATTCTTATATAACTTCACATTTGAAGCTGACAAATAAACCCCCAAATATTTAGTCTTTTTAACTATTTCAAATCCCGTTAACTCTTCTAGAACAACCTTTTGTTCTATAGTCATGTTCTTAAGACAGTATTTTAGTTTTTTGTGTATTTATCTTAAATCCAGAAACTTTCCCATATAACATTATTATCTCCATCAACTCTACAACTGAGTAAGTCGGTTGACTTACTGTAATAACCAGGTCGTCCGCAAACGCTCTCAATCTATAATCCTGATCTCTTATTTTAATTCCCTTAATTTTATTTGAATCTCGTATTTTTCTTGCATTTTTTTTTAATTGGCTGACATTTTAACTGGCTACCAGGTTGTCCCACCTGAATTTATTGTTTTTGTTCCGTTTCAAGTAGAGATGTGAATGCTGATCCCTCTTGAAACAGCCAGAATAAACTCAAATGAAATGGTAATAACAAATCACTTTATTTCACATGCTTCCAATGTCAATAACTCACGGTTACAGCAAAGGTCCATCCGGAATGCAAGGTTGTAATTTGAACCCATCTCATTAGGTAAAAAAATGATGAACTTCCCATCCTGTGCAAAGTTACATGTTGAAGTTGGAGCTTGATATCCCCAGCCATACCAGGGTTTATCCAGAGAGATAGGACAAAGACAAAGGCAGGAAGTCCTGCCATAAACTATGAAAACTCCACCCATTTAACTAGAAAGCATGGTATTCACTATACAGCTAGACTACAATTCCCATAAGGCATTTCTTGAGGAAATAAGGTTTAACCCTTACATACAATGGTACTAAGGGTGTTGTATTAACCCTGTAAATGCTGAATACACTAACACAGTTCTTACTTTCTAAACTAGATATAAAATAGAGCAGCTGAATGTATACTGGTCCAGCATGCTCCCCACTTGGAAATATATATAACTAATCAGAATAAGCAAAAACATAGCATCAAGCATGCAATATTGACTATTAACTGAACATTAACTAGAATAAGAAACATGGTATCAAAATATGCACAACATTAAGGTAAATAGAAAACATGCTTAACTATAACTAAGATAAGCAAAGTGTTACATAAAACAATGCAATCATGAGGTAGACACAGCATAGTTCAAGGTTCAGTCTTCAAGATTGGTCGTGTTCAGCAACAGGACCAGTTCGGTGATCGGTCTGGTGTAAAGCCATTTAATGAGAGTGCGAGTCACGACCTGACTCTTGTGGCTTTACGATCTGGACTTCGACTTTGCGAACTAGTCCACAGAGGTGGGTAGGACCTGGTACACAAGACCCATGGGCCAAGAGTCCCGATGGGCGTCCTTGTCTTTCAGCAAGACAAGGTCTCCTTCTGGAACCAAAGGATCTACAGGAACAGAAGAAACTGGAACCAAAAGATTCTCAGGGACAGAAGAAATTGGAACCAAAAGAATCTCAGGAACAAAAGAAACTGGAACCAAAGGCTGAGCGTTGGTGATAGGTGCACTTTCTGCCATGAGGGTAGCAAGGACCTCATGCATCAGTGTGGGTGTCTTAGTCAATATAGAGTCCAGGGTTTTGCAGGCTACGCCAGTCATGCACTCCCACACTCCTCCCATGTGAGATGCATGGGGACAACTGAATGTCCAAACACAATTTTGGACCTTTAGGTATTTGTTAATTACTGGGTCATGTCAAATGCCTTCATCAATCTGTAAGACCTTGCAGGCTCCTGCAAAGTTAGTTCCTTGGATGCTAAGACAAGTGAACAAAATGGTTACTGCTACACCAAATATGTGCGGTCTCCGTTTGTAGGAGTGTTTAAGGCGGGCTGGTGTCAAGTTTCCGACGTATGGGCTTTTCAAGTGACTCAGGGTTTGTTTACCTTAAAAGTCCTTTATTAGCGTAATACACCAGCAAATGCTTGCTCGAAGGAAGCTGGAATGTGAAATCTCTGCCGCTTGCACAATATATTAAAATACAATTCTGCACCTTTCTAACTTTGTCATTAATCATATTCTCCAATTAATTTAAATAATAAGCTTCCCTTCCATTAGAAAACTCGCCAAGGTCTTATCTTCTCTAGTTAGAGACGGCCTTGAAAAGTGTAATCCTACTCGTCCCCCCTCCCAACCTTAAACTAAATCTCTTGCCATTTCTTGTCAAGCAAGAAAATGCTAGCGGATGGTTTCTCTGTTTCCTTGTCCAGCACCTGAGGTTGAACATTGGTGTCTTGACCTGGATCTAGAAGCGTGTAGCATTCTAGTCTCGGTGACATCAGACTGTCTGAATGAGCCAATAACTCAGGACTCTTTAGCCATACTGAGTCTGCCAACTGTGATACAAAAATGGACCACTTAGCTTGGTCCGCAGGGTTCTGATCTGTTGGCATATGTTGCCACTGCTCAGAGCTTGCAGATTTTTTAATTTTTCCTTTTTTTCATATAAACTTTTTAATTGTTATTTTGTTTCTCTATATACCGGTACATATGTTAGTTTTTCAAACAACATGCGAGCTAGATTCATAACACGCTGATACATATACAAATTCTACTCTTTGGTTCTCTCTTCCAACCATTTATAAAATAAATGCCAGCTTTTATAGTATTCTGTTTCTTCTTTGTCTTTTAGTCTCATAGTTAATCTGTCCATCTCTGGCATTCCAATATATTCTTTATTACCTCCTCTTCTGACGGTTCTTGTTCATTTTTCCAGCATTGCGCATAACTTATTCTTGTTGCAGTTACAATATGTAAGACCAAGTATAATTTTTTTTTGTTAGTCTTTTCTGGTACAATACCTAATAAAAAAATTCGGGATTAAATGCTACATGTTCTCCTAATATTGAACTCGTATGGTTCAACAAGTAGATAGATTTTGTATCTTAGTATCTTCTTTTTTATTTTCTTTAAAAAAGAGTTCCATTTCTTTTTTTGTTAACTCTATAAGTTCTTTTTCCTTTAATATGGAACAGTTTAAAGTCCATCTTGGCCATTTTTGTGACTCTTTCCAAGTCATTTTCAAAGGGTTATGATCTGCCCATGTGCCTATTTCTATTCCAGTGTCCTGCACATTCATTCTCAAGTCAGCAGTCATCCAAATTATATCAGTTCTTGACCAGGATTTCTGGCTATTTAAGTAAAAAGTATATTGTAATTTTTGTGGATTTATTTCTCTCCAAATATCTTGAATTCCAATTTCCTCTGCCATGTCAAAAAATGTCTTAGTAATCTTCCTCTACCATTTTTCCTTGTTTTGTTACTTTTATAATCAATTTTTCCATCTGTTATTGCATTAAAATCTCCTAGTAAACAGATATTTTGATACTCCATTTCTATTATTTTTCTATGTAGGTTTTTATAAAAATTTTCTTGATTGTTATTCAGTGCATAAATTTCCATTAATAATATTTGTTTTTGATGCAGATAAATTTCTACCATTAACATTATTCCTTCTTCATCTGAATATACCATTTTCAAATTTATTGTCTCTTTAATATATAGAGCTACTCCTCTTTTTTCTGTTGTGTTGAAAGTTTTCCAATTTTTGGATATTCCAATAGATTATGATGATGTGCTTTTATATGTGTTTCTTGCAAACAAATTATATACAAATTCAGTTTCCATAGTTTCCTAAAAATCTTGTTTCTTTTAATTGGAGAGTTCAGTCCATTTATGTATACTGAAAAAATTCCACTTTATCCATTTCCGTTTACTTATATTTCGGTCTAACCGATCTAGTAGTTCTTTGTTCTCTAGCAGGTCCTTCATCCTCCCCTTTTAGAAGACCTTCCTCTTTCTGTTCGTTTGTGCAGTTGCTCCTTGAGTTTTCTCTTCTGTTTGTTTCTGTTCTTTACTCTCCCCTTGACCTCTTTTTACTCCTCCATCCAAAATTGACCTATTCTTCTCTTCAAAGTCTTCTGCTTTCCAAATTGAATCAAGTCTATATCTTGTATTGTTCCAGTTTATTAAGATGCCTTCTGGCATCAACCATCTAAAGTTTATGCCATTAGCCATCAACTTCGTAGTCAAAAAATGGTACTGTCTTCATGAATCTCTGACTCTCTTAGGTATCTGTTTTAACATCACAATTTCTTTATTTTTATATTGTATTGGTTCATCTCTTACTTTCTGCAGTATTTAATCTCTTGTTGTCTTCCTTGCAAACCGTACATGTACTTCTCTTGGTAACTTATTTCTTCTTGCGTAGCTTGAGTTGAAGTGGAATATCCCATCGAGTTCAAGTTGAATTTCCCCTCGGTCTGCTTTCAGAGCCTCCTCCAGGATATCAATAATCACCTCTTCTATGTTTTCTGCTCTATCTTCAGGAATATTTTGGAACCTTAAGTAGTGTTCCGCATTTGCCATCTCTAAAATCTTAATTTCATTGTCTTAATTTTTCATTTTCTCGCAGTAACATTTCTATCTTTTTGTCATTATCATCTGTTTTTCTTCAATCTTATATATCTTCTGTTGATTTTTTAGTATCATTTGATTTTGAGTTTCCAATTATCCCTTTATATCCAAAATTTCTTCATTTAACTTCTCCAGTGTTGTTTGTGTGATTTTATAATTCTCTTGTGTCTCTAAGTGGTTTTTTCCAAAGTCTCTTGATTTTTTAACATAAGATCCTGAAGAAATTTTAATGAAGTCTGTGTTTCACTTTGAGCTGTGATCTTTTCCCTTTGCAACATAGCTTCAATAGATCCCTGTATTGTAGGACTAGATTGTTCTACTGAGGGTGCAGAAGACGTTTTTTTCATAAGTCTAGTAATATTCGATGAAGTCATTTTGAAGTTTACAGTCTATAGCCAAAACAATGTCTGTTTAAATTTAAATAGAAGTAACTTTGAATCTCAGTCTCATAACAAAGCATCTTTATCAGCTGCAGCTGTTTTTTCCAAGGTTGAATTTCAGTCAACAAAGAATGTTACAAAAATTTCGTTCTTTTTTCACCACTAGATGTCCTCCTTGGCTTATTTATCAATGTCCAGTATTTTTAACAAAGAGCCTCTTCCTCCCCCATGTAATTACTCACCGCTCATAAATCTTCTGGGGGTCTTTACTTTCCAGCTCTTTCCACTCAGGGGTTCAAAATTTATAATCCTCTAAGAGAAGAAAAGGAAACATCTTGCTCACCCAGCTTCAACACACAGTTGGAGTTCCTCTGATTTATGATTATTTGCTTCCCGCTGGAGACGCCTATGGCCGGAGATTTAAAACAGCCTTTCTCTTCGTTTTCCAGAGGGTCCTACAGTTCGCTCTGATCGGGTGCCCCCTGATCTGAGCTCCTGAAGTATCTCTCCTCCTTCATTGCCCCTCCAGGGCAACTTTCCGACCCTTTAAGGGTCACTAGACGAAGAAAAAACCAAGCTGGAAAGCCGAGCACTGACTTTCCCAACTTGTCCTGATGCTACCAAACAGGAAGTCTCTTTAATCTTTCCTACTGTATTGTTTACATAGACGTAGAAGTTTCTGCTTTGGTTGTAGATGCAGTACAGCACCACCTTGCTGTTTGTGTAGAAGGTGATGGATTGAAACTCAAGGTTCATTGATTTAGTTATCAGGTCTGCTGTTTCTATGGCTAAAATAGTGCCGTGGAGTTCTAATATGGGCACGGTGTGACCTTGTAGTGGTGCCAGCTTTGCCTTTCCAATGACAAAACCAACGTTGCAACTCTCCCCACTGTAGACTTTGATGTATCCTACAGCTGCTATTGCCTTCTTTGTAGTGCCTGACAACACGAGCAGCTCTTTGTTGCGGTGGCAAGTGAGATGGAAACATACATGCTCTGTACGTAGGCGCTTTTGAGACAACTTAGAGATCCACGCCACATCTCCCAATCTTGCTTCTGTTCTGGTGGGAGCAGCTTGTCCCAGTCCGAGATGTGTTGGGAGAGCGCCAAACAGGCTCTTTACTGTAGACAGGACTCCTTTTCTTGTGAATCATTGTCTTTCGCCGGGATTCTAAAGGTGAAGACATGGGATTCTCTCCCATTACTGAAAATGGAGGTCGTTGAGAACTTCACCTGGGTTGGAGTTTGCAGCTGATCAACACGGACCGTTCTTGGGATGAACCATCCAGGTTCCATCCCAAAGGCAATTGGGGAACTTGTTAGGCCTCTGACCATTCTGTGATAGGCAAAGTTTAAGTTTAAGTTTAAGTTTATTGAATTTTTATACCGCCCTTCTCCCGAAGGACTCAGGGCGGTGAACAGGGCATATAAATAGAAATACAAAAGTTAAAAAAAGGATTAAATTATCACCCGGATTAAAACAATCAAAATATAAAAACATTAAAAACCCTAAAATTCCCCCATCAGGCCAGGCCAGCTTGTTCGAATAGATGGGTCTTTAACCCACGCCGGAAGGAGCGAAGATCCGGTGCCATCCGGAGCTCAACCGGCAGTTGGTTCCATAATGGTGTCAGGGGTGTCTACTCTCAACAGATTTCAGCCTCGGGCTTTAGGTGATCATCCATGTGCTTCAGGTGTGGTATGGTGTGTGTTACTTCTGGTGTAGATATTTGACTGTGATCATCTTGTGAGGCCTCCCATTTTGGCAATGGCGATGGTAGGAACTGTGAACTCTCATCTAATGACTGGATGCGGAGTTCAGTGACTGGCAATGGCAATGGTAGGATCTGTGAGCTCCCATCTAATGACTGGATGTAGAGTTCAGTGTCTTTCCTCCACACTGTGCTCTGTCGCACAGTGCATGTTGTGAAAGGCATCTCTTCGCTTGGGAGTGCACTTGGTAATGGCAAGTTGCTATATACTGATGTGCAGTTGACCTTGGTGAGTGTCTCTGGGCGCTCTTTGGAGCCATGCTGGGGCTCCTTGGTTGAAGAAGTAGTAGAAGTTGCTTGTTGTAGCTGCTCAGAGTCTGGATGCAGGGCCCCTGGGCGTTTGTTATCCTTGCTTGGGTGACACTTCCCCTTAGCTGTGCAAGCTTTTGCCACATGATCCGTAGACTCACAGCATTCGAAGCAAACCTTGTACTCTTCTGAATCCAACCTTCTTCTCCAGGATGCTGGAGGACCCATTGGTGGTGTGCAGGATTTGCCGTCAGGCTGGGCTGGTATGGCGTTGAGGTCATCAGGGGCATGATCAGTGGCTACTCATTGATCCTCATAAGCATTGCTGCTAAGAGCAAGAGAATGTGGCACAGAGGGCTGGCAGTTTTCTTCGCAATACTTCTTGTTGAGAGTAACTTCCCATGGCTCACACGAGGGGCCTTGAGGGTTGAATGAATGTATACTGATCCAGCATAGTTTTAATATCTTTTATTGTGGTGTTCATTACAGATTTTGCTGTTGTTTGTTATTTTTCCTATTCATTTTGCAGTTTGTTAATGAAAACAAGGAATACAATGGACATAAATAATAATAAATTAATATATGTTATACACAATGCACAGTACAATTTACTGGAAAGCCATCTTGTGAATATCTGACTAAAATGAATGGTAACCAGTAGGAATATATACTTTCAGTGGTATATATCTTTCCAATGAATTGTGTCTTTTATGGGCTAAATGAACCTATAATTTTCTGTGTTTCACAGTGATTATATACTGCTCACATTCAAAAAGAGGACATAGTAACATTTCAGTTTCTCTTGACATCACTGAGAAGTTTGTTTTCTTAATGATTTGTTAGCGGGCTTGTAAGAAACTAGTAAACAAGCTTTATTTTTATATTAATATTGTTATTCAAATAATATTTAGATAATTTTCTGAAAGCTAAATATGCAATCAATAATCACATATTTTATATTTTCACCAGTTATTATTAAGTTATGTTAATCAACCCAGGAAAAGAATGAATGAATAATAACATCTTTTATTAAACCTGTTATGTCCTTAAAATTGCATTGTTCTATCACCTCTAGCTTCTTCTGCTATCTACTTTGAAATAGTGCTAAGATTTTTTCATGTCAATAGTTTTTAGGTATTTTTTAAATTTCTTCTCTCTAATATGTACATCAATTCTGTTTTCTTATAAGACAATGCTAAACAGAGCAATTTGTTTCCTTGTTTGGTTTACTTGCACTTATTTTTTATTGGCATCACATATACTGAAGTTGGTTTGATTGGATGATTTATTTAGTTTTCTTTCATTCTTCTCAGAGACCCGTGTTATATCTCAAAATTTGGAGCATCTTATGTGTTGCCACAAATACTGTGTAAGCAAGCACTGGCATGTGAATGCTCAGAAGTATAGTCACAGAGACACAAAATAAAATGATAAGGTATAAGAAGATATGAGACTAAAGTATACCTAATGATGTCTCACTTATTCAAAAACTCTTTTAATTATTTTCTACATTTCGACCCAACAAAATGTTCCAGGAGGAAAATATAGAACTGATGCATATGCTACCAGATTACAGCGCTACAGATAAATTATGATGAAGAGGTTTATCCAATCTTTTTGGATTCATACATATTGCCTGACTCACCAGCAAACAATATAATTTGAGAACATTATGAAAATTGTGCAAATAAATGTAACAAAACCAAAATATAGAAAAACTTTGACTTTCAATTGTGCTGGACTTGAAAATAGAAACATTTAGTTGTAGATGATAATTTTATTTTTATAGTGTTTTATTGTATGCATGTTGTTGTATTGTTTTATTTTTAAAAACATTATAAGCCACCCAGAATTACCTTGTGATGAAATAGTCTTAGCCTTCCCAATAAATGTGCCTGATAGTAATCTGTCACTTCAGCATGTACCTACTCAGCTTTTATATATTTACTATTATGTAAAAATAAGCTTATTTGTAAAATTTTGATACTACCCATCTCATTCACAGATATAAATATATATCTGTATATGTAGGTCATAGAATGGATCCCACTTGATAAAAAGCATCCACAAAAGAGACCTAAAGCAAGATGGATTGACGACATCAGCAAGTATTGCAAACCTAATTGGCAAAGGAAAGTTCAGGACTGTATTGGTTGGAGACATGCAGAAGAGGCCTTCATCCTGCAATGGATAGACAATTGCTAAAATGATGATGATATAATTTTTGGTTATATTAATAAAATTGAATACAAATTTAAACAAATAAAAGAGAATTGGAAGGAGTAAAAAGTGAAAGAAAGAAGAGAGAGAGAGAGAGAGAGAGAGAGAGAGAGAGAGAGAGAGAGAGAGAGAGAAAGAAATATATAAAATGTGTTCCAATATTCATCACAAGTAGAAAAAAATTTAATGCCTCTGCACATGCTCTAAGTCTATAAACATTTATCTCTTCATCATATACATCTCATGCTACCATACATCTCATGCATGCCATAAAACATGCTACTTTTAGTCATAGAGTCAGCAAAAAGTTTTACCAGAACATATCCTGATCTAATTTCCTTCCTTCCTTTTACTTTTAGGAATCCTAATCTTTAGTTTGTAAAATGGATTTAATTATTGCTCAATTTTCATCCCATCACATGGAGTAATTGATGCTTATCAATCTATTTATTCTATCTTCAGGTTAGCGTTTGTTGTCCAATCACTGGACAAATCTCTGCAGTTTTCTTGGCAAGTTGCAAGAAATGGTTTGCCATAGCCTACTTCCTAGGGCTGAGATTTTGATTTGATTTTGATTTTATTAAATTTATATGCCGCCCTTCTCTTTGAGGACTCAGGGCAGCTCACAACAATAAAAATTAAAAAACATAGAATAAAAAATTTAAAAGAGAATTAAACAATAAATGCAAAATTACGAGACAATTTAACCCAGTAAAAAGCCTAATTAAAAACCATAGTCAGTCCAGGCCCGTTGTTAGAACAACCAGGTCTTCAGGTCACGGCGGAAAGACCGAAGGTCAGGGGCCGTCCGCAGCTCCGGGAGCAGTTCATTCCAGAGGGTCGGCGTGCCCACAGAGAAGGCTCTCCCCCTGGGGGTCGCCAGCCAGCATTGCCTGGCCGATGGCACCCTGAGGAGGCCGACTCTGTGGGAGCGAACCGGGCGATGGGAGGTTGACAATGGCAGCAGGTGGTCTCGCAAGTAGATGCATTACATCAGGGGTCCCCAACCCCCGGTCTGTAGACCGGTACCTGGCCATGGCATGCCAGCAACCATGCCGCAAAAACAAGCAAAGCCCCATCCGCGGGATGCAGGCAGCACACAAAACCATGCATCCTTGGGTCCATGGAAAAACCTATCTCCCTGGAACCGGCCCCTGGTGCCCAAAAGGTTGGGGACCTCTGCATTACATCATCAACTGGCTCTCTTATCAGTCTAGAAACAAATAAAACTATTTGTAAAGGGTTTTTATCAATCCATTATCATAGACATATTCTTGAAAGAAAGAAGACTGGGGAAAATAGGGAATCTTTGCATAAGAGGAATCATTAGTTCAGGGAAAAACACAATGTTACAATCTAAAATAAAACTTTCATAGCAATCCTGAAGTATAAAGGTAATGAAATCTTGGTTTGGGAATGCTTTCCAATCTGAGGATCCATCTGACTTATCATTAAAGGGAGCATGACAATTCTACAAGATCATACCAGAACACTTACTTTCAGTTCAAACTGAAATGGATGCGGGCCATATACAGTAAAACAATGATCCTAATAATCAAGTCTGCAGATTAATGAAAAAGAACAAATATTGCTGAATTGAGTTTGCAAGAAGAAAGTGTCATAATTTCTACATAGCAGTTTACCAAAATATTCATGCTTTGAAATAAGCAAAAACCATTAATGTGATTAGTTTATTCAAAATTTATATAGTAGTAAGATCTTTAGCAAGCTCTAATGTCTTTCATTGCCCAAAATATGCAAGAATTTTAGAAAAACTGATTTTTTTCATGGAAATCTATGTTAGATAAATGATGAATAGATTTCATTTCTTAAAAAAATAGGGAAAAATGCAAGTAAATATCTTTAAACAATATTATGCTGCTGATTTAAATAGTTATTTTAAACCAGTATTTATTTTATATTTAAATGTCTCTGCAAACTGTAAATTGTTTAGTGCTTTTGATCTTTTAAAGAGAGGCTATTGTAGGTTGCATCATTTTAACACGCTGTGCTGAATGATCCATGGGCAATGATCCATTTCAAAATCAAAGCACAACTTCTTATTGAAAATGTTTTTTCTCCATAGGGGTGCAATATCTTTTTTAAAAATAGAAAGCCCTCCCTGCCCTGTATCAGGATAGTAACAAAATAGCATTGCTCCAGCCTGTCAACTCTGCAATAAAGTAGAAGAAACAGCAAACAAAAATAGAACATCCAGGTTTGTTGTGTGAGGGTGAAGCAAAAGCCACAATATGACTAGAAGCTTCCACAGTGTTATTTCTGAACTTGCACAGATCTATTTCCCGTGTACTCTTTTGTCACAACAGCTCAGCATCCACCAGAGGGAAATACTGATCCCTCTCCATCACATGCATAAGCAGATTTAAAAATGTAAACATACATGCAAATATAGAGAGAGTGTAAAGGAGAAAGGGAGGGAGAGAGGGAGTGGGAGAGAGAGAGAGAGAGAGAGAGAGAGAGAGAGAGAGAGAGAAATGCATTGCTTTGGCATTGGGACAAAGTATTATTTCTGAGGGATTACATTGGAGACCTGCAGCTTTTTAAGACAGAGAACGGCCAGCTGGGTTTGCTGAAATATTTTTAAATGCATTCATGCAGGCTCCGATCATCAGGCCACGCTTGACCTATTTTTGGCTCAGACCAGCCATTGTTCTATTTCTGTTGCCTGCGGGCCCTGCTGTTGTTGATCTGTATGCAAATGAGCACTCACTAGTTCCAGCCAATTTTGCCAAGGAGAGGAAGAGAAGCAGGCAGAAAGGCAAAGACAGAACAAGAGGAGGAAGAGGAAGGGGAAGCATTGGACTCGGGAATAATGACATGTGCCAGGGTTGAGAGTAATTGAAACTGAATTCCATAGGGAATATAATCCCTAGAAAATGCCTGCTAGTTTTTGGATTTCAGTGGCTTTGTTTCTCTCATTTGATTCCTAAGAATAAATTGAAAGAAAAAATTATCTTTCTTCCTTCCACCTGCTCTTTGAATGCAGAACACAACTAAGGTACATAATAACGTTTATTTTTCTCTCATTTGCATATGCAAACACACACATGCACACATATACATACATACAAATACGTGCACACAGAGAAAGAGACTTTATTCTTCTGTAACAAATTGAATTGTCTTACAGCTGGATTTCATCATAATTGGAACTGGATTGATAACTTAGAAATCTGTCTGTATAAAAGTAGTTCATATATATTCATTTTGGCAAGTTGTACTATGAATATTGCTTAAATCCCAGAGAAAGGTTTGTTTCCAACATCTCTGAACGATTGGTGATGAATCTTTCATGTAGCTGAACTGCAGACTGATTGGAACATGCTGCAGACAATTTATGAGAGTGAATTGTTTTTTTTCTCAGATGGAGTTTCAAGACGCGATGAGCTCTTGGCTCAGCAAAGAATGCACAGCATGATCAGCTCAGGTAGGAAATTCAGAGTAATTTATCAATAAAATATAAATATGAAACATCTTTTATGTTCAGCTTCTTATTAGTTCTATTCCTTCCAATCTAATATTTTGTGGGTTGAATGTCATGTCATTCTGGGAATGATTCTTGGGTTGGGGTTGGGGGAGAGGTTCTCTCTCTCTCTCTCTCTCCCTCTCTCTCCCCCCCCTCTCTCTCTTGTTTTTTTTTAATAGTGGGTTTGGGAAACCATTACAGGTTATGATAATAAACTTGTCTAGTAGCTTGTCTGCTTAGAAGAAAGCCCCATAGGCTGAGGTGCTCCAAATCCACTTACCGGTAGTTATCCAAATCAATGAGTTCTTAGCTGCAAATTTAAGATATTGGTTTGCTGAAGAGGGTTATATCCATGTTACAACGAGAAGATCTGTTAAAATCCTTCTTAGACTTGATTTTACCAAAGGACAGCAATACCAACTCAAAGGTGCAAGTTATTGATGTCATGGACGCATGTTCCTACTGTCATACTATTGCTGGAAAATAATCATATGATTTCTGCTGATATGATTTTTTTATTCTGTAGTGATGTCTTGGAAGATTATACTTAAGTTCCTTGGTTTGCACTACATTTGAGTTCATTTCTAGTACTTGAAACATATTTGGGAAAATTGAATGTGAAAATTAGATGGCAATGAATCAATGCAAGTGTTTAAAAAACAGGTGTTTTAAAGATGCAGTTACCAAATGATTGAAGCCCCCCTCCCCCTCCCCCATCAACTTTTATGGCTTCTCTGTTTAGATATTTTGTAAAAATCAAGGTAATGTGATCTTGGAGGAATTATTTTATGTGTTTGCCAGTCATTTAAAATACAGATAAATACATAAATGTTCTTAGGTATATCACATGTTGCAGAGGTTGTACTGTATTTCCAAAATCGTAATGAGATTATTTTAACCCTAACTTCTCTAGTTTGTTCATTTTAAATTCTCTCCATCTTCTTCATTTGAAATATTTGCTCATACCTGCAAATAATTTATAAAGATTTTTGAGATTAAAAAAATTGATTGACACTGTGATATTTATATTTCCAGTACATCTATTGATCTCCACATGATTTAAATGTATGATATTTGATATTGTTACTTTTTCTGGTTTATATGGTAAAACATATGGAATTATACCTTTATAGAAAAATTAAAATAGAACAATAGGAATTGTGAATGCCTGTACCTCCTCCCCTTTAATTATGCTTTTGAGAATGATTTAATTTTATACTCTGTTAATCTATTATGTATAGCCATAGACCAGGGATAGGCAACCTTGGTTCTTTTATGACTCGTGGACTTCAACTCCCAGAATTCCTGAGCCAGCTATGCAAATTTTGAATTAGAAGGCACAGGCTTACTCTATAGTTCCTATACAGATGTACAGAAGTAAGATTTTTGACAGGTATGATTTTCTTAAACTCAAAAGATATGGCCAGCAGAATCTGATAAAATTCCATCTTAAAGTTTAAAGATACACAGCCTTAATAATTAAAGTATCAACAGGTATAATCTATACAGAGGTATCTCTCTAGAAGGATTCTTGACAATTCAGATCATGGTTGTCCAAAAGGTCCCTTTTCCAAAATACAATTTAAGTTCTGAAGAAGCTTCTTGGATGAGAGGTGAAACATTTTCAAAGGAAAAAAACCACAAGAAAGTCCATGCTGTCTTTTTGAAAAAGCATCTTTCATACATATAGAGCTATAATAAATTTAAAACTTCAGGCTTCCAATTACATGTTTTAATAGTCAATACATTTTTCCTTTTCTAAAACATTAGTAGAGATTAATCATTTATGAAATCTCTAACAGTCATTTGAATAAAATATTTTAAAGGATTTATTAAACAGAAGAATGATGAAAAGTTAGCTGATGGGATAAAGAAATGAATTCATGGAAAATAAAAAGATCTATAGTAGAGATCCTGGAAAGGCAGTGGTTTAGCAAAAGTAATAGTATGAGATATTATTTGGATGTTTGATTCCATGATTATCTTTGATGTCATGTTTATAGTAAATAATTTAATGGGTTTGTAATTAGTTCAGATATATAGCTATTTGTTTAATCCTGAGCATAGTCATTAGCATGGTTAACAACCTGGCTCTATGGCCAATGTATATTTACTCAACTCTGCTTTGAATTATTTTAATTAATAATTAAATAATTAACAACTGTTATTAATTATAATGTCATAGGATCCTACATAGGCTCTTTCAGGATATTTAGGAAAATATGGTGAATGTTTGCAACCTAATGCTTTGTATTAAAGCATGCCCACACAACTAAGATTTGTGTAAATGTAAGCTCAATACAGAACATTTCAGGGCTAAAAAGAATGAGAAAAAGCAGCCATATTTCTCTGCTTTCTTTACATGAAAGTTTCATTTAAATGTGTATTACTCTATCACAATCAACCTTATTTTAGCTGCTGAGTTCAGTATGCCTTGCTAATCTATAAAATGGTACACTCGTGTCATTTGGAGAAAGATTATGGTTAAAGGAATGAAGTTAATGTTTTCAGGTAAAACTAGAAAAGATTTATATTTAAAACCTTGGAATTGCTACTAACTGGTGTTAATTAATCTCTCCAGTTCAGTGCTTTCATATATGTTGGGGCTACAATTCACAGAATGGTAAAGCAATGTGGCAAAATAAAGGGTTAGTAATTACTAGTGTAGACACTACTAAGCTATATACTGTATATTGATTGATCTAAATCGGAGGTTTGGAACCTATGGCCCTTAAACACTTTCTGAACTTAGAAGATCCAGGCAATACCTTTATACCCTTTTGTTTATATGATACAACCTGGTATATATAAATCATCTACCACAAATTATAAAAGATAACAGTATGCACGCATGCATACAAACAGGCACTTTTATTACACATTAAACAGATTCCATTGGAATTTAAAAATAGATATAGATATATTACTGCTTAATAATACATCTTTAAGTTGTTATGTCTCCAGAAATATCTTTTTGAATATATTACTGCTTTTCCTATAACAAAAATACTTTTGAAAATACTCCCTATTTATATAAGAACCTCTATCGGTAAAATATGAAATTCAATCAGTACTTTTATCAAATGGAAGTTTACAGGAATTGATGGGATACTTATAAAAATGTGGCAAGAAGAAGAATCAACAAAGGTTCTAATCAAACTATGACAAACAGATTAGAAGTAAATCTGGCCAAACAATGTAAGAACTCAGTCTATGTATTTATTTATTATTTTATTTATTTATCATTCATTCATTCATTAAATTTATTTGCTACCCATCTTGTTTCAAATCAACTTTAGGTGGCTTACAGCATTAAGCATACATAGGAAACTTAATAGAGTATGAAACTATTGTACAATAATGTACAATTTATATGATAACAAAATAATGCAGATTAGAGCCCTACATGCCAGATATTCAACCTGATTTTAAAAGGCCAAAGAACAAGAGACATCATCCATGCTGATTGAGATAGCCAAAGAATACCAGAATGAACTCAACATACTCTTCATTGATTAAGGTAGTTCTTTTATTGTTGACCATGTCAAGCTATGGAATATCCTCTAGCTGTCATGGATCTGTCCCCACACCCCTCTCTGGACATGAGTTCAGAGGAGGAGGGTGAGTTTGAGTTGGCAGAGGAAAGTGCAAAGCTGTTGGTCAGGATTGGGGCTTAGAAAGTCCTAGCCTGACAGAGGAGCCTCAGCTGCATTGATCTGATGAGTGACAGACTGAGGCTGAGCAAGGCAAGCCACAATGGCAGCAAGTTCACCAGGAGGCTGGAGGCAAGGACAAGGAGCAGCTGTTGCCTATTAGCATGAAGAGGAGATGAAGTCCACATCTCCTAATCCAAAGTGACTGGTGCAATGCCAGTCAGTTAGATTACTCTTGAGGAGGCAACCTCACCTTTCATGAAGAGCTGCACTGGTGTTGCCTACTTAAAACTGCTTTGAGGACTTGAGTGTTGCTGGAGCAATGTGCCCAGTTCCGTGCCTTGTGTGCTTTTGCTGTGTATCCTGACCCATTTGAATCACGGACTGCTTTCTTGGACTTTTTATTTTTCAGTTGGATTCAGTTACCCGGGGGGGGGGAGGACTTGGGCAGCACATTAGCTGTGCCATTGGATTCTGAATAAATTTTAGCTTCAAATGTTATTCAAAACAGCCCCATGTAGAGTATATTGCAATAATTCAAGTTACCAAGGCATAAATGATTATGTGAGATAATTGGCAAGAGGGAATTGTGCAAAGACACTCTTGGACTCAAATGCTTCCTAGAAAAGCATGCAAGAGTAGGGGTGTCAAACTCAATTTAATTGAGGGCTGCATCAGCATTATGGTTGCCCGCAAGGGACCAGTAAATTGGTCACCGCGACAAGATGAATGTGGCTGGGTGGGTATGGCTGACTCGATGCCCCTCACTGGGTGCAGCTGACTTGGAATGGCTGGGTCGGGACGGAACAACTCACGCCAGCTAACTTAATGTGGATACAATTCGCTGTCTCAAACTCTTTGCCTTTTCAAACTGCTGGCAGCCAAGCACTTGTGCACAAGCACACACACCGCATTCCAAGTTTGGAACTTTTATCCACAGAGGAAGAAGAGGGCTATCTCTCCAAGTCCAGGTATGATTGACCGTTCTCAAAAGGAAATCCTCATTTCCAATTGTGTATGGTAAGGATGCTGGCTTGTTAGAGCAGCCGTCCCTCATGCAGCTTCCTTGCCACCCCCTCCTTGCCAGAGTTCTGACAAGGCAGAAGTTGAACTCAGAGGAAACTGCTTCCTGCATATTTTCTCCTCCACACTTCCACATGCAGCAGTGTTGTCCTCTGCCTCCTGCAGGGGGGGCAGAGGTCAGGCTGGAAAGTGGGATCTGAAGATCTCCAGCAGAGAAAGGCAAGACCGGGGTAAATGCCAAAACTTAGTCCACCAGAGGAGCCTCATCGTTCCTCTCAGGCCACACAGACAACTCTGGATAGTGGTGTGGGCTGCCCGAAGCCGTGGGCAGCATAGGGCAAGTGCCAGCCCAGCCCTTGAGCTCCTGGGGCCCTGCAGCCTAGTCCAGCCCATCTTCCCCGAGGGGACACCCGGCTGCCCTTACTTCCTCCCTGAGGCTGTTGCTGCTGTGCTTGCTCTCCTTGGCCAAGTTGCTCATGGTGGGTATGGGAGGGCAAAGTGCATGGATCAGAGGGAGGCCCACTCTGCTTTGTGTGAGGTTTTGTAATAGTGATAGGATGGGAGACCACCAGGAGAGACGAGGAGTGGTGGGCAAGGGGATGTTGAAAGGGCAGCAGGTGGCCAAGTCCTAAGGTAGGACTTCCCTCAGACCCTCCCCCCCTCTCATTCCAATCTCCCTCCTTCTCTTCCTTCCTTCCTCCCTGTCTCCTTCCTTCTTATTCCCATTTCTTTCCTCCCTCCTTCCCTGCCTCCCTCCTTCTCATTCCCATCTCTTCCCTTTCCCCTTTCCTCCTCCCTTCTTTCCTGCCTCCATCCTTTTCATTCCCATCTCCTTCCTTCCTTCTCCCCTTCTTCCCTCCCTCCCTTCCTTCCCTGCTTCTCCTTCCCTTCCCATGGAATGGAATGGAATAGAATAGAATAGAATAGAATAGAATAGAATAGAATAGAATAGAATAGAATAGAATAGAATAGAATAGAATAGAATAGAATAGAATAGAATAGAATAGAATAGAAATAACTTTATTGTCACTTTGAATGTACACTAATCGGCATACATTAAAATGAAATTTTGTTGCATTCAGCTCTCAAAGGGTCACCACCTCCAATATATATATACTACATAAATATGACACTAATAAATAAATAAATAAATACAGAATTATGCATATACCTACATTTATTATATGACACAGAGAAACAACAGTGTACTTCGGGTTATGTATACATGTACAAGGCAAGAAAAACAAATTTTGGGAGTTTACCAGATGGATGGCATAGGGAACAAAGCTATTACAGAATCAGGTAGTCCTGCTAGAAATACTTCAAAACCTCCTCCCAGAGAGGAGCAACAGAAACAGACTGTAAAGTGGATGTGTGGGTTCTCTAACAATGCTTTGAGCTCTAAGCACATAGTGCTTATAAGCAGCATCCTGAATACCAGGGAGCGAGCTTCCTATGATCTTCTCAGCTGTCCTTACCATTCTCTGTATGGACTTTCCATCTGAAGCATTGCTGCCACCAAACTAGACAGTGATGCAGTTGTTAAAATGCTTTCAATCGTATCTCTGTAAAAAGTGGTGAGGACAGAAGGAAAAAGATGTGCTGTCCTCATCTGATGCAGGAAATGCAGACACTGATTTGCACGCTTCACTAAAGATGACGTGTGGAGAGACCAATTCAGATTGTTAGGTATTTGCACCCCTAGATATTTAATAGTGTTGACTACCTCTACAGCTGCATCCTTGATACTGAGTGGAGTATGACTATGCCAGCTCTTTCTGAAATCTACAATGATCTCCTGTGTTTTATCAACATTTATAACCAGGTTGCTTTTATTGCACCAGTCCACCAGAGCTTTCACCTCTTCCCTATAAGCATCTTCATTGTCATCCTGGATAAGACCCACTACTGCCATGTAATCTGCTTACTTCACAATATGATTTGTAGCAGATTAGGCACAGCAGTCGTGGGTCATCAAGGTTAACAGTAGCAGACTCAGGACACAGCCCTGTGGAGAACCTGTACTCAAGAAGATGGAATTGGAATTTTTCCCCATCTCCTTCTTGTTTTCCTCCCTCCTTACCTGCCTCCCTCGTCATTCCCAGATCCTTCCTTCTCCCTCCCTCTCTCCCTTCTTCTACACCCAGGAAGGGACGAGGGGGAGGAGAGGTTGGCAGTACTGCCAGTGGCCATGTAGCCAGTGGCTGTGGCTTTGCCATGTGGGGGCAGTGATGGTACCAGTGAAAGGGAAGCGCTCATGGCCTGGGAGACCAGGCTGGCAAGTGGGGCATGGGGATGCTGGTGGTGGACATGGCACTGATCTACGAGTTTGTGGCAGCCATTTGGGCCAGAATACAGTCAGCCTTATATCCGGCCTGTGGGACTGCCCTGGAGACAGCGAGGGGTTTCCCCCACAACCTTGGCTTTGCCCCTGGGCATGTGCAGAGGAGGCAGTGAGTGCATAGGGGCTGGCACAGTCCCCACAGGCTGACCTTGTTCTGATCTTCCCTTTCACCTAGGACACCAGCTCCTGTATGGTTGCTGCCTCCTGTGTGTGCACTCAAGGTGTGGGGCCAAGGGTAGTCCCTCACTGTCTCCAGGGTGGCCCCACAGATCTAAGGTTGACTGTATTCCAACCCAGATAGCTGCCACAAAGTTGTAAATCAGTGCACAGCCGGGCTTGGCTAGGACCAGGATAGAGGGGGCTGGTCCCTCGCTGTCTGCAGAGCAGCCACGTGGGCCAGATCTGGCCCACAAGCCTTGTGTTTGACATGTCTTTGCTAGACTGTGTCTCACTGAACTCCAGTGAATCTGTATATCCAGATTCCAAGTCAGAGATATCCAAGTGACAGTCTATCTGTAAATGTGATAAGAATATAAAAATAATTATAAGTTGCTACTCTAATCACAATGTAATCTTTAATATAGACCTTTTACTATGCTCAGGTGTGCTTGCTTTTTGTTTTCTTCCAGTGAATCTCTAGATCCGTCGTGGCGAACCTATGGCATGGTGCAACAGGTGGCACGCAGAGCCCTCTCTGTGGGCATGCATGCCATCGCCCCAGTCCTAGTAGGCCTTCAGCTGGGTTTTATAAAACTTTTTCGGTTTCCGCCGCTGTGACCAAAAAAATAAGTTCAATCAATCAATTTCAACATCTCACAGGAAAAAAAAGATCTCGCAAAGTTGGAATTGATTAATTGAACTTTTTAGTCCCACCCAGTCTGCCATTACCACTGCGGCCACGCCCAACCAGCACCCGACGATACAACATGCATTTGTCCTTAAGGCATGGTCTTGTGCAGCCAGAATTAGTCCCTCGGTCTCTTTCTTCAACTTTCCTGCTCTTAGCCTGTAATGTATTGGGCTTTGTCTTACCAAAGAGTATAACATGGGGTTAATTGCTGCAAGGTTGCTTAAGCAGGGAAGCTGGCTAACAGCTCCCAGCTCCTCAGACAACCCGTCTCCGGTGCCACCATTGGCTGCTTCTAGAGTCGCAATAGATTGCTTTAAACCTATTGGCCGCTACCTAGGGGCCAGAGTATAAATAGCTGCATTCGCAGCCCTGTTTCTCAGTTCAGTTCCTGTAAGCAAATAAAGAATGATTCTTGCTGAACTCACTCGCCTCGTCTCTTCAATCAAGCACAGAACCCAGTATATAACACTGGCGATGAGGATGGGATCCTGCTCCTCCAACAGAGCTGAGAGTCACTAGGAGAGAGACCGGAACACGCCTGGTGGGAAAAAGCAATTCCCTCCCCCCTATGGTCAGTTTAGCACAGCCATGCTAGTGACCATGCGCCCAGAGGACCAGTTCCTGGGCATACGGAGGAACAGGTTAAGAAGACGATGAGCCCCAGCCGCGAAGACCAACAGAAATGGTGAAGGTCAGAAAGCTGGAAGAATTTGATATAGCTCATCCTGAAAAATGGTCTTTGTGGTCGAAAACTATCTCCCAATCAAGTTGCCGAGGACGGCCTGAAGGCTGCTATGCTCCTGTGTGTTTGTGGCCCAGCCACATTCGTCATCGTGGAGAACTTGTTTGCGCCGATGCCATTGGAGTCCGTAACATTCACGGACTTGAAGAAACGGCTCAGTGACCATTTCCAGCCCAAGCTTTTGGTAATCGTTTGGTGCCATGCATTCGAACAGAGGGTACAGCAGCAAAGTGAAACAGCATCTGAATTCATTGCGGCAGGCCACATGCCTATGTCAGTTCTCCGAAATAGAGGAGAAGCTTTGGGACCGGCTCATCTGCAGCCTCCGGATTCGAGAGTTACAGGAAAAATTCTTCACCAAATAGACCCTGTCATTCCCAGACAGAGATCATGGCAGACAAAGCCACCGGCAGGGCTGTACGAGCCATGCGACCCACCAAAACAGCACAGCACAAGGAAGCTGTCCACCACGAGGACGCAGAACACATGGAAGACCCTGAAGACAACACGGAAGTTGACAAGCTTCATAGGCACAATGACCAACAGTGTCACAGCGACAAGCAACAAGGGGCAACTTACAAACCCTTCCTTAGGTGCCCAGGATGTGGTGGCCGCCATCAACATATGGACTGTAGGTTCCGGACAGCCACATGCCGGGCCTGCGGGAAGACCTGCCACATCGCGTCCCTCTGCAGAGGTCGCCAGGAGGACCTGCAATCGAATGGCCAGTTGGACATTCTGATTAGGAGAGGTACCAGGGCCCTGGGGCAGTATAGCAGAAGCATTTGCCACACGGGAGCTCGCCGTCCTATTAAACCGAAGTTTAGACTTCAGGTGGAGCTCCAAGGGGTCCCTTGCAAGATGGAGTGGACATGGGCTCAGCCGTCTCCATTATATCACTTGAGACATTTAATTTCATCTGCAATCACAGCAGGAGATGGGCCAAGCTTAGGCCATCTGACATTATACTGACCGACTTCCAGAATGCCAGAGTCACAGTCAAAGGTGAGGCCACACTGACCGTCAAATTTAAGGGGTTTTCTGGGCACCTGGATGTTGTCGTAGTAGGGGGTCAACGAACGAGCCTGATCGGGCTCGATTGGTTTGATGCACTAGGTATCCAAGTAACTGGAATCAACCGGATGGAAGTCACGAGTCTAGCGACAGTATGCGAGGAATTCGCAGATGTGTTTGACTCAGGTCTGGGAACGTACATGGGCCCGCTAATAACATTTAAACTAGATCCTACTGTAGTACCGGTCAGGATTAAACCTCATAGAGTGCCATTTGCTCTTAAACACAAGATAGATGCTGAGTTACATAAACTCATAGAACAGGGGGTACTTCAGCCTGTAGATGGGGGTGAATGGGAGACCCCAATCGTCATGCCACTAAAAGCCAATGGGGAGGTCAGAATCTGTGCTAATTACAAATGCACAATTAATTGTGCACTCAAACAGCATGTGTACCCGGTACCAGTAGTAAGCCACATCGTGGCATCCTTGCAAGGTGGTACAATTTTTGCAAAATTAGATTTGGCTCAGGTCTACCGACAGCTTTCTGTGGATGAGGCCACAGCCGTGGCACAGACTATTGTAACCCACAGGGGGGCTTTTAAAGTAAAATGCCTGCAATTCTGGGTTAACGTAACCCCTGGCATTTTTCAAGGCATAATGGAGCGCACGCTCAAGGGCATTCTGGGGGTTTGCCCCTATTTCAACGATGTGCTCATCGCCAGTGAGTCCACTGAGGTGCTTGCATGGAAGCTCTGAGCCGTCCTTCAACGACTTCACAAAGCGGGCCTTAAACTTAAGAAAAACAAGTGTAGCATTGGAGTCCCTTCAACTGAGTTCTTGGCTTTCCGTATCAATGCCGATGGCATCCACCCTGCTGAGTTGAAATTGAAAGCCATTCAGATGGCACCCAGCCCCAAAACAAAGGGAGAGCTTCAGGCATTCCTAGGCCTCCTAAATTTTTACCATGTGTTCCTTCCTAACAAGGCCGCAGTGGCAGAGCTGGATAAAAATACTGCTTGGAAATGGACCAATGTTCATGAAAGCAGCTTTAAGGCATTGAAGGCCCTACTGTCTGCCAGTTCTATGATCGCTCATTTTAAAGAGTCGATGCCGGTGTGCCTTGCGTGTGACGCATCCCCATATGGGGTGGGGGCTGTTCTAAGCCACTTGGAGAGCGATGGGACTCAAACCCCAATTGCTTTCTATTCCAGTACACTGTCCTCCGCAGAGTGTAATTACGCACAAATTGATAAAGAGGCATTGGCCATAGTAGCTGGAGTAAAAATATTCCATGACTACTTGTATGGCAGGGTCTTCACGGTCTTTACAGACCATAACCTGCTATTGGGATTGTTCACTACAGACTGACAGACACCCCACATCTTATCCCCTAGAATGTTAAGATGGTCCATTTTTTTATCGGCATACAGCTTTAAGATAATTCACAAACCCAACGAGGATATGGGCCATGCAGATGGCCTGAGCAGGCTTCCACTGCCTCAAATTGAGCCAAATCCGGCCCCATCGGCCCACGTTTTGTCCATTCAGGACTTGCCAGTGTTTCCCCTCCACGCAGGAGACATAGCCGCAGAAACGGAGGCAGACAAGATTTTAGGCAGAGTGCTATCTTGGGTGCACACGGGGTGGCTAGACAAAAAGCCCTGGACCTGAATTCCAAAGCTACTTCACACGGAGACATGAGCTCTCAGCTCATAAGGGTTGTATTCTATGGAGGAACAGGGTCATTGTTCCCACCTCATTGAGGAACAGGGTATTGCAATCGCTTCATGAAGGTCACCCGGGTATTGTTTGCATGAAAGCTTTGGCACAAAGCTATTTATGATGGCCAGGATTAGATAAAGCCATTGAAGCTCAAGTACATGTTTGTTACATGTGTCAGCAGACTAGGCCTGAAATGCCACACACTCTTGTTCATAGATGGGAGGAGACACACACACCCTGGTCGAGGATTCATATAGACTTCGCTGGGCCCTTTCAGGGACAGCTATTTCTTATAGTGGTCGACAGCCACTCTAAATGGCTGGAAATTATACCAATCGCGAATATGACTACTGCTAGGACCATCCAGGTGCTTAGGAAACTCTTTGCAATGCACGGGCTACCGGACATCGTTGTGTCCGATAATGGGGCCCAATTCACTGTTGCAGAATTTCAGGCTTTCCTGAAGGCAAACCTCATTAGGCATGCAACATCGGCTCCTTTTCATCCATCTAGTAATGGGCAAGCTGAACAAACACTGCAGCTGCTGTGCTAACTCTGTGGAAGGATTAGAGCCTGCGGTGGGCCGACCTGGAATGGCCAGCCAGAGAATTCTGAGTCAGCCAGACTCACTTGGACCCTGGTCTACCCAGCCCGGCGGGAAAGCTGGTAGACCGGGAAATGCCCGGCTCTCCCAGTCATTCCACGAGGGTTCGCAAGCCTCCTGTGTATTTACAAGATTTTGTTCCAAAATAACTGAGCTATAATGTTGTATGTGTCATTGAATTGCTGCTAGCCAGGAGACCCTCTGTATTAGCAAAATACGGAACAACGTGTACTTTTGCATACTACTGTTGTATCTCTGTTAACTATGTAATTGCTCTAATCATTCCTTTTGTTACTATAATGTGTGTACATTCTAGAGGGGAGGGGTATAATGTATTGGGCTTTGTCTTACCAAACAGTATCATGTGGGGTTAATTGCTGGAAGGTTGCTTAAGCAGGGAAGCTGGCTAACGGCTCCCAGCTCCTCAGACAACTCATCTCCAGCGCCGCCATTGGCTGCTTTTAGGGTGGCAATAGGTTGCTTTAAAGGGACGCGGTGGCTCAGTGGGTTAGGACGCTGAGCTTGTCAATCAGAAGGTCAGCAGTTTGGCGGGTCGAATCTCGAGTGCCGCGTAACAGAGTGAGCACCTGTCCCAGCTTCTGCCAACCTAGCAGTTCGAAAGCACGTAAAAATGCAAGTAGAAAAATAGGGACCACGACGGTGGGAAGGTAACAGTGCTCCATGCGCCTTTGGTGTCTAGTCATGCCGGCCACATGACCACGGAGACGTCCTCGGACAAGCACTGGCTTTTCGGCTTTGAAACGGAGATGAGCACCGGCCCCTAGAGTCGGAAACGACTAGCACATATGTGCGGGGGAACCTTTACCTTAGGTTGCTTTAAACCTATTGGCCGCTTTAAACCTATTGGCCGCCACCTAGGGGCCAGGGTATAAATAGCTGCATTCGCAGCCCTGTTTCTCAGTTCAGTTCCTGTAAGCAAATAAAGAATGACTCTTGCTGAACTCACTCGCCTCATCTGTTCAATCAAGCACAGAACCCAGTATATAATATAGCCATTGCGAGGTCTTGTTATTATCTGCTTTCCCAGCTATTTTTTTTAATGTACTGGCCATGTAGTGCTTTGTCTTCCCATGCCTCTATTCTGTTCTTCATTTGGTCTTTCTTGTAGGCCAGTTTGGTCTCTCCAGTAGTCAGTAAGCCTTCCTCATATACTAATTTCAGTGCATCTTCATCATTGTACTTCAGATACTTTTCCAAAGCCATTTTTTCTTCTTCAGCCATCTGATGTACTTGCAGCATTCCATGTCCACATATTTGCCTTGGTAGATAGAGTCTGTCAATGTAACTGCATGGATGAAGGGCATGATTCATTGTCATTATTTTTCTGGTCTTCCTATTCATTGCTTTTAGTTCTGCTTGAGTCCAGTCCACTATTCCAGCTGTGTATCTAATGACTGGAATTGCCCAGGTGTTGATTGCCTTCAGGGTATTTTGGACTTTAAGATCTTCTTCACTCTCTTGATGTATTCACCTCTAATCTTTTTCTAATCTTTTGATGTTTGATAGCCATGTCCTGAGTTATTCAGTATTGTTGACAGAGGAAACAGTGCAATAACAAATAGTAGTGGAGATAATGAATCTCCTTGAAATATTCCTCTCTTGATATTAACCTCTCCCAGTCTTTCACCATTGACCTGCAACTGTGTCTTCCATTGTGCCATTGATCTTTGCACAAATTTTCTGATGTTTCTACTGACTCCTGTTATTTCTAGGCACTTGATTACCCAGTCATGTGGCAGAGAGTCAAATGCCTTTTTGTAGTCAATCCATGCCACATTCAGGTTGGTCTTCATTTTCTTACAGTTTTCCAAGATCATTTTTTCTATTAGGAGTTGATCTTTTGTTCCTCTTGCTTTTGGGGCAGTTTCCTTTCTGTTCGGGTGGAAAGAGATTGTTTTCAACTAGATGCTGTTGTACTGCATCAGCTACCACACCAGTTAGCAATTTGAAAGTTGTTAGTAAACAGGTAATTGGCCTGTAGTTGCCTGGTGTTGCCCCTTCTGCTGGATTTTTCATTGTTAGGTAGGTTTTCCCAGTTGTTAGCCACTTTTCAATTTCTCCTCCTTGTAGTATATTGTTGAACTGCTTGGCAATGAGTGGGTATATAACATTTAGATGTTTCAACCAAAACCCATGCAGTTCATCTTCACTTGGTGCTGACCAATTTTTGATCTTCCTTGCTTTTTTTTCTACCATTTTTGTTGTTATTACTAGTTCTTTCATTTCAACTTCTGTTTTATTTGCATCCGCATCCTTGTTGTGTTTCTTTGGGTTATCCCATATCTGCTTCCAGAACTGTACTGTTTCTTCCTTGTCTGGTACTGACTGATTCATTACAGTTTCTCCACTGATGGATTGGTAGAAATGTTTCTGATTGGATTGAAATTGGAAGGTTCTGCCTATAATTTGCAATTTGAGCTTCGTATCTACTGATTTTCCTGGCTATAGCTGTTATTTGCTGCTTTACTATTTCCAGTGCTTCCTTGATCTTCCTTGTTTCTAAGTGGTATTTCTTGATTAGGTATTCTTTGGTCTTCTTGTTCTTCAGCTTCTTTTCTTTCATCTGTTCTAGCTTGCTTGCATGTGATCTTAACTTGCTGATCTTATTTTCTAGTCTAACCTTCCATTTTTGTGGTGCACTGTTTGTTTGTTTTTCTTCTTTGTTGATTTTGCATCCCAGGTATTCAGTTATAACTGCAGCTGTGCTGTACATTAGTTGATTTGTTTCTTGCAGTGAATTGGTGCTTATACTTGATATTGCAGCATTTGCATCTTTTAATGCTTGAGCTAGCTGTTTCTTTGGAACAAGCTTCAATGCAGGCAGCCTTATTCTGTTGTTTTTGTGCTGTTCTAGATACTAAGTTATTCTTTGTTTCAATTCTTTTATTTCTTTAGTTTAGAGTGCTTTGTTCTTCCTGAGAAAGAGGTGTCTGGTTTCCAAATGAGAACAGTTGTATATCTCTGCTGGATTTCTTCACTGCCAACTCCCGCTGGTGCACCTCTACATTCTGAATTACTTCTGGCAAGGCTTTGATTTTTTTTGCCCTGGGTAAACCTTTCCAGTTCGTCCAATTCTGTTTCTGTGAATACTTTATTTCGTATTATAAATCGGCATTGATTTGCTAGTCTTTGTTCGGTTATTTCTGATTCTGGATGTTGTTCTTTCTAGAACTGGTGCATTCGTTTTAGATATCCTCTTCTTGTTGGACTTGATCTGTAATAACAGATCATTATTTCTTTGTTTTCAATCACTGTGTATTTGCGATGGGTAAACACCTTTTATTCCAGTAGTTCTACAGCTGCTGGCCCTGGTTGCTCAGCCAAAGTCCTGAGCCTGTAATCCATTTTTCACCAGATATCCAGGAACTCCAACATCTAGCGTGGACCTTGTTAACTCAGGCGACCTCCGAACTGGTATTCTGAAATTTACATCTCATGATATTTTTTATGGGAGAGACACTCTTTGTCTGACTCCTCTGATGAGAGCTGTCCAGTATGGTTGAACCTCTGGCATAGCTCTCATCTTCCTCAGAGTACACAAGCCCCACAACCACGTCAAGGTAGTGCCTCACTGGGGGTATTATTATTATTATTATTATTATTATTATTATTATTATTATTATTATTACTATTACTATTATTGTCGTCATCGTCATCATCATCATCATCTTGTCTCAAGGAGTTTTCTGTAAATGTAAACAAATAATCCATATAGGCATGATGTGATTTGAGGACAAGACTGTCCCCTTGTTTGAAGTGCCAACTAAGACCTCAGTTGAACCATTCATCAGAGCATCAGAAACAATTCCAAATTTCTTTTTAAACCCAATCTTGTATGTTGGTACTGGGTTGGCCAATCAAATATCTCCTTTTCCCCCTCATTAGTGAACAGCTGTATAGAAATCTTTTAAAATGAGCAGAGAATGAATTGACTATTACAAGGGACCAATAATATTTCCCCAACTCCAAATTTTATCATCAATGCTGAGAGAGAAAAAAAGTATAATGTATGACCACTTCTATTGAGTCCATATTAATAGTAACCATTAACTTAATAGTAGCTCAATAGTAGTAACTGTGAGAGGGATCTTGGAATCCTGATGGACAATCACTTAAATATGATCCAGTGGTGTGTTGCAGCTATCAAAAAAGCCAACATGGTGCTAGGCTGCATTAACAGCAGTATAGAATCGAGATCACATGAAGTGTTAATACAACTTTATAATGCCTGGGTAAGGCCACACTTGGAATACTGCATCCAGTTTTGGTCACCACAATGTAGAAAATATGTTGAGACTCCAGAAAGAATACAGAGAGAAGAATAAAGATGATCAGAGGACTGGAAGCTAAAACATATAAAGGACGTTTACTGGTAGGTTTTTAATGAAGAGAAGGACTAGGGGTGACATCATAGCAGTGTTCCAATATCTCACAAGTTGCCACAAAGAAGAGAGTCAAGCTTTTCTCCAAAGCACCTGAAGGTAGGGCAAGAAGCAAATGATGAAAACTAATCAAGGAGAGAAGCAACCTAGAACTAAAGACCTGGCTCTTTGAGCTGTCCGGCCCAGGCTGAGAATTTTTAACTGGGGTTTTTATTTTTAGGGATAATTTAATCTTTTTAATTGTTTTTTAACTTTTGTATTTTGTATTGGTTTGATTTTAAAATACCCTGTAAACCGCCCTGAGTCCTTCGGGAAAGGGCGGTATATAAATCTAATAAAATAAATAAATAAATAAATAAATAAGGAGAAAATCCCTGACAGTTAGAACAATTTATCAGTGGAACAACCAGTCTCCAGAACGTGTGAATGCTTCAACACTGAAAGTTTTTAAGAAGAAACTGGACAATCATTTGTCTGAAATGGTATAGGGGTTCCTGCCTGAGCAAGGGTTTGGATTAGAAGACCTCCAAGGTCCCTTCCAACTCGTTGTTGTTGTTGTTAACAAGCGACCTCTGAACCAATGGCCAGAAAAAGCAGATTAAAATTTCTAATTATCATAAATTTTAGAAATTCCAGCACCATTTCAGTCACAGCATCAAGCAGATTAGAAATTGTATATATCAGGGAGATTGGTATAATAACATCAAACCCAATTGAGTTGAGAGTTATCAACTGGATTTTACAATCCTGTCCCAAGGGGGCAACAGACATCTATTCCATGGCTAATATCAGCCTTTTCTGAGCCTTCATCAAAATCCTCTTTCATTAAATCTAGTTGTTTTTTCATCAGTTCTTCAGAACAAAAAATGGACAAATCTGGACCTGCTGGCAGATGGAGAAATCAGGACACAACTCAGTGTAGAAGAAATAAAATGGTTCAGCAAGATAAACCTTGCAGCATTTGGAAAACACAATCCAGCCTTCCAGTATATCCACAGTCTGCTTCCATAACTTCTTTAGCACCATTACCTGGGTGCTTGCATTGTACAGTGCACTGATGGTTAGCATCCCTGGGTCATTATCGTCCCCATCTCTCAGTTGGAAATGGAGAAACTATTCCAGTTAGTCATACTGCCAAATCATCAGCCAAGTGGTGGTACCTTAACACAGTGCTTCACATCTGCTGATCTGCCACTTATCCCCATCAACTCATTCTATAGTCCAAAAGCCAAGCAGCTCAGCCCATGCCTGAATTGAATGTTAACTCCTGAGCAAGTTTTCCAGCCTGGTTACCCAGGAGGCCATTCCAGAAGCTCCATGCCTCACAAACACCTACCAGCACCTGCTGCACTGAATCACTGCACAAAAGTGGGTCCAAAGACCCTCTGAACCTACACAGATTTTACACCTTCCAAAGATCAGCATCAACATGCTTTAATCAACAACTGCTATGCCAGCAGAATCTGATTTCAGTGTCATTATAGAAACTTTGTTAAAAAATCATCTTAATCGTATTGTTAATCTTATTTTGCTTGTCTATTCCCATGCAAACTTCACACATTCCATTTCAAATCTGTTTGCTCTTCCCATCTCAACCTTCCTCTCTCTTCTCAGTTGGTCTTCAGGGCCTGATTAAGATATCTTTTATATATACAATCACTCTTTTTAGTAGTAGTAGTAGTAGTCCCCCCAGAGAAGGAAATATTAAAAGGGCAGAAGATATTTCCGTAAAGGATTTTAAAAGAAGAAACCAACCCTGCCCCCAAGTGTCTCTGTCCCAAATAGAAACCAAGTTTTTAAAATCACAGATGTAGATAATCTTGTCAGAAAGACTGGAATCAGGAAACTGGGATTAGGAAGAAAGATCCCTAGAATCAACACCAAAATCTAAGAGTCATTAGCCACAGCCCCAGGGAAGCAGACTATGACCTTTGGGACATAATAGGATTTGTTGTTGTTAGCTGCGAAGTCGTGTCCGACCCATCGTGATCCTATGGACAACGTTCCTCCAGGCCTTCCTGTCCTCTACGATCTTCTGGAGTCCATTTAAGCTCACGCCTGCCGCTTCTGTGACTCCATCCAGCGACCTCATTCTCTGTCGTCTCCTTCTTCTCTTGCCCTCAATCTTTCCCAGCATTAGGCTCTTCTCCAGTAAGTCTTTCCTTCTCATTAGGTGGCCAAAGTATTTGAGTTTTAGCTTCAGGATCTGGCCTTCTAAAGAGCAAAATAAAATCTGTCGCTACCTCCATTTCTTTCCCATCTATTTGCCAGGAATTGAGAGGGCCAGATGCCATGATCTTGGTTTTCTTAATGTTAAGCTTCAACCCAAGTTTTGCACTCTCCTTCTTCACCCGCAGCACGAGGCTCTTTAGTTCTTCTTCGCTTTCTGCCTTAGAGTGGTATCATCTGCATATCTTAGGTTGTTGATATTTCTTCCAGCAATCTTAATTCCAACTTTTGATTCATCTAGCCCTGCCTTTCTCATGATGTGCTCTGCATATAAGTTAAAGAGGCAGAGTGACAGTACACAGCCTTGCCAGACTCCTTTCCCAATTTTGAACCAATCAGTGGTTCCGTGTCCAGTTCTTACTGTTGCTTCTTGGCCCACATATAGGTTTCTCAAGAGACAAATAAGATGGTCTGGTATGCCCATTTCTTTAAGAACTTGCCACAGTTTGTTATGATCCACACAATCAAAGACTTTAGCATAGTCAATGAAGCAGAAGTAGATGTTTTTCTGGAACTCTCTAGCTTTCTCCATGATCCAGTGTATGTTGGCAATTTGATCTCTAGTTCCTCTGCTTCTTCGAAATCCTGCCTGTACTTCTGGTAGTTCTCGATCCACATACTGCTGGAGTCTAGCTTGTAGGATTTTAAGCATAACTTTACTAGAATGAGAAATGAGTGCAATGGTGCGATAGTTTGAACATTCTTTGGCACTGCCTTTCTTTGGAATTAGAATGTAAACTGATCTTTTCCAATCCTGTGGCCACTGTTGAGTTTTCCAAATTTGCTGGCAAATTGAGTGTAGCACTTTTACTGCATCGTCTTTTAAAATTTTGAATAGCTCAGCTGGAATACTGTCACCTCCACTGGCTTTGTTGTTGCTCAGCTTTTCTAAGGCCCACTTCACTTCACATTCTAGGATGTCTGGCTCAAGGTCAGTGACCACCTCATTGTGATTATCAGGGATGTTAAGCTCATTCTTGTATAGTTCTTCTGTGTAATTTTGCCACCTCTTCTTAATCTCTTCTGCCTCTGTTAGGTCCCTGCCATTTTGGTCCTTTATCATGCCCATTTTTGCACGAAACATTCCCTTCATCTCTCCAATTTTCTTGGAAAGATCTCTGGTCCTCCCTATTCTATTGTTTTTTTCTATTTCTTTGCACTGTTCATTTAAGAAGGCATTCTTATCTCTTCTAGCTATTCTCTGGAATTCTGCATTCAATTGGGCATATCTTTCTTTTTCTCCCTTGCCTTTCGCTTCCCTCCTTTCCTCAGCTATTTGCAAAGCTTCCTCAGACAGCCATTTTGCTTTCTTCCATTTCTTTTTCTTTGGGATGGTTTTAGTTGCTACCTCTTGTACAATGTTGCAAACCTCTGTCCATAGTTCTTCAGGCAGTCTGTTTATCAGATATAATTCCTTAAATCTATTTGTCACCTCTACTGTATACTCAACAGGGATATGATTTAATTCATACCTGAGTGGCCTAGTGCTTTTCCCTACTTTCTTCAGTTTAAGCCTAAACTTTGCAACAAGAAGCTCATGGTCTGAGCCACAGTCAGCTCCTGGTCTTGTTTTTACTGACTGTATAGAGCTTCTCCATCTTTGGCTGCAGAGCATATAGTAAATCTGATTTCTGTGTTGACCGTCTGGTGATGTCCATGTGTAGAGCCATCTCTTGGGTTGTTGGAAAACTGTTTGCTATGACCATTGTATTCTCTTGACAAAATTCTATCACCCTGTGCCCTGATACATTTTGTACTCCAAGGCCAAACTTGCCTGTTATTCCAGTTATCTTTTGGCTTCCTACTGTAGCATTCCAATCCCCCATGAAGATAAGGACATCATTTTTTGGTGTTAGTTCTATAAGGTGCTGTAGGGCTTCATAGAACCGGTCAATTTCATCCTCTTCATCACTGGTGGTTGGGGCATAGACTTGGACTACTGTGATATTGAATGGTTTGCCTTGGATTCGAACTGAGATCATTCTGACATTTTGAGGATTGTATCCCAGTATTGCTTTTCCTACTCTTTTATTGACTATGAAGGCTACTCCATTTCTTCTGAGGGATTCTTGCCCGCAGTAGTATACCTAATGGTCATCTGAATTAAATTCACCCATTCCTGTCCATTTTAGTTCGCTGATACCTAAGATGTCAATGTTCAGTCTTGTCATCTCTTGTTTGACCACGTCCAGCTTTCCTTGATTCATGGATCTTACATTCCAGGTTCCTATGGAGACAAAATCTTTACAGCATCGGACTTTCCTTTCACCACCAGACACATCCACAGCTGAGCATCCTTTCGGCTTTGGCTCAGTCACTTCATTCTTTCTGGCGATACTAGTACTAGCCCTCTGCTCTTCCCCAGTAGCATATTGGAGGCCTTCCAACCTGAGGGGCTCATCTTCCAGCGTCATATCGTTTTGCCTTTTGGTACTGTCCATAGGGTTTTCATGGCAAAGATACTGGAGTGGTTTGCCATTTCCTTCTCCAGTGGATCATGTTTTGTCAGAACTCTCTGCTATGACCTGTCCGTCTTGGGTGGCCCTGCACGGCATAGCTCATAGCTTCATTGAATTATGCAAGCCCCTTCGCCACGACAAGGCAGTAATCCATGAAGGGGATAATAGGTTTAACCCACCACCATTAGAATACCAGAAAGGCACACTCAGACTCAGGTCAAAGTTCATGCCACAGGAACAACTCTAAAAAAATGCTCACTCTCTACCTGTGCTCACTCTCCTTTTCTTCCAGAGCCATATTTTTGTCTGGGTCTCCTTCAATAAACTGCAACCTTCTTCCTAAAGCAATCTCCATGTTGTTTATTTCTGGGTTGGACTGAACCACGATGAAGAGTTTTCCCTCAACAGTAGTTTGTAGTAGAGAATTCAGAAAGTAAAATACAGCAACATTAGATGGCTTGGGTGTTCACCATTAAACTTAGCCAGTTTTAAAATGTTTGTCAGTTTCTTCTTCCACATTTTTTTCTGCTAATTTATTCTAGTGTAAGTGTATTCTTATAAGCAGATTATCAGCTGAGAATAGTTTTGAAATTCATTAGCAGAACATGCACACTTTTTAAAAATTGCAGGCATCAAATTCTAAGTTCTGATTTGAAATACTATAGGTAACTATGGTAGCCCTAGATTCAAAACTTACTCATTATCATGGTACAAAGAACAGGGAGTGAGGAAAATCTTTTTTTTAAAAAAAAACATACTTGTGACCATAATTGAGCCCAAAATTTCTTTTTGCTTAGCAAAACATTTGTTAAGTAAGTTACATTTATGATCTTTCTTGCCACATTGTTAATGGAATCGATGTAGTTGTTAAGTTAGTAATAGGGTTGTTAACTGAATCTGGCTTCTCTATTAACTTTGCTTGTCAGAAGGTCATAAAAAGTGATCACATGACCCTAGAACACATAAATACATGCCAGTTGTAAGCGTCCAAATTTTGATCACATGACTGTGGGAATGCTACAATGGTCATAAGTGTGAAAAAAGGTCATAAGTGACTTTTCAATTCTGTGGTACCTTTGAATGATCACTGAATGAATGATTGTAAATCAAGGACTACCTGTATGATTAAAGCCATATGATTTGTATTTTCAAATCAGTCTGAATTGGATATAATGAATTAAACAATTCTATTATATATTTAAATATATTATTCCTATATAAGAAAATATGTTTTATAGAATACGTTTAAAGAGGATTCTGGGTTGTCAAGGTACCTGTGATAAATATTGGGAAAACTGCAATCATACCTGTTTGTTATGTGCATAGATATGAAATGTACATGTTCCTCTGCTCTTGCCAATTATCATTATGTACTACAGGTAGTCCTTATTTAACAATTGATTTGTTTAGCCATTACTTGTAGTTATGACAGTGATGAAAAAGTAACTTTGCAAACATTCCTCACATTTACAACCTTCACAAGCAAAGGAAAGCTAAAGTGAGATTGTAAGCATAGTCACAATTTCAGTTAGTGACTACCGGTATTTTAGTTAATGACTGATTTGCCAACTGAGATCACTAAACAAAAACCACCTGTATCTTGAACTGTATAATGCATATTTATGTAAAGCAGTTGTACAGGCATATTTATGTGAAGAAGACAGAAATCATTGAATTTCATGCAGTGCAATTTTAAGGATTTGAGGATTACCAATTAAGTGAGATACAAAATAGTAATACTGAAAGAAAATGGATATAGAAGGACAAAAAACATTAGAACAGCTATATTTGTGCTAGAAAGATATAAGCTCATAGCTTTAAAGCTCTACATGGCATGGTTTTTTATATTATATTTTTATCTTTGTAAATGCTCAGAGACACTAAGAGTGACTTGGAGGCCCTTATAATAATAATAATAATAATATAATAATAATAATAATAATAATAATAATAATAATAATAATAATAATAATAATAATAATAATAATAATAATAATAATAATAATACAAAAAACTGCGCTACTCGGAATATCTTACATTTTAAGGAGATACCTGGTTGATACCTAGGATGCTGGCAGCAACCCATGTCAACCATTAGTGCCAGTCAATTTGAGTGTTCAGTTGACTGAGATTCATGTTTAATAAATAAAAAGTTTAATAATAATAATAATAATAATAATAATAATAATAATAATAATAACAACAACAACAACAATAACAATAACAATAATAATAATAATAATAATAAATACAGTTGGAAGGGACCTTGGAGGTCTTCTTGTTCAACCCCCTGCTCAGGCAGGAAACCCTATACTATTTCAGACAAATGTAAGTAAATAGCTTTTCACATACAAATTTACTTTGATTTTATCCAGGGTTTACTTTATTTATGCACTAAATAGGTGGCATCCTTCAGTCCCATCCAACACTGAACTAGAAATGCAGGAAAAAGTGCCTGATAATTACAGATATGAAATGAGGTTTTAAAAATTATTTCTTTTTCTGCAGTGCCTTCAAACATAATAAAACAATGTTTCAATATGAATGTCGCTGTTCCAAAAAGTAGCCAATGAAACAGAATAAGACTGTAGAATCTTATTCTAAGATTATTTTTAGAATTTTATTCTTCAGATTATTTTTTTAAAACAAAGCAAAATAATAATGAAAACTTATAGTGTGATGATATTAAATAAAATAATTAAATATTAAATAAATGATAACCATAAGTCCAGTAGACTGACTTTAAAATCTTTTAACTTTCCAGGATATCAGCTATACTCAACCCATTAATCTGGGCTCCAAAGCCCTCCAGTTTGATATGGAAATCACTTAAAAAGCTGTCAAAATTTCCTGGGAATAGGTTTCCTGACTATATATTTTTAATTGTACTATGACGTTTATACATAAATCCTTTAAAAGAAAACAGTGCTAAGTATCTGCCTATTTTATGTCATACAAATGAGTACTACTTTGTACTATTCACCAATACACAAAAATACATGTTCATATAATCAGTATCTATCTTTCTTTCTTTCTTTCTTTCTTTCTTTCTTTCTTTCTTTCTTTCTTTCTTTCTTTCTTTCTTTCTTTCTTTCTTTCTTTCTTTTTCTATTTATTTGTAAAATTTATTGGATGCCCATCTTAACACAGGGTAACTCACGGTGGTTTAGAGTCTTAAATTATTTACTTGCATCAGATTATTAATCTAGAGATATGAAATAACATTGAAATGAGCATAGTTTAATTCTTTTCTACTGTAAACCCATAAGAAGTATTGAATAACAATAATTAAAATATATGGCTTGAAAATATGTAAATTGTGGTTAACATTTTACTTATTCACTTCCAAACTGGCAAACATAGTTTTCTGCAGATTCATAGAAAGAATATATATGATCATTTTTCCCTGCTGCAGCTCATTTAAGGCCATTAATATTGCATATAAATCTATCAATACATTAAAATAAATTGCAATTATACAGTAATTTATATACAAACTTAATGTATTGGATAATGGCTAATTTATACCCAAAATATAAAGGTTAGTGGGAGAGGGGCTCTATCAGTTAATTTTTTGATATGCATAAAACACTTAAAAGAATTATCTTTGTTTGATTTTATGGTAAGAAGCTATTTATTATTGTTATCTTGGTTCTCTTTAAGATAAAATGTTTTGATGGCAACTTGACAGACTATGTTTCCATACAGTACCAATCACTCAATATTATGTTTTAGAGTTTTGCTTATCTTGATCAACTCATCAGTTCTTCCAAGTAACCACATCTACATTTTGGATATCATATATTTATGTGCATAGAGGGAATATTCACTTTCCAAGACTAGGATATAGTCATCCTGATAGTTACTATTAAATTAGAAAGTATAAGTATAAAAATGGAATGTAAAAATTACAAATAATAGCAATAACAATTACTAATAATTAAAAGCCAAAGTTCACAAATACACCCAAATACACAATACATAAATACTTCATATTTTCTTTTAAAATTTAAATTTAACAATAACCCTATACTTTTTTTAAAAAATCCCATTTATATACCACCCTTCTCCGAAGACTCAGGGCGGCTTACAATCTAAAGCACAAATCAATGTGCTTAGCAATAGCCTTCATTCTATGTATATGCCTGCTTATTAGGGCTTTCGCCCCCCCCCAAGCGGCATTATTACAAAGTCAGCTTATTGCCCCCAACAATCTGGGTCCTCATTTTACCTACCTCGGAAGGATGGAAGGCTGAGTCAACCTTGAGCCTGGTGGGATGCGAACCTGCACTAATTGCAGGCTGCTGGTGTTTCTTAAGGAGGCATTAGCCCACTGCTCCACCAAGGCTCAATATACTTATGGGTATATTGTTACAAAACTGATTCTTGTTACTAAAAAGAAACTATTTTTAACTGTAGTAACCATTTTTTGCTTCAGATTGGTGACATTTCTTATCAGACCAAAAACTTAAAACAAACCGTCCCAGTTTACTTTTTCACCTATAATATGGGTTGGCAACCCGCAGCTCTGGAGCCGCATGCAGCTCTTTCAGCCTTTTCCTGCAGCTCCCAGTCATCCTCCACCATTTTCAGAGAGAGACAGAGACGGAGAGAGGCACTTGCACTTCCCTTCTCTCCTTCCTGCCTTTGCTGCATCTCCACAGGAAGCAGGAAGCAGCAGAAAGCAGGGCAGGAGAGCCAGCCCAATAAGAATGTGTGTCAGCTTGTCTGAGAACAGTGTGAAACCAGCTTGCCAGGTGAGCAGAAGATCGGAGAGAGGGGGGGAGAAGAGGGAGAGAGAGAGAGAGAGAACTCATGCACAGCACCCTCTGTTTCTTTTTAATTAAACTCTTCAATCAAGCTCCCCCCCTCGAGTTCGCAAGCGCACATGCTCACACTGGTTTTGCGGCTCCCAATGTTTTTTTTCTCTGGGAAATGGGTCCAAGTGGCTCTTTGAGTGTTTAAGGTTGCCGACCCCGGCCTATAAAATATATCTAATTAAACAGTGGATAGTAAGTTCTCTTTCTGAGAAATAATTTGTATTTAATATTAGATCCAGTAGTTAGTCATTTAATCATTGAATGAATAACATGAGGCAAAAATTGTTAAATGAAAAATAGCCTGCCACTGTTGTTAAAATGTTTGGGTTAATTATTAATATTTTTGTTCATTTTAATTATATGTAATGTTAGGAATATAAATGTGCATACTTTTTAAAGAAGTATAAAGAATATTATCTGCAAAGAAGTTATATCAATGTGAATTTTACTCAATGATACTCAATGATATGTTTAATAACTTGCCACTTGACATGAATAACTAGGTATTTCATAAATACCTGGATTAGACAAAGAACAAGAATTCATTCCTCTGACAAAATTAGTATGAAATTTAGGAAGTTTTATAAACAGATAAATATAATTGTCATGTTGACTAGTAACTATCACGTAGTTATTTAGATGACTCGATGTATTTGATATTTTTGCTACATGGATTTTTTTTCATTATTTCACTTTATTTACCCCATTTTTCTCGAAGAAAAATTTAGATGAATTAATAATTTAAATTGTTCTGTTAAATACTAATCTAAAGCATCATTTTCTGTGGAACAGGCTGACTTCCCTGGGTCAGTTATTCTTAGTGTAGTTTATTTTTATCTTATGGTGTTACAGGTCTAAGATTAGTCAGTTAGGCATTATCATACCATCTGAGTTACCTCCTAATATAACTCTATACCGGAATGATTATTTATAGACTGAGCATTCTGTCATTTTTGAGTTATTTCTAGTAGTTTAAATAAAGAAGAGTAAGTTAAGAAAAACCACAGATTCCTTCCTGCTGCCAAAACAACATGATAACTGTTGGTAGTCAGAGTAAGATACTGTTTTAACCATGTGTGAGTTGCAAATATGACAGCTCTTTGTCTCCAGTTTCTACTAAAAAGTACTACACTGTAGTTCTCTCTGATGGGCAGAGAGAAGAAGATCAAAATGAATCACACTGTTAGAGCATATATTGGATGATGATAACCTGAGTAATCCAAAGGATTCTTGGATAATTCCCTATCATTTCATTTCATTTTTCTACTGCTGGCATTCTTGTTGCAAATTTTTATTGAATTTATAATGTAAGCCACTTTGAATTTTTCCAATTTGCAGACATATACTGTATCTAATACATTCTAGAAAGCTTTATTATTAAAGTATTTAATGATACCATCCACCATAAGCATGCCGACTGCTTCAGTATCAGCCTAGCTAATGAAAACTTACTACGTAGCTTTGTAAAATTATTATTTAAGAAAGAAACATCCTGAATTCATTTTGAATGAATATTTTAGGCAGTTGAAACACTTTCCCCTTTTATGTAAACTTTATATAAATCTTAGCCTTTTCTATGATGGTTCCAATGTGACATCCAGATTATCCTCTTTCATTTCATTTATTGGTCCACATTGCCCAAGCAGTAGTCCTTGGCTTATGACTTGTTATTTAACAGCTGAAGTTATGACAACTCATTTTTACCATTATAAAGCACTTCCAGTCATTGTAAAATTTTGCTACAGCTGCAATTTCATTATTTACAGTAATCTGGGTGCTTAGTAACCAGTGGTGGGATTCAAATATGTGAACAACCGGTTCTCTGTATGGATGTTGCTTCCGGAAGGCCATTCTGGGCCTGGACAATAAAAAATTAGCTACCGGTTCGGCCAAACTGGTACAAACCAGGCTGAATCCCACCACTGTTGGCAACCTATTCATATTTATGACTGGTTGCCAAGCACCCCACAATCATGTGATTGCCATTTGCAATCTTCTCTGCCAGCTTCCCCATAAAAGCAGTGGGAAAGCTGGCAGGGAAGATTAGAAGCTGGTGCCATCTGCTGAAGAATTTTCCCTCCTCTCTATACACAGTGTTGATACAGAAATCCTTTGTCAGGCTGCAAAAAAAAAAAGTTTGGATCTTTAAGATCCCCATTTTGTCTCTGCAGCCCAGCACTCAAGTTCTCTTCCAGACACAAATTGTCCCTTCCCTTCCTTGTGGCTGCAGCATTATTCCTTTGGTTTTTGTTCTTAGCTATGAAGTCATGTCCGACCCATCGTGACCACATGGACAACGTTCCTCCAGGCCTTCCTGTCCTCTACCATCTTCTGGAGTCCATGTAAGCTCACGCCTACTGCTTCAGTGACTCCATCCAGCCACCTCATTCTCTGTCGTCCCCTTCTTCTCTTGCCCTCAACCTTTCCCAGTATTAGGCTCTTCTCCAGTGAGTCCTTCCTTCTCATTAGGTGGCCAAAGTATTTGAGTTTCAACTTCAGGATCTGGCCTTCTAAAGAGCAGTCAGGGTTGATCTCCTCTAGGATTGACCGGTTTGATCGCCTTGCAGTCCAAGGGACTTTCAGGAGTCTTCTCCAGCACCATAGTTCAAAGGCTTCAATTCTTTGGCAGTCTTGTACAGGAAATATACTTTCAGACTTTTGATTGTAACCTTATTCAAATAAGGCACACACGTGCGCACGTGCACACACACACACAAATGTTAAATTTTACCGACAAAGGATTAAAGGGAGACTAGTATAGCTATTTACAATCTGATTGCACACACACACACACACACACACATGTTAAATTTTACCGACAAAGGATTAAAGGGAGACTAGTATAGCTATTTTGAGCTATTTAGCTCTCATTACAATCAGATTGTAAATAGTAATTCTGATCAGAAAATTACTATCAACAAGTTGTGTGTATTTAATGTAATCTTGATAATCTAGGAATTGAAAAAGAATCTGAGCCCAAGGTAATTTAGCCCTTCCTTCTTTATTACTGTCTATACTTGGGCTGAATAAAGTTTAGTACTCTCCATTCTAATTTAAAGCTAGGACTAGTGTATACTTTTATGCTTCTGTGCTTACAAATAGCCATTTTCACTTCTTCCAAGAAGCATTCATTTCTCCTACAGAACACATACTAATCAGCACCATCATACTAAAATTTTTAATCCCTTTTTTCATTTTTTGTCAAACATGTCTACTTTTCAAAATATGGTAACTGTTGCAGTAATACCTCTACATATCTTTAGGCAAACATATGGATTTGAAATATGAGAAGATAATAGTAGTAGTAGTAGTCATTGTAAAGTTGGAAGGGACTTGGAGGTCATCTAGTCCATCCCCCTACTCAGGCAGGAAACCCTACACGATTTCAGACAAATGGCTGTCCAGGCTCTTCTTAAAAACTTCCAGTGTTGGAGCTTTCACAACTTCTGGAGGCAGGTTGTTCCACTGATTAATTGTTCTCACTGTCAGGAAATATTTCCTTAGTTCTAGGTTGCTTCTCTCTTTGATTAGTTTCCATCCATTGCTTCTTATCCTGCCTTCAGGAGCTTTGGAGAATAGCCTGACTCCCTCTTCTTTGTGGTACCCCCTGAGATATTGGAACACTGCTATCATGACACTCCTAATCATTCTCTTCATTATACTATACATACCTTAAGGACCTGCCTCAACTAGGTCTCCCAAGAAAGCAGAACAACAAGAAAGTAAAAACAACAATATATGATACAATAACCACAATAGTATTTAATGATGTGGCCAATGGAGTTAATAGTATTTCATTGTGGCTCAGTCTGAATACCTTGTAAAATAATATTTTAATAAAATTATTTCTGTCAAAATGGCTATTTTAATCATATTTTTCCACTTAGACATTATTCTGACCTATTATTTGGTTAGAGATATTCCAAGAAGAAAGTCAATTAATATGGTTTCTTGTGCTTTTTGGAAATAATGAAGATATAATATCACTTTTAATAATTTCTTCCACATGTTTTTTAATATTATTTTGCCTATTGGACAATATGGATCAAATGTAACAGTAAAAATAAAAAGGTGGACTATACCACCTCAGTATAAAATATTTCAAATTAAGCTCACTATATCTTCCAATTTCTAAAAAAAAAATGATTAGAGCTAATATAGACGTCCTTGGCATCATGAGTTATGTTAGACAGGCACTGGTCAATTCAAATCAGATGAGTTTATGATTTATTTTTCTGGAACTGATATCATCAGACAAAAAGGACTTGCAATTCTGAATAAGTAAACAAGTGGCTGAATGTATTGAGAATCATAGAACATACAGCAATTGCATAATATCTCTCCAAATTTAAGGCAAGCCATTCAACACTAACATATTACAAATCTCCAACTGTAGACTCAAATGATGATGAAATTGAACTTTTTTATAGTGAGCTTCAATGTGCTTCTTAGCAAATATCAAAAAAGGATCTTTTATAAACGGGTGATTTCAATGCAAATGTAGGCCAAAGAAAAGTTGTAAGAATACTAGGCAAGTTTGGCTAGTGAATGGAATGAAACGGGCAATCAGTGGATTTTGCCAGGAAAATCATTTCAACATAATGAACACATTGTTTATTTAACACAATGATGTTTAAACATATCCTAATGGATAACATCAAAATCAAATAGACTTCAATTTTATGCCAGCAATGCTGGGAAAGTTCAGTTGCATCTTTTAAAACACTTCCTGGCATTAATTGTAGCTCAGACCATCAACTAAAGGTAAAGGTAAAGGTTCCCCCGCACATGCGTGCTAGTCGTTTCCAACTCTAGGGGCCGGTGCTCATCTCCGTTTCAAAGCCGAAGAGCCAGCGCTTGTCCGAGGACGTCTCCGTGGTCATGTGGCCGGCATGACTAGACGCCAAAGGCGCACGGAACGCTGTTACCTTCCCACCGGAGTGGTCCCTATTTTTCTACTTGCATTTTTACGTGCTTTCGAACTGCTAGGTTGGCAGAAGCTGGGACGAGTAACAGGCGCTCACTCTGTTACGCGGCACTTGGGATTCGACCCGCCAAACTGCCGACCTTCTGATCGACAAGCTCAGTGTCCTAACCCACTGAGCCACCGCGTCCCTAGACCATCAACTATTAGTGGCTAAACTGAAGCTCAAATTGTGCATAGTGAAAAAAGGTATTGTCCCTTGAAAATTCCATGTTAACAACATCTCACCTGTGTATGGCATAGAAGTGAAGAACAGGAATGAACCACTGAATCTAGAAGACAAAGATCCAAATGAACAGTGGTGAAAGATCCAAGGTAACATCATGGAAATTGGGATACGGCCAAAGCTGTTGTTAGGGGACTGTGTTTCACACAGTCAAAAGCTCTAGAGTGTTTAAAAGTAGGAAAATCTTCCTTTGCAGCTGTTATTTAATGTCATACCTCCTTAAATCTAGAGGTCACTTAAATTGAGGAGTCCTTGGTGCTCTCCGAGCTTGGTTGTTTTCTTGCAGACATTTTGTTACCCAAACTAGGTGACTTCATCAGTGCAGTTACCTAGTTTGGGTAATGAAATGTCTGCAAGACAATAATCAAGCTCAGAGAGCACTATAGATCCCTCATTTTGACTCTGAGCTACAAATATTCTCCTTTATCAGTAACTTAAATTATATGAAAGTATGATTTTCTGGTTATTACATTTTAAAATAACTACAGTAATTTTTTAGATGCTTTATGTAAATGGATTTCAATTTAAATGAATTTGCTCGATATTTTATTGATTATCTACAATCAAACATATTTAAGGACAATCCTATTTCATCATATACAATATTTAGCCTCAATTTACAATTGTAACAATTTTTATTTCCAAACTATATAAATATAACAGAAAAACAACTTCTGAACGCAAGTCATTGCTCTGGTTAATTGTTCTCAGTGTTAGGAAGTTTCTACTTAGTTCTACATTGCTTCTCTTCTTGATTAGTTTCCATCCATTATTTCTTGTTTTGCCTTCTAGTGCTTTGGAAAATAGGCTGACCCTCTGTTCTTTGTGGCATTTCCTCAAATATTGAAACACTGATATTACAGTATGTCATCCCTAGTTCTTCTATGCTATTATATGTACATGTATTTGTATAATAGCTTCACATATAGGTTTCTGCAGTATAGGGAGATTTCATTTTGAGTTTTAAAAAATACAATATTCTAAATAAGTATATTTCCATACGACGTTTCTTAATATAGTTAAAGCAAAATCACTGAAATTATAGAAGAGAGATTCAGAATCCATTAGAAAGGCTGGGGAATAAAGAATGTGCATAGGGATTAAGAGATTTCTATTTATAGTCTATAAATGAAAAAGCTGGTGGCTGGGGGAGAGAGCATAATCATATGCTATAAATAACTTCAAGGTAACAACATAAATGAAGGTTAGGAATAATCTTTCTCAAGAGATGGTTAAAAGTGCAGGGCTGGCCTAAATCTAGTCATTAAGCACTTTATGTATGACAGGGAAAACTAGTCGGAATCTACAGTGAGAAATGTCAAAATGCATTCCCCCCAGCACAGGATGGGGGAACACTTAAGCACCATTTGCAATGGGGTAGTGACAGTGATTGTGTTGCCTATGCATTAAATGCAAAGCATATAGCTGTAATTATAGTGTTGCAGTACTTTTATGTTGTGTACTTTATGTTGCAGTATGTTGAAAGGACTTGCTGTAACAATATTAAGAATGATTCAACATAATTGTTTCAGCACCTTGATTTATTCTAGGTTTTTTCTGGAGTTATGCCAATCTTTCAGAGTGTTCCAAGATATATACAGTACTTTTCCATCAGAAGAAATTCCAGGGACACAGGACTTGTTGGAGTTCTCTATTGGAACAAACTTACCAGCCAAAAGACATTGCCAAATACTGTTAACTCACAGGATATTCAAACTTCAGACTTTGCTTAACCCCTCTCCACCTCCCTCCCTCACCCCCCCCCTCTCATTTCAGACTGAGGTATAGACAGGGGAAGAGAAAATGCAGGTAGGATGTAGGTATGCACTCTACAGTTTTATCATTTTTTTCCTCAGGAAACCAGACCTGTATTAACATGTCTGATCATGATAATAAATAAGACCATCTGCACATTTCATGGAAGGACAGCAGTCCAAACAATATGTTTATAAGCAGATTGTCAGAAGAATAAATTTCTGCTTCCCCTGACAATCTTGTTATTGTTGAAGGGGTTCTAGATTAATGCTTCCAAATCTCAAGGTTTCCACAATTAATCCTCATCTAAAATGATCTCTCTGCCTTGGAGACTGACTAATGAAAAAAGTGCTCCCAAGTATGGATTCATTAGAAAGTAAAAAAAACAAACTATCATTATTCATTGAGTCTGAGGAATGAAATGCAGGAAGGGTAAAGAATGACATATCATAGGTACTAATACAATTCAATGCTGTGAATAATTAGTAAAACAACCTGTTAAAAAGAAAGATCTTTTGATTTTTTTTAAGGAGTTCTGGGATGCAAAAATGTAAATGATCAGTAATGACAGCAGAGATAAGTTTTCAGTAACCTTTTGCTGGCAACCAGTTTTTAGACTTGCAGCTCAGATCTAAAAGTTCTTAAAAATTAGCAATTCCAATTAATAATCAGGGTGATGAGAAATAAGGATTATGAAGTACTTAATATAGTAGAAAAAATGAGCAAGTACCAATTATCATAGAAGCAGGATAAAGTATGAGTATTTTTTAAAGTATGCATTTTCTAGAGCAATTAGTTATTCCATTATTTCCAGAACCATAACAGTGTGAAGCTTCAGTTGTAATCATGGATCTTAGCATGCAGGAATTTTACCCTATTACAATTTGATCAATGATTCAACATGAATAATAAGGACATTTACAGTCTAATGTGTTTCATTAATTTATTTTTACATCATGTAGGGTTAGTTTTCCCCCCCCCTTAATGTTCAGGAATGAAGAATTTCATTTGAAAGAGAGATAGATTGCAATGTTGATATTAACTGTTATGTACTGGGCTTTTGGAATATCACCATGTGTTTGCTGGAGAACTAACGATTCTCCAGCAACTCAGACAGGACGTCTCCAGTCCTACTATTGGTCAACTTTGGACGGCAAGTATAGCTTCAATCCGATTGGTTAATACCATAAGGCCTGGCTATATATTGAGGCAGGGTGACTCCAATCTCTCAGTACAGTTTCTGCTTAAATAAAGTATGTGTTTGTCTGTACTCCTCTGTGTGTTCTCGTTCCTGCTCATCAGAGCCCACAACATAATAGTGGCGACAAGGATGGGATCCTGCTTCTCTGCCTGAGGGCTGAAGTCATGAGGGGACAGCATTACTCACTGGAGGGAAGAGGCATCTTCCCCCCCTCTAGCCGGCTAGTAAACTATGCTAGCGGCCGCGTGCTTAGAGGAAGCATTCCCTGAGAGTAGAAGCAGGATCCAACAGCAGAGCAGGAATTGAGGAAAAAAGCCAAAAGTCTGCAAACTCAGAGAATTCGACATTAAACATCCAAAAGATTGGCTGTCTTACCTCTCACAGGTAGAAAATTACCTACGAGCTAACCAGATAGCAGAGGAAGGCCTAAAAGCTGCGACGTTGCTGTGTGTATGTGGGCCAGCGACTTTCGATTTAGCTGAGAACCTCTTCGCGCCAATGCCCATTGAAGCAGTATCTTTTGCTGACCTGAAGAAGAAGCTGACCAGGCATTTCCAGCTACAAATGTCAGAGATGGCCTGGCAGTTTAAATTTGACCAACGAGTGCAGCTTCCTGGTGAGACAGCATCCGAGTTTATCGTGGGCCTAAGACAGGCCGCACATCTCTGCAAATTTTCAAATTTGGAGTAGCGTTTGAGAGACCGACTCGTCTGTGGACTAAGAGACAGAACCTTGCAGCAGAGACTATTTGCCAGACCAAACCTCACATTCGCTGAAGCACAAGATGAGATCATGGCTGACGAAGCAACCGGAGGTGCAGTACAAACCGTACAGCCCACCAAAACCCCAGACAGAGGTTTCCGTCCACCACGAGGTAGCCATTTGCAGCGGAGAATCGTCAGAAGAAAAGGAACCCGAAATCAACAAGCTCCAGAGACAGTCAAGCGTGCAAAACCATGGAAATCAACAAAGAGAGAACAATTACAAGGCAGTTCTCTTACCAAGGTGTAAAGGATGCGGAAGCAACCATTCCCACGCAAACTGCAGATTCCGTTCGGCCATGTCCAGAGCTTGCGGTAGGACCGGGCACATCGCGGTGGTATGCAGAGCTCGCCAGAGAGACAGGCCACCCAAGCACCAGTCGGAGGAACTGACTAGGAAAGGTACTGGGGCCCTGGGTCCAGTCAGTGTGGGGTTCTTCAGGAGCCGGAGAAGCGTTTGTCGCACCGGGGCTCGTCGTCCCCTTAAGCCTAAACTTAAGCTCTCAGTAGAGCTACAAGGAATTCCATGCAAAATGGAATTGGACTCCGGCTTGGCAGTCTCAATTATTTCACAGGACACATTCAACCTTGTTTGCAGATGCAGCAACCAGTGGGCTAAACTAAGACGGTCAGACATTATTTTAACAGATTTTCAGAATGCTCGGGTTAAAGTTAAGGGTGAAGCCACCTTATTGGTGAAATTTAAAGGGTTTTTGGGGCACCTGGATGTCATAGTAGTAGAGGGCCCAAGAACAAGTCTTATAGGACTTGATTGGTTTGAGGCTTTGGGCATTCAAATAACAGGCATTAACCAGACACAGACAGCAGACCTCAAGGCTGTTTGTGAGGAATTTGCGGATGTTTTTGAGTCAAAACTAGGAACTTATACTGGGCCACCCATCTCTTTTAAATTAGATCCTAACGTTGTTCCGATAAGAGTCAAACCTCACAGAGTTCCTTTTGCCTTAAAACACAAAATTGATTCTGAAATTGATAAGTTAGTAGAGCAAGGTGTACTGCAGCCTGTTGATGGGGGGCAGTGGTGCTGAGAAAACTCTTTGTAACACATGGGTTGCCTGATGTTTTGGTTTCTGATAATGGGGCTCAATTCACTGCTGCTGAGTTTCAGGCTTTTCTCAGAGCTAACCTCATCAGACATGCTACGTCTGCACCATTTCACCCCATTTCACCCCTCTACAAATGGACAAGCATGGTCAGGACAACAAAGGAGACGGTCAAGCGCATCATCACAGGTGACTGGCATCATAGACTGGCAGATTTCTTGCTCTGTCAACACACTACACCCTGCACAGCTACAGAAAAAGTCCTGCTGAGCTTCGTTGGGGACGGCGATTGATTACTAAACTGGACAGGTTGCATCCAGACAGAGTGGCATTCGAAGCCTCTAAACCAAAACCCCCGAGGGGGCTGCAAATAGGTGATTGGGTTTGGGCCAGAAATTATGGGCCTGGAAACTTGTGGGTTCCTGGTCAGGTGGTCAAAGAATCTGGACTCCTATCTTACTAAGTGGGGTTGGAGGGAGGGCGACTGGTCAGAAGACATATTGACTAACTCAGAAAGAGTCCCAGAGCAGTCACTAAGTGAGGACTATGGCACAAGTCCCTTCCAAGGTCCTCAAGCTGGCATCCAGGCCAGCTTACACCAGTACCACCAGGGTTTTCCTTCCTCAGTGGAACTTGATCCAGAAGAGGAACATGGCAGCTCAGAAGTGTAACATGGAACCCCTGACCAGGCAAACCAGCCGAATGTCAGCGACCGTTGTGCCTACTCTGCAAAACAGACAGACACTGGGGTGGGCCCACAGGAAGAGGCCAGCCAGAGTAACTCAACTCCCATGGACACAGGAGCTCAGGGGGACAATGGTCTACCCGGCCCAATGGGTGAGTTGGTAGACCACAAGGTGACTGGAACCCCTAGGCGTTCATCCAGACCACATAAAACCCCAGCCTATCTTAAAGACTATGTTGTAAAATAAAGTGATGTGTAATTGTATGACAATTTGCCACTATCTACAGAAATTGGGGGTGCATTGTAACTGCTGTAAGACATGCTCATTGAGACGTTGTTTTATCTCTTGTAGTATATTGCATAGACATATCATTCTTTAATTTCTTTGTAATCCACTCTACAAGGCACGTCTGAGAAGGTTGCGTAAGGATTTCTAAGTACCTTAGCTTTACAAAACATCACATTTATTATTGTTTAATATTATTTTAGTTTGGCCCTTGACAATTGTCAAGGGTATTATAGTCTGATCATAGTAGGGAGAGGTGCTATGTACTGGGCTTTTGGAATATCACCATGTGCTTTGCTGGACAACTAACGGTTCTCCAGCAACTCAGATAGGACGTCTCTAGTCCTGCTATTGGTCAACTTTGGATGGCAAGTATAGCTTCAATCCGATTGGTTAATACCATAGGGCCTGGCTATATATTGAGGCAGGGTGACTTCAATCTCTCAGTACAGTTTCTGCTTAAATAAAGTACTCCTGTGTTTGTCTGTACTCCTCTGCGTGTTCTCGTTCCTGCTCATCAGAGCCCACAACATAATATTAACACTGCTGTCAAATATTATAGAATCATCAAAATTATGTTAGACGCTGTGATACAATGAAATATCAGTAATATATTCAATTTCTTTATTTCACAAACTAGCCAAGTAATTCTATTTATGCCATAGTTGTTTTATCTAATATCTTAAGGTTTCTTTTCTTAGAAGTGTCTCTTTTGTTCAAAGAATGACTGGCAAGGACTTTCTTCTTTTGGCAAATTTCCCAGGACTTAAGGGAGCTTAGGCATGAAAACTATCTCTCTTTCACTCTCTATGACACATATCAATATTTAATGTTTATTACATTTTGAATGAGCCATCCAGATTTTGCCACCAAGATATAATTTTCTTTTTCTGCAGTCAGTTTACTTACTTACTTTAGCATTATGATTGACATTAGCCTAGATTTTCCTACTCTTCTTTTCTCTGACATTTTTTTTGTTTTCTTTGACATTTTTCTATATAATAGTAAAAACATACATTATAATGGATTTTTACTGCCCAGGTTCAGGTATTCTTATTTATTTAGAGAATATTGTTTTTACATATCAAGTATTTTATCTATTTAATGTAAATATTTGAATATGAACATGTGAAAACTGAGTACAGGATTATATGAGTTGGATCCATTTTTTTAGTGAGGGGGTTAGAATTGAAGCAAAGGGATTGCCCCAACACTACAAGTCCATACAATATTCATAACAAGATGAAATGATATTTATTTTACCTGAATCATTTAACCACTAACATGTCAATGAAGATAGGTTTAAATTATATAGTGAGAGGTCCTGCAAGTCTCATTTTCCAAGACTGGCTTCAGTCTCTTTCTTTTGTGGTGTTTGGGAAAGAAGCAGTATTGCACATAAATAAATTAATAACTTCATATGGAGAAAAGGTTTGGGTTTGGAATGTGCAAGGAAAAGTACAAATGAGTAGATATAGTGCCTAAAAGACACTGCATGATGTTAGAAGTTTAGAGATTTCTTTTATCAGACTCTTTGGAAAGAGGGTTTCCAATGACCAGTTTTGGGGTGGTGAGAAAGGATAAAGCATTGTAAATTGTGAAGGATCCTCTAATTAAATACTGTGGAAAAGATATTAAAGATTGCAGCTTAAACATTTTCAAAAGTTGAAAAAGAGTTGAGGAAGGATTTGATTGTATTGTTGTGATGATGCATGAGGAGAAAAGTTTCATAAATATATAATAATTTCCATTATACCTTTTTGGACTGAGTAAACAATTTAGCAGAAGCTTTTACTGATATAAAAGTAACTATAAGCCCAGAAATCCTAATTCTGGCAATATTCTTGCGTCAGAATTTTTTATCACATAATTTAGCAATGTGGTATTGGAACGTCTACATACCTAATATACAGAAACCAAATTGACTTCAGTATTTGGGTCACCTTTTCCTTTCATTATTTTTATTTTGATATTTTTCTGAAGCATTTATAGACATTTCCATTTTTCTTTTAGATATGGTCATCCCATGAGAAAAAATTGTTACCTAAAATATTTTACTTTGTTTAATTAATATTATAAAATAGTAAATACTATGATGTGCAAAGAAGGTGTACTGTATCTTTGCACAATATATTTATTTTTATTAGCTTATAGTGTAAAATACAAAAGCAAGTAGTAGGGAACCAAGGTAAGGGGAAGGGAAAAAGAGAAGCATGGAAGAGGAGGGAAAAAGAGAAAAAAGGCGTTGACTTCCGACTCCTCTATTGCAGTAAAATATGGCATTAGCATAGAACCGTTTTATCTTTATATTCATTTTAATAATTTTCTCTATTAGAATATGAATACTACTCCAATATGTCTTTGCTTTATCACATGTCCACCATAAGTGATAAAAAGTCCCTTCTTTACATTTATATTTCCAACTTTCATTTGAGATACCTTTATACATTCTAGGTAACTTATCTGGTGTTAAATACAACGATACATATTATAAACATTTTCTTTTAAATTATAATTTAGTGTGAATTTTAAGCCTCTTGTCTACATATTCTCCCATTGTTCAAGCATCACCTTATGCCCAAAGTTCTTTGCCCACTGAATCATACAATGTTTTACATGTTCACTTTCCAAATTCAATTTCAATAACATTTTGTAAACCTTAGCAATAATCTGTTCATCACTACCACATAGTAAAGTTTCCAATTCATTTTTAACCCATAACTCTTTTTATCTAGTTTGAATCTTTCTTCAATGTAAGTATGTAAACCAATGGCAGACATGAACTTCTGATTTTAACTCTTCCTTAGACTTGGGGGTCACTGAAATTATTATTTTACCATGTCCACCAGTCCAGTGTACTGTATCTGTATATGAATTATAGTATAATACTTTATATACTAGTAAATAATATGAAACATTACTACCTGTGGGTAAAACAAAGTTGATGGATATCATAATGTTATATAATATATGTATGTGATTTTATAATGAAATTTTATTTTTACTTATTTTCTTTAATCAGCACTATTTGTTGACATAGCTTCCACAATTCTTACTACAGTACTCTAAATCTGTAAATCTGATATTCCATGAAAACCTATATTCCATGAAACTTGATGTCAGAAATACTATCATAAATGACTATATGAGTAGCTTCTACTGTACCAGTGAGATGCTCTTGACAGCATATCCATCCAGCAGAGGAGCAGGATCCATGCATGCGCTCAAGGCTTGCAGCTAATCATTTGTGCACAATGTTTTCTTTTCGTTTTGTATCCATAATTCACATGCAGTGTAAGTAGATCAGCGATTGATTGATTATGTGCCAGCAAGTTGGTGTCAACTCTTATCTACTGTATAGATAGAATTTCTACAGGAGTGATAACTAAATGCTAAAAGGTATCTTTGGTCCAAAGATAAGGATAAGGTACTCTTGCAAGGCATTTTGAAAAGATTACTTTGTAGTTCATTGTAAGAATTTTTGAACTAATTTTTTCCAAACATTAATGAAATCTATCATAGGCAAGTACATTTCATAAACATTAGTAAAGGATGTTAAAACATGCTTTATTTCAAAGTTATTGCTATTTCCCACCCCTTAAAAATAAATGATGGTACATGTTCCTTAAAAGAATTCTTTGGTATTCTGTAATTTTGAGATGTTTAAGAAACATTAAACAAGACACCTAGCAAATAGCAGATGGCAGGTACAACATCCAAGTGGTCTTTCTCACACTGTTTTTTGTACCATACAATCTTTTCTCTAGTGCTAAGAGTTTGACTCATGAACCCATTAAAGTTGCTTTGCTCTGAGGTTATGAACTCATCCTTTTGTAACACACCAAGAATTTTGGCATGAATATGGTAGGATTTGATAACTTCTGGATAGCTACATCTATTCTGGGTCTAGTGGTGTTATGACTATATAAGCAACTAATTTTTTTAGTATATTGCATTATTATAGTATACTCCAGGAATATATAGTGGAGTATCTATGCATATTGCAGAAAAATAACTGGCAATGTTATATTTTATGTAAGAAGATAACTTATAAAACTGAATCAATACTTTACTGAACGGACATATCTGTAGCTCGGAATAAACTGTTATAGCTATAGCCAGGTCCTAAAATAATCTGAACAAATTATAGCTCTGATTACATAGAAAGTAAATATTTTAGAGCACTTTCCTAATAAAAGTACAAAAATATACAACGCTTAGCTGTTTACAATATTTTTGTAACCGGCATTCCATTGAATTAAATTTCCAAGAAATTCCAGGGCAGTAACATTATGTGAAGACCCTGCCTGAAGGAGAGCCTTAACTTTTATACTCAATTTCAGTTAAATCTAGAGCAAATAACACAAATGCAAGACATTTGCTTTTGTTATTTAAATCTATATTCTAATTATAATTACAACTCTAAACTGTTCAACATTTTTTAGTTTTTTTTAATGTGAATTTTTGTAGTTTTCATTTTATGCTTGGCTATGTGATCAAATAATAAAATAAAATGAGAGCCAATTTGGTGTAGTAATTAAGGCAGCAGGCTACAAACCAAGAGACTGAGTTCTAATTATGCCTGAGACACAAAGCTAGCTTGCTGATAGCTTGGGCCTGTCACATTCTCTTACCCCCAAGACACAGGCAATGGCAAATTACTTGTGAAAACCTTGCCAAGTAAATCATAGGGTTTGTCTAAACAGTATGCCTGTGTACACACACGTACACACACACACACACACACTCACACACATTCACATACACACAAATATAATTTTATGATAGATGGCTGCCTTCACTAAATTTGTTCTTTATATTCCAAAATAGTAGGTATTATACATTAATGATGGAGTCTTAAGCCTGCTTTACTCAAAAAGAAATGTGATTCTACCATAATGGAATTCATTATTTCTTTTGCAGACATATACTGTATAGGAAATTAGTAATTGTAAGAATTACTGCACCATACTGAATACATTCAAAAAGTTAACAGAGAATGAATTTCCTATTAATTTTTAGGAAGGAAAAAAGTAATTGTTTTGGCAGATCATATTTGCCTACGATATGGAGGCATCTGATTTAGAATGTATTTTGGAAAGTTCCACAAGTTCAGTCATATATAAATGTGGCTCAAATAAGGTATTTATATTTTTTATATTTGAATGGCTTAAGACCTTTTTTAGCAACCAGTTTTTTCTTTCCTCAGATTTACATAGGTTACAGGTAGTCTTGTTTTTGACCACAATTGAGACTGGCAAATTGGTCATTAAGCAAAGTAGTCATTACCATGCTTGTAATCTTCAGCTTTTCTATGCTTTATAGATCTATAAAGATTTAAACATGAGGATTGGTTGCAAAGTGATCTTTTCATCATTGTCATTGTTATATTTTCGGTTCTCCAAGTGTTGAAACAGCAAACAAGTTTATTAACTCAGAAGAGAAGCAGCCCTAATGGCTGCTGCGCAGCTATTTATACAGTTAGCCTCTAGGTGGCGACCAATAGGTTTAAAGTAACAGTTTCCCACCCCAAATCTAATTATCAGACTGAAGACAACAAGTCTGGCTTCAGTAACAGCAACCGTTACATAACAGAGAAATCTAGGTCAGACATTAAGCAAGTGATCAGACATTAAGCAAGTGATTTAAAACAATTATGGCCAATACATTACAGTCATAACTGAGAACAGTCGCTAAATGAGGACTACCTATATACCAATTGTATGTACTAAGCCTTGGTTAGATGCTACAGTAACAAACTGAAGTCCCAAAATATATTTTAGATGAAATCTAAAGTACAATGAAATCATATAATATTTATTGAGAGCTAATTATTTTAATATAGCGATATTAGAATTGACTAATAAGGAAATCTAATACACTTCAGTGGGATTTAGTTCTAGTCACAAATGTAGAGTTGGAATTCTACTTTGATTATTTAATAGATTATTTATCCTGTATCTGTTGTAGTAATGCACGTAGAGCTTCTCATTCACTCATACCCTGGTCATCTCCCTATGGAACTACTGCAATGTGCTTTACATGGGATTACCCTTGAAAAGTATCTGGAAGCTTCATCTGGTGCAGAATGCAGCTGTGTGAGCCATATTGGGTGCCCAAAGAAGGGCACATATAAGACCTCTGCTCCATGAACTGCACTGGGTTCCAGTTTGTTTCTGGTTCCAATTCAAGGTGTTGGTTATTACCTGTAAAGCCCTACAAGACATAGGGCTAGGCTACCTACAAAATTGGTTTTGCCCCATCATATCATCCTGTCCCACTCATTCAGGCAGGGAAGGCATGCTGCAGTGAAAAAATTTCAACTGACTGGGTCAAGGAAGAAGACCTTTTCTGCCATTGCTCATGTGTTGTTGTTTTTTAATAAAAATGTTATTAAATATACATTTAAAAACAAAAGTGGACATGATTCAACTTCCCTATCTACAACACTACTATTAGTATTATCTTATGTTACAGAAAAAAATAACAAAAACCTAAAATACAATATAACAGGACAAAGTATAAAAAAGTACATATAAGATCTGTCGGTTTAGTAAACTGTCATTCAGTCCTCAGCGTTATATTTACATATCTTTCAGTTATATCCATTATATAGATGCTAATAAAAAGTACTTACATTATCAACCAATCAAACAATGTTCATCTCAGCGATCCTCCTTAACTCCAACCAATTGTACAAATTTTGCCAAATTTCATAATTCTCCGTTTCATTCTTATAGTTTTGATCTCTAGGGTTAACCTGTCCATTTCAGAGCAGGATAAAATTTTATCTATTATTTCTTCTTCAGTGGGTGTTTCCTTTCTTTTCCATTTTTGGGCATATGCCAGTCTTGCTGCTGTTAAGATATGTACTAATAAGTAGAGAGATGCTTTACTAAAATTATCGTTAATAATCCCTAATAAAAAAGTTTCAGGTTTTAAATCATTTTTTGTCATAATATTTCTTCCAACCAATTTTTAATCCGCTGCCAAAAAAAATTCGCTTCTGAACATTCCCACCACATATGATAATAAGACCCTGGAAGCTTTCTGCATTTCCAACACATTGGTGAGATTTTTTTAATCTATTTTTGCTAACCTTGTAGGGGGAAGATGCCATCTATAAAACATCTTGTACAAATTCTCTTTATAGGAGGTGGCTAGCGTTAACCTCCTATTTCTATCCCATAGTAGTTGCCAATTATCTAAGTCAATATTTTAACCAAAATTTTTACTCCAGGTTAACATTGTTTCTTTTACCTGTTCTTCTAATAAATCCTGTTCTAATAAATATTGGTATATCACGATACAGAAAAGATAAAAAATAACCAGGGATAAAATTAGAGCATACACAATTAGATAAAATTCTTCTAGGAACAGAAGATCGATTGATAAAAAAGATATACCATTGCTCATGTGTTGTGGAACAGCTTGCCTTCAAAGATGAGGAAAACCCACAATCTCTTGCCTCCACAAAGTTGTCAAAACATGGCAGTATAGCCTTGTGGGGAAATGGGTGCCCACACAACCATGAGGCCACTTGGCTCTGTGAGACCCACTACCACTACTTTTATAAACAACTGCTGACTTCCCCATCTTGGAATTTTTCATCTTTTGAAATGTTATAGTGTTTGTTTTTAATTTTAAAAATGTTTAATCTTAAATTATTCTGTTTGTAATGCTTGATTTTATTGATTAAATTGTATACCACCCAGAGGCCTTCTTTGAAGAAGATGGTTGGTTTGGTAAGGAAATATGAAATATAAATAAATAATAAATAGTTTTCATTATTTAAATCTGTCTGTTCCTCTTGTACTGGTGGTCAGTAGCTTATGCTTAAAAATATAATTATTTTTATTAAATTATTTAAAAAATATGTGTGCATATGTATATATGTATATTTATATATGTATATTTGCAATCCTAGGTCTAAAACTACCCTTTCCTTTAATAGCATAAGGTAGTCCTTGACTTATGACTATTCATTTAACAAATATTCGAAAATATGACAATGCTGAAAAAGTGACTTAGCACCAATCCTCATAACTTACAACTCTGCATCCCAGCAGTCACCTGATTATCATTTGTGACCTTCTCAGATGAACTCTGACATGCAAGATCAATGGGGGAAACTTCCTTAATTACCCTGGTGATTCCCTAAACAATCAAAGCAAAAACATTGTAAAATCATACGTAACTCGCTTGATGACTGCCTGCCTTGCTTAGTGATGGATGTTCTGATCTCAGTTCTGGTCCTATGCTGAAGTCGACTTATACCTTTCTCTTGACATGTACCCAGAATCCTAATGTGTTCTTGTTTTAGACCTTATGGAATAATATATTAATATTCTAAGACTATAGGCTATTTTCAGAGCTCTTACAGCATTTTAGCTTGAAATTGAAAAACCTATGGCTCTGTCTTTTTAGGAAAGTTAAATATACATTGGTATCGTATCATTGGTATGATACATTGGTATCGTATCATTGGTATGATACATTGGTATCGTATCATGTACATTGCAACTAAAAGTAACACTAAAATCAATAAATGCCTTTACTATACAAATTGTTTGAATGAATAATGCAAAAGAAATATTTAATATATTTAGGAAAAATATACAGTACAGGTATATTCATTAATATAAAACCTTATATAAAGCTTTTTACTTAATTAAAGATATCCAGGAAGGGTTATTTTTATTAGTACTATATTTATATTCCATTATTTATTTATTTATTTATTTTTATTTATTTAGTTATATTTATATACCGCCCTATTCCCTGAGGACTCAGGGCGGTTTACAGGGAATTAAAAATCCAAAATACAAAAATTAAGAACCAAATTAAAAAATACTTCTCCTTCTCCTCCCTCTTTTATCACTTTAGGTTTTGAAAGACATACAAAGTTCTGGTTCTTGCACTTCTTGTTGCCTCAAGCATTGTTATTTGATGCTTTTGTAGTGTATGTATTTTTGATGTTGTTTCTCTATCTTCTTCTGAGTCTGCCTTTGTTCGTTGACCTTTTCCTCTTTTTGTATATGCCTTACATGGTATGGAATCCCAAGACATCCTCTCCAGATGAGAAAACCATTTAACTTAGTGTCTTTTTAAGATTGGTTCTATTCCATTTCTTTCTCTTATGATCCATTTTTTATTTTATCACTTCTGGTCCATCCAGCAACTTTCCTTAAATATCTCATTTCTGTGGTAACTAACTTTCACTTATGTTTTATTGCCAGTCCATGTTTGACACTGGCAATATAGGGTGGGGATGAATATGCTTTGTATGAGATATTTTTTGTGCTGATTGGTACTGCTGTGTTCTAGGAGTGGGACTAGCTGTCCTAATACTTGATTAGTCTTACTATATTGTATGATAATCTCCTCGTCCATTTTTCCATCTTCAGTGAGTGTCTTTCCTAGATATTTGAACTCTGATACTTGTTTTATGCTTGTCCCCTTTATTATTATGTTTAGGATGTGCTTTTTTCTAATGATTGCCATTATTTCTGTTTTCTCTTTGCTGATACTCATATTATTTATCTTGTATTATTAGTTCATGGACAGAAGATGTTGTTGCTGTACAAGCTATCAGTGCTTGACCATCTACAAATTTTACTTTACCCCATTAATTAGTAACATCAGCATTTCTAGACATTCTATGACTTCTCACTGGTCTTTCCATTTCATCTTATGTATTTATATGCTAGTACAACTATTTTAAAATTGGATGAATATATATCACAAAGAAGTACTTTCTCATATATATCAATATATATTTCATAATAAATAATAAGAATGTTGAATTTGTTTGGCAAAAATTTGATGAGTAATGTATAGCTTCTTCACTTATGCATAAAAATATAAGAAGTGCCCGGATGAACCCTTAGCCCCTCTATTCCAGTAGTTCTCATGTTGCCCTACAAAAACACTCCCACTGCTATCAAGGCTAATAGCCGTTGGTTCCCAGTATAGACTTAAGTAAGATTGCCTCAAAATCTTTAATTTATGGATCACTGATTTAAGGTTCAAAATGAAATTTTGCATATACTATAATCATCACCATAACTTTTCTTTTGCCTTTATTCAATATTTTTGAGTAACAAAACCACCCAGGAACTTGTATGAAAGTCTTGCATGATTTCCAGTGGCACTTTTCAAAGCAAGTTCTGATTATACAATTTGAGGTGCAAAGTTTGGCTATATTATTATTGTGCATTTAAATATATAGATTTATCACAAAATAAAGACTATTGCTGTAAGCCACCTTGAATAGCACATAAAATAGATAAAACTATAAAACAGATGATTTTAAAATATCACTTTCTTCAGGGTTAAAAATAGTGAAAAGTAATATGAATGTTATAATGTTATAATACTTTATAACATAAATTTATTATTAAATGTTATAGGGTTATTATTAAAGATTATAACATAACATGATAAAGTTATAACCTTATTAAAAGCAAACCCTTTGGGACTATATTTGATATTTCAATATGATTCAAAACCACGTATCAATTATTCTATTTTCTTTAAAGCTGCTTCTCTCAGCTGGCACCCTTCAAATTACATTGTGTGAATAACAGAACAAAAGATTTGGAAGGGACCTTGAAAGTCTTCTAGTCCAACCAGTGGTGGCAAATCTTTTAGAGACCAAGTGCCCAAACTGCAACCCAAAACCTACTTACCGTATATACTTGAGTATAAGCCGACTCGAGTATAAGCCGAGACCCCCAATTTCACCCCCCAAAACTGGAAAAAGTTGTTGACTCGAGTATAAGCCGATCCGCCGTTCTGCAAGCCTCTGCCGCCAGCAGAGGCTCGATCCGCCATTTTGCAAGCCTGAATACACAGGAATACCCTGTGTGGCCGCGGCTCTCGGGGAAGCCCTGGCTGTCCGCTTCCTCGCTCCACGCTGCTATTCGGGGCCCGCGCGTTCCCCGGGCAAATCGCGGCGCCCAGCAGGCGAGGAAACACGCCCGCTCCAGTCGCCCCCCCCTTCCCTCAGGAGACGTGAAGCAAGTGACCACCCGGAGCTTACCGAGGACTTGCTTCGGTGCTTCCAGGATCGCGCGCACCTCTCCCAAGTCGCCGCCGTCCGGAGACCTGCCGAAGTTTGGGGAGGTTTGGGGAGGTGCGCGCGCACCTCCCCAAACCTCCCCAAACGTCGGCAGGTCTCCGGACCTCCGCGCCCTGCCTGCCTGCTTCTTTCCGCAGCGAAAAGAAGCAGGCAGGCAGGGCGCGGAGGAACGGAGACCCGGCGATGTTTGGGGAGGTTTGGGGAGGCGCCCAAACCTCCCCAAACGTCGGCAGGTCTCCGTTCCTCCGCGCCCTGCCTGCCTGCTTCTTTCCGCTGCGGAAAGAAGCAGGCAGGCAGGGCGCGGAGGAACGGAGACCCGGCGACGTTTGGGGAGGTTTGGGGAGGCGCCCAAACCTCCCCAAACGTCGGCAGGTCTCCGTTCCTCCGCGCCCTGCCTGCCTGCTTCTTTCCGCTGCGGAAAGAAGCAGGCAGGCAGGGCGCGGAGGTCCGGAGACCTGCCGACGTTTGGGGAGGTTTGGGGAGGTGCGCGCGCACCTCCCCAAACCTCCCCAAACTTCGGCAGGTCTCCGGACGGCGGTGGCTTGGGAGAGGTGCGCGCGATCCCGGAAGCACCAAAGCCTCGGCCGCGCACAAGTCCTCGGTAAGTTTTTTTGTTGACTGGAGTATAAGCCGAAGTGGAATTTTTCAGCCCAAAAAGTGGGCTGAAAAATTCGGCTTATACTCAAGTATATACGGTATGTATTGTTGGGTGCTGGGTGAGCTTGACCTGCTGGGTGGGTGTGGCCCCGCTGGGTGGGAGTGGCTATGCTGGTCATGGCAGAGTGGGTGGGCATGGCCAGAGTGGGCATGGCTAGTTCGATTTGGGGAGGGATGCCTATGGAGTTGGGGGAGATCCAGGGGGTCTCTGGTAGGTGGGGCAGTGGGCAGGAAAGCATTTTGCTCAGCTGATGGCTGGGGGGAAGAGGGCAGCTACAACCCCTCCCAAACGCTACCATCTCATGAAAGCAGGATGAAAACTCCAAAAAACGACAAGGAAAAAAAGTTAAAGCAGAAGAGAGTCTTGTGATGGTTTTCTTCCCTGGGGGAGATGGGGGGACATGGGTGGAGGCTCCTGAACCCTGCAGCTCTTCTAGGGGAAAGGAGGAGAGTGGGGAGGAGCTGTGCTGGGATTGGAGCTCCTCGTGCCTTCTGCTGCCCGCCTGCACTTTTCTGCCACAGATCCCGTGGCTCTGCTTGCCTGGCAGGGGACACATGTGGGGCTGCTGCCTTCCCATGCTGGGGCTAGACTGGGCTGGGTACAGAGCCCCCTTGCCGCTTCTTCCCCCATGGACATTGGGAGCGCCCACCCTGCCTATCCCTCGTTCTGGGGCAGCTGCCGCTGTTCGGTGTTCTCCAGCCTGTTATTGGCCAACCGGGTGCACCGGGATGCCTCCCTTTGGGCTCCCTTGTCCTCTCCCCCCCTCCCGGCTGGGGCTGGTCAGATTCCACCCATGGGCAGAGCTGCTTCTGTCCCCAGCCAGCCCTCCTTTTCCTCCTGTGGGCAGACCGTGGCTTACCAAGCTGAGCGGCATCTCTCCCTGCACGCATTCTCAGGCAGAGGAACTGGGCAGCCACGGCTCTCACTCCCCTCTGGCTTCCATCTGCCCACAGCCCGAGCTTGGCGTGCCTTGCTGGCTGGCGATGGGCTGGAGACTGTGGGACAGTGGTAGCTGCCCTGGGACGAGGGGTGGGCGCTCCCGATGTACGCAGGGGAAGAAGCAGCACGGAGGCTCCGCGCCCAGTCCAGCCCAGCACCAGCATAGCACAGAAAGCGAGGCAGCAGCCCCACATGCATCGGACCCAACCCTCACAGAGTGCCCTTCTTCTATGGCAACCCATTTGAAGTGGGTTAAGACGCTAAGCTTGTCGATCAGAAGGTTGGCAGTTTGGCGGGTCGAATCCCGAGTGCCGCGTAGCAGAGTGAGTGCCTGCTACTCGTCCCAGCTTCTGCCAACCTAGCAGTTCGAAAGCATGTAAAAATGCAAGTAGAAAAAATAGGGACCACTACGGTGGGAAGGTAACAGCGTTCCGTGCGCCTTTGGCGTCCAGTCATGCCAGCAACATGACCACGGAGACGTCCTCGGACAAGCGCTGGCTCTTCGGCTTTGAAACGGAGATGAGCACCGGCCCCTAGAGTCGGAAACGACTAGCACACATGTGCGGGGGAACCTTTACCTTTTACCTTATTGTAAAATTAACTTAATCCCTCCCCAGGAGTTAAATATTTCCAGTTGTTTCAATTTCTGATCATAATACTTAGTTTCTACTTTTATAAGCCTCATGGTCCTGAACTTAGTCCAAGTTGTTTGAAACCTTCTTAACCTGACAGAATCAGATATAATATCTGAATTGAGGTCTGAGCAACACAAAAATAAAGTCATATGATTAACTCCAGCAATTTAGAAACTGTTTTTTTTTTCTTCAGCTCTGAAATGAGAAAGGCAGTTAGTTCCAGAACTGTTTGATAATGGAATCAGTTACCAAGAGATGTGATGGGCTACTTTTACTTACTAGTTGCAGCAAAGTCTGGGCAGGTATTTGTTGTTTTGATTTGGATACAGGCTCAGGGCTTTGAGGCAATATCCTAAATGCTCTCTCCCAACACCATGATGCTGTAACTTCAGTGACAGGTAACCGATACCCATGCAACTTTTCATGGGTATATCAGAATCTTTGACACTGTCCCAATGGATAGGAAAACATTGTCCTGAAAAATCATTCAATTGGCTGATGGTAAATTTATGAATTGTTACCTAATTATACATTGATGCCAGAAATATTATCAGTATTTCTGTGAAAAATGGAGCATATTTGCATATATGCTACTCTGTCCTATAGACCTATGTGAGATTTTAAATTAATTTTTAATTTCATGTGGGACTTCAAAATAAAATGGTAAATTAATAATTCAGAAAATACATGTACATGTTTTTATTCATTGCAAAAAATATATTTAGAAGCATTTGCATAGCTTTGTGCAGCATATTTAGTTACATTTGGTTTGTTTGAGATTGGCTTAGCATGTGAGTATCTAGAATATCTTAAAGTGTCTTCTTTAAACCATGGTTTTATTTATTTGTTTTGTTTTATATACCGCCCTTCTCCCGGAGGACTCAGGGCGGTGTACAGAGCAATAAAGTAAGAATACAATAAAGCAATAAAGTGAGAAAATTTAAAAACCCAAATCCATCAGGCCAGGCTGGCTTGTTGGAATAGATAAGTTTTTAGATCACGCCGGAAGGAGCGAAGGTCGGGGGCCATCCGGATTTCAGCTGGTAAGCGGTTCCAAAGGATTGGCGCACCCACCGAGAATGCTCTCCCCCTGGGGGTCACCAGCCGACATTCTCTGACCGGTGGCACCCTGAGGAGGCCCTCTCTGTGGGAGCGCACAGGACGGAGGGATGTTGACGCTGGCAGTAGGTGCTCCCGTAGGTAATCCGGACCCACGCCATGTAGGGCTTTGTATGTCATCACTAGCACCTTGAATTTCACCCGGAAGGCAACTGGAAGCCAGTGCAGCTCACGGAGCAGAGGTGTAATATGGGAGTATCGGGAGACCCCCAAAAGCACTCGTGCAGCTGCACTCTGCACCAGCTGAAGCTTCCGAGTGGTTCTCAAGGGCAGCCCCATGTAAAGAGCGTTGCAGTAGTCAAGACGAGAGGTCACAAGTGCATGGGTGACTGTACGCAAGGCATCCAGGTCCAGATAGGGTCGCAGCTGGCACACCAGACGAACCTGGGCGAAGGCCCCTCTAGTCACAGCTCCTATATGATCTTCTAAGGAGAGCTGTGAATCTAAGAGGACACCTAGATTGCGAGCCTTATCTACGGGGGGTAATAACTCGCCCCCGATATTAAGAGATGGAATAATCTGAATATTCTGACATGCCGGTATGTACAGCCATTCAGTCTTGTCCGGGTTGAGTTGAAGCCTGTTCCTCCCCATCCATTCCCGGACCGCTTCCAGGCAACGGGACATCACGTTGAGGGCATCACTGATGTGGTTTTTTAAATAAAATAGGTCTTAGTATGAGAAAAATAAATTACTGCATCCCAAGAGGGTTGTAAACTAAGCTGGAGAAAAAGGCTTTGATGTGAATATGCTTATATTGCTGCAAAGATTACTACTTATTACTATTAAAAGTGGTACTATCCAATATCTTGCACTGAATGATCACCAAAATAATTAGACAATCATCAAGATATTTGATAGTTTAGCATTTTTTATCTTAGGAGTATGTAGCATGTGGCCACTGAATATGTGTGTGGGGGGGGGAGTATTTTTGTAGCTGAGTCTTCCTTGTAATATTCTGTGTTGCATGTACTTTCCTTTTTACATATTTACATTGTATTTACTCTCCTAGGGATGTGAATATATTTTTCTGCTTTTTTATATGAGGAACATTTTGCACTCTGCCACTGTAGACAATCTCAAGGGATCACAATTTTACTCAGTTTTATAAACTCTTATTGTTCCTGGTGTGGTGTATTATGTGGCAGGAAAGACATTAGAAAGTCCATTGCTCTACTATAAACATAACAAGCCTCTGTCACCTACATTGCAATTAATGCTAAAAATAGAAGAGTGTCTATGATAAGGCTGTGACTTAAAGGGAATAAACTATTGTCCAAAAAATTATCTAGAGAGTTGGCAAAGTCATCTTTCACTGAGCTGTCATTTTGCTGATTGCTGTTTCTGTGTGACTTGGATGAAATATTCATGTCTTTTGCTCTCTTCACTCCAAGCACTATTGATTTCTTGTATAAATGCTGCTATATTTAGGCAGGAGAAATAAAATGTAGCTTGCTGCAGTAGAAATTGAATAGCAGAACTGGAATTATGCTACCTGCTTTTTTTAATTGGAACAATTATTTATAACTGAGGGTAATTTTTGTAACTTAAGGATTTGCAATTCTGTGATAAATTGTAGAACAAAAGCCAAAGATTATATATTATGATTAAAGTAAATATGGTTACATTTGCACTTTCAGAAAAGAAATAATACTAATTGTAATACAAGCTACCATATTTTATATCTATTGCTAGGAAGTAGTGAGATGTTTACCATCTTCCATGATTCATATCTATCTATAATGCAAATATATCATCCATTAATATATAATGCATTAAAGAACAGATAATAAGCTCACATTGTTGCTGCACATATGTTTTTTTAAAAATCAGAAGATATAGCTATGCAATTCCATTTTGTGATTCATTCTTATTTCTTTGAACTAAGGAAGAGCTGAAGAGTGAACAGATACAAGAATGTTGTCTTAAAAATCCAAACTGCATATTAGTCCAAATACATGTTTTCTGATATACATATCAGGAAATTCGGAAAATCTGTAGTACATTTTTATTTGATAACCTCATTGATATATTTGTATATAGTGCCCTCTTCTGGATAAAATGTAAACTAAACTGTTTTGCACCATGGGTATTCTCATCAGGCTGTTCCTCTCCATCCACCATTAAAATCTTTACATAGAACTTTAATTCATATATTTAAATAAAAGTATTATATACAGATATGTACATAGATATCAAACCAATAGCATAAAAAAGCTAGAGGTGTCACTAAAGCTACAATGTAACAATAGCTGCATATTTTATGTGGCATTATTGTTATATTTTGCTATAAAGTGCAGCATAGTAACCAATATATCACCATCCTACTAAGCAGTAATTGGTAATCCCAAAAGTGTACAATTACAAGAGGATACTACTAATACCTATATCCAGAGATCATGGCCATCTCTAATAAGAAGAACACTTACTTTCCTATGAATGTCATTGGGGATTTGTTGAGCGTGCTTTGTGAATTCTCACAGCTTAAGAGACTTTACAAGCACAGTACTATATTTATAAAGCATGTTTTGTACCATATATAAAATAGCTTGCCTCTTGTAGTTTCATAGTTACCCATAGTATTTAAATAATTAGTACACAAAACAGTACACAAAAACATAAGAATTACTTCCTAAATTGCCCAATACTCTTTTTTCTTATATTTACTATTTAATCAATTATCAATCAATATTTAACTTAATCTTTCATAAGGGATATTGCAAACAAAAAATATAATGCACAAGCAGAATATCATATAAAATAAATGAAACAACTTCCATGGAGTGAAGGTGGATGCTTTCATATTTAATACTGTATTTTCTTTAACAAGCTACCCTAAATTTAAAAGGAAAACAATCAGAAGATTCAGACTGTAGAACAAAATGTAGCTCATATATAAGCTATTCTCTCCCCTTTAATATATTTGACACTAAAATCTGGATTGCCTGATATTATGAAAAATATTTAATTTATGATAGCAAGCATCAAATGACATGAGTTATAAGCACCATTTAAAATCAGCAGCAGTTAATTTTTTTCTATCCATAGCACATTAATTTTAAACTAGTTTAACAAAAGCAGAAAAGCTTTGGGGTTTTACTAAAATCTGTGATAATGTTAATTAATGTTAATGTTAATTTTATTTGTATACCGCCCTTCTCCCGAAGGACTCAGGGCGGTGAATAATAATAGTACAGTGGGACAAAAAAGTATTTAGTCAGCCACCAATTGTGCAAGTTCTCCCACTTAAAAAGATGAGAGAGGCCTGTAATTTTCATCATACAGTATCAAAATTTACTTTGGAAAGTTAAAAGGCTCTATTGATAGTAATCTCCAGTCTTACAGTCTTATCAAAAGGCCAGAGAAAACAACAACTATTTAGTAGAGAGGAAGCAAAATCTTCATTTCATATATGCATAAAATTTAAACCTACTTCCCAACTTTTTTTTGTATTAGTGGATGTGAAATCAGAAATTCCACTTGGATTAGAACAAGTCAGACCATTAGATTTGCGAACCGATATCAGGATGATGGCACCCATGATGGATCCCTTGATGCAGGAAAAGCAATTACAACAGGAATTAATCCTGATTCAACATCAGCAGCAGATTCAGAAACAGCTTTTGATAGCAGAATTTCAGAAACAGCATGAGAACCTGACACGACAGCACCAAGCACAGATTCAAGAACACATAAAGGTAGCAGATTTTTTTCCCTTCAAAGTGCATCTGGAGGGGGAAGGGTTGGTTACTGTAGAAATTGAATAGCAGTGACTGAGTTATTACTCTTGTATATCAACATGGTACAGTATGTGATGAAAGTTTATATTAGTCCCTCGCTTTGCCATTTCTATCTGACTCTCACTTGATGCAAATATACATGTAAGAGTAGCTATTTGCAATTACAGAGAAACAGGCTATTGGAAGACTAAGTAAAGTCAGCAAATTTGAGAACACATTTGCCTCTCATTAACGTATCAGGATTAAATTTAGATATGAAAAATATCTTTGCTTAGAATGTAATGAACAAATTCAATTAGAAATCTAACAAATGAGAAAAAAACAGCAAATGTTAAAGGTCCAGTTGTTTGAAAACTAACCCACTAGGAAAAAACTATCATAGATATACAATAAATATTTTTAAGACTGATTCAGTTTTTAAGAGATTCAATCAGAAACTGGAAGTACCTTAATAAAAAAAAAATTGGCTGTCAACTGTCTGAATTTGTTTTTAGTTGATATCCTTTATATAAAAATAGCATTCTAAAATTTGTTAAACAATTGAGCATAAACAAGAATATCTACCCATAATTTTTCTTGAAATAAATGGAACAAATTAGCTATCATTAGGAAATTATAATTTCTAGATGACCACTAGATGGTACCAAACAAATTCAAGAACAGAGTAATTCTTTGCAGCCATCTATTAGTAATGCATATTGTTTTAGTTCAGATCGAGTAAACTTAATTATTGATAACTTATTTTTATCTGGAACAGAACATTTATTTAATTTATTATAAATAGTTTCATTCATGTTTGTAAAGTTCACGCTTTCCAATTAATTAAAACATGATAACTATTTAGTTTTTTTTTCCATTTCATGACCTTTGTAATTCAGTTTTTCAATCCAAATACAAACACATAGAAATACATTTCATATAGAAATAGATTAGATACATTTATTGCAAAAAGAAAGCAGAAATTAGAATAGTGTGCTCAAAAACCTTGCACTTATTTCATGTGATCTTTTGATGAAATATTTTCAAATCAATATCAAAATGGAATAGAATAGAATTGTATTTTCTAACATTTTAAATATTATAGCACAGATTTCTCCTAACGTATGAATCAGCTTCCAGAATTGTAGCTGCAGCTATTCTAGCTTGCGAATTCTAAGAGCTACTTTTTTATATTCACACAATTTGTGAAGTCCTTATTATGACCAATGCTACCATAAAAATTGCACTTTCTCATGACTTTGTCTTTTTTACAAGTTACAAAAGGAACTCTTAGCCATTAAGCATCAACAGGAACTTCTTGAAAAAGAACAAAAACTTGAACAACAGAGGCAAGAACAGGAATTAGAGAGACATCGCAGGGAGCAACGTCCACCAATCAAAAGCAGAGAAAGAAGCCGAGAAAGTAAGATCTGTTCAATCAGGCTAGAAGAGGACATTTAAGTTTTGTACACCTCTCCCACCAATCTACATTATCCCTCTTTATAAAAATATAATAAAGTAAAATTCTATACAGATTGAGTATGTAATTCTCTAAAAATATACAATAATCCTTCTAAAGTTGTATTTTATTGTATTTCCATTATAATGTGCACATAAATACGGAAGTATACTCTGCACAGATTAGAGAGGACATGAAATATTTCTTCTGTTTTTTCAGTTCCATAATTTGGATCTTTTGGCTTTTAATGTTTTTTTAATAATATTTCTGTGGTTTTAAGGCAAATAAAGTCTAAAAGAAAGACATTATTGGAATACGATACTCACTAGGGGGAGATAGATGCATATAAGTCTGCTCACAAAAGGAATGGAAGTAAAGGCCAAATATTTCAGAATTTCACAATGCTACTTATAGAAGGAAACAAATTATAACATCAAATGCCTTCAGTTTCCCTCTGGAATTTCTCCTTGATAAGTGTATTGTGTGCCAATATTGAGAAAATTAATAATTTTATTGCATTCTTTCTATATGTTTTCCTTTTAGAAGGCAATTCTATAAATTTAGCAGTAGCATAATATTGTGTTGGATTTTGAAAGAAGATTCTTCTTCTGTGCTACTTCACTTACAATAATAAAACACATCTTACAGAATATGCCCTTTTTTGTTTATACTAAGCTTATAATAGCATATACTTCATACTTTCATTTGTTGTGACTGTAGCAGTATTAATCAGCTTAATGCATGCTTATTGCTCTTTAATATAAAGAATTAGACTTTGAAAGTAATGATACATGAAACCATTCTTTGGCCTCTATTAGGAATTTGGTCCATAATCAGTACATTATATATAGCATTTCCACAAAAATATTAGTTATGAACATTGCACAGTTCATCAGTTGCAAACTAAAATTGTTTAAAATCATACCTCTATAGGCATTACAGGAAAACTGTATAAGAAAATAGTCTGGAGTTTCATTCTAGAGTAGTCAATCATCTTGCTCTAGAGTTTAAAGCAAAGGTGGGAAATTTTTATGGTGGAAATATCATGTTTTTAAAAATATTTTTAGCTTCTCAGGGTGCTTCCAGTGATGCCATTTAGGGGAGGATACTAAAATTTTGCATATATTTTACATGGTGGGAATTGAGTGTGGAAATAGCTGCAGTTTGCCTCACAGATGGAAATAGGTTGTGATGAAGCCAAATATTATCATCTGGCAGTAGGATGCCTCCTCTGATTTAAATAATCAAGAGATCAGTTACGGTTAGAAAGAAAAAGGCAATAGCTGCATAAAATAATTCCAGTTGGGAATGCTTCCTTTAATGCTAGAAAACATCTGCATTCATCACTGTTCAGATCACAAAACCAAGAATGAACCCATACCTGATGTAGCTTATTTGTTAGATTTATATAATGTCTTCTTCAGGGGGGTTCAGGATGGAATACACAGTTCTTTTCCCTCAGTTTTTCCCTCAACAACAGCTGTGTAAGTGATGACTAAGACTGTCTGATCTAAAATCAGCCCTTGAGGTACCATGGTTGAAACCAGATTTAAATTTGGGATTCCTTAGTCTTAGTCCATTTCCATTAAGTATTACATCACACTGGTTTTATTTTCCTTTATTGTATTACTTGGTTTCAATGAAACTAAAAGATACACTATACAATTTTAATCTACTTTGTTCCTCTTGCCATTATTTTATTCCTTTTGTTCTGCCATAGTAATTGCTTGTATTAATTGCTCATAATTAGGGTGGTTTTTTTTGAGATACTTATTTGGATCACAATCAAAACTAGAAAGCTGCAATGGAATGCTTGAGCATATATGAATGGAATTACAAAAAAATGCTATATGTTTTAGGAGCAGTGGCCAGTCCTGAAGTGAAGCAGAAACTTCAAGAGTTCCTGCTGAGTAAATCAGTAGCAAAAGACTCGCTCTCTAATGGAAAGAATCATTCCACTAGCCGGCGCCCCAAGCTCTGGCACATGTATGTTTATCCTTTTGCATCTTGTTGTTGTTGTTAGTTGCGAGGTCGTGTCCGACCCATCACGACCCCATGGACAATGTTCCTTCAGGCCTTCCTGTCCTGGAGGATCTTATTTATCTTATTGCATCTTATTGGTATCTAATAAAAAGAATATTCTTCATCAGGAATAAAGTGAATTTTACCATTTACTATTCTGTATAGAAGAGGGTGGAGGTACTGCATCTCCCTTACTTTCCCTTTCTATGCCAATTAAACCAGCCTCTCTTTTTTAATTAAGTTCAAATGTATCCTATGAATACAGTACTTTTGATATAAAAGACAACTATCAGTCCCATTAGTTTCCTTTAATTCTTTGAATTAAGATGGAATAATTATGTCCTATGAATACAGTGCCGTTTTTTGTCTAAATGAAAATTATTTTGTACGTTTTTAAGGAAAACTTTCATGATGATATAAATGATGATGACGATTGTAGCCAATGTAATAGTTTATCAAGTATTATCATGAATTATCTGTTCACAGAAGGAGTAATGTGTGGGGCAAGGACCAATCTCAAAATACCCCAAAGCAAAAGGCTGCCCCTCCCTCTAGAGGGTATTATTGCTGCTGCTAACATTTTAAAAGGTTTTAGATATCTTCCCTTTTCATGCAAGCTTTGATTTAAAAAAGTCAAAACAATAAAATTAAAATCAAGTAGCAGGAACTCCCTTTTTCCAGAGGACATATCTCCAGACTTTTATCTCCTGAATTATTGAAAGATACAAATGTTATGTCTCTGGACATTTTGAGAATACGATGCAGCAAAATCTAATCTAATTTGTAGATATTAGTAATACTAATCAATAATAACTACTTTTCTATAGGGCTGCCCATCATACCTCATTGGATCAAGCTTCTCCTCCCCTTTGTGGGACATCTCCTTCATATAAATACACATTGCCAGGGGCACAAGATGTCAAAGATGACTTTCCACTCCGCAAAACTGGTGAGCATATTAAAATGATTTTAAATGCCAATTTAATTCTATAACCAAATGAGTTTTCATCTAATCATAATATATTAATATGTAATATTTGATTTGAGTTTAGTTAAAACATAATTATATGTGATAAATGGGAATCTTGTTTTCCATTTTCGTAACAGCTGCTGATTATGATTACATGGGTGGAGGATGTTATGATGATGATGATGAGCAGGAAGAGGATAATGGTGATGGAGGAGGAGGATGGTGATGATATTTTATGCAACTTTTTAAATAGATATTTTAGTTAGGTCAAGGCAACAAAGAAGCCTAATACTGTATCTTCCTCCTCTTTTTCCCACAACAATAACCCTGTGAGGTCGGATGGACTGAGAAAGTGTGAATGGCACAAAGTTATCCAATTGGCTTTCATGCCTAAGAGGTCTAGAATTCTTGTCCATTACTACCTCTCACTCTGCATGATTCTTTTGAAAATACTATAGCCAATGATTGATTGAAAAACGTATTACAGTTGAAACATCTTGGTGTTTAAGACTTTAAAGGGGCTTTGCAATAGAGTAGCTGGATGGGTCTAAATAATTCAATGTGTTATGTTAAAAAAACTAAATTTTAAATTAATAGTTTCAAGCATAAATTGAACCATAGAAAGCATGCGGCCCCTTTTGAACAGCACCTCTCTGCTATTAATTAAAGCAATGTTTCAGCATAAACTTGAAAAAAGTATGTTTTGGTTTTCAGAAGTCAGCTCATTAAAGCAATTCCTAAAGTATGGGGGTCCTTTTTCAAGCTGATGTGTAAGTCTGAAAAAGGAAGTGGCTGCTTTAATGAAAAGCAGAGAAATGCCATTCTTTAATATGTGCATGGTCCAAAGAATTTAAAAATTATTTCTGTTCATGGATATTTCAATTTTCTAAAGAATATTTTTTCTAGTAGATTTATAAACTGTTCAGTTAATAAGTCTAATGTCCAAATTAAATAGCTGTTTTGAAATTCTATTTCAAACTCTGTTTTTAACAATACTTTATATATACAAAAATATAAAAAATTAAAAGGATTTCCTAAAAGCTACTTTTTATTATCTTTTCCCTTATTTCAATATAGTGATTCTTTAAAATGTTAGATATGTGTGTATGTCTGTGTGCTTGCGTGTATGTGTGTGTGTGTGTGTAATTTGCTTTTCCATTTTAAAAAGCTCCTTTGAAAGGCATTATCAATATTTAAGAGGTATAACAGTGTTGATTGGTAAAGTTAAACATTTTCAAATATTTCAACAGTATTGTTCTGTATTGCAGCTGTTAATACTCTTACAGCTCCATGGGGGTTTCAAAATATTCTTTAATTCAATTCTCATTGTCTATATATGAGCTACAGCATAATTAAAAACAGATGTTTTCTATACATTATTCCAAATATTTGGGCACACCACACGTTAGCTGCAGAGAGACTACACAACTATAGATTCTTTTTAAAAACCCAGGGGTGAGAGAAAAGAAGAATGAACTCATTTCATTTCTTTTTTAAAAAAATCTGTAATCAATGCAGTTGTGTGCAGAATGTTAGCATAGTAACTACTTTTAAAGAAAATAATGTTTTTCCCATCACAGTTTTATCATTTGGTTGCCATTCTACATAGATTTTGTTTAAATAATATGCACTAATACCTAATTGGAGAGGGACTAATTTCAGCCCTCAGCACATATTCACATTCAGCTTCTAATAAGTACTTGACAGTTTTAGAGGAAAAACAACCGGAACTGGGATGACACAAGTGAAATGACCCTAAACTGATCAGGGTGGCTACAGGGCATCCCTTAGGCAAAGGGGACATTCTGGAGCCTACTGCATCCTCATGGGACCATTCCTGACAAAGCTGTTCCATGAAACATTCACAGAGTAAGGGGGAAAGAGAGAAGCAGGTTCTTTTTTGGCAAATGTTTGACCTTTGTCACAAGAGTGGATTTTTTTCCTCTTTATCCTTTTCTTTCAGTTATGAATGGTGAGTGTCACTGATTTCGGATTTAACCAAACGTAGGCTTTTCATCTAATTTTCGAGAAGTTGCTTCATCAGCATTGGGCTTTCTTTTGTCTGAGAAAAAAAGGAATCTCTGTTCTTACCTCTAACTATGTGTCTCAAATTACACGTTTACGAATTCAAAACAGAATATATGAGTTGAAATGTCTATTATTTAAAAAGTTTGGTTATTGATTCTCTTCTTTGTTTTGTACAATTGCCAATTGTAACCAAGAAGGCAGAATTCATGGTTTGCAAATGTTGCCTGCATTTGAAGTGTTTGTACAGATAGAAAAAAAAAGTTATATAACTGAATTGAAAGAAAAAGAATCAGCTTGGGGAAATAAGTAATCTTCAGACTCTTTCTAAATAAACTGAAGCTTAGTTGTAACAAATAGATTCTGTGAATGTAAGAAAAATCAATAGGCAACAGGTGACACCATATTTGAAGGTAATGAGGGCAGACAGTAGTGAGATTGCAGAATATATTCAAGGTGTAGAGCATGGGTGTCAAACTGGCGGCCTGTAGGCCGGATGCATTATGTGCAGGCCACGCCCACCCCAGCTCCACACAGGCAAAAAACATCATGATACATCATGATATGTCACATGACACAATCAAGTTTGACACCTGTGATGTTGAGGAAGGGATGAATCGCTAGACAAAACAAGTTGATGAAATTCAAATTATTCCCAAATATGACATCAGATTTTTCAAAAATTCTTTTTTCAAAATTACAATATTGCATCAAAGCCAGCTTTCAGCTGTATAATAGTATGTGAGTTCTGCTACTTTATCGTTTATAAAAGCTCACTTATTGAACTTTTATAAATTGATTACTGATTACACTGGTCTACAAGGAGAAAGTCTCAGAAATGAAAGTAGCTTAATTTTACCAGAATTAGGTCACTAATAAAAAGAAAATTAAGTTCTGAATATTAATTGGCTCCAGTTTCTAAGATATAGCTTCAGGTCAAATTTGCATCAAAATAATTCAAAATTATCAGAGGGATGTGTGATTATGCTCCATAACATTTCTGCAAAATGTGATATAGTAATGAGAATGGTGCCACACCAATCATTATAAATTTATCTTTTTATTGATACCAATAACATAACTTTCCATTCATTTACTGGTTTTTCATGTAACATTTTCATGCTTTTTGGATGAAAAACTGACAAGGTCTAATATCAGATTAAACGACAAGGTTCCTCTGTTGTAATCTGGAGTCCAGTAGCTCTGCCTTACTCTTAGGCAATTCCAAATCCCTGACCAGATCATTTAGTTCACTTTGTGAAATTAGATGTGGTTCAGGAGAAGCATACAGGGGGCTAAAGTTTGGTTCCCCTGACATCGACAGCTCCGGATCAGGTGCATCCTGTTCATCATCTTCATCATTATCTGAGTCTAGAGAGTAGGATTCTGGTGGATCTAGAATTGGCAAGTCCTCACCATGGGGTACAGGATGCAGTGGGGATGGGATGTTTGGATATTCCATGGTCCACTATTTATTTCTTGAGATCCCTTTAGCAATTGAGGGAACCATGTGAAAAGAGCAGTCACTACTATGATTGGTGGGTTCCCTCCACATCATTGGAATTGCAAAAGGCATGGACTTTTTCTTCTTGTTTAGCCAATGATGCAGATAAGTTACAGATTTAATGCAACAATAATGAGGGGACAAACTCTAGTCCTGATCCACTATTTTGTATCCAAATATAGGTGGTATACCTTCTTTACCACTGCCTACTGCACTTTTGAGGTGCAAATGCAACCTCACCACAAATGTAGCAGAAGTTTTCTGCATTGTTTACATAGTTTTGTGGCATCTTGGCTTCGGAGGGAAAATATCATGCAACTGTTCCTTGGAAATGTTAAGCAATAACACTTTCACAAGCCACCAAATATAACTGTATGATGCATAAATCTGACCAAGACAAATGTACCTTGCAATAAAAGAGTAATAAATTACAGTTAGGTAATACTCTTTAACCTCAAAGTGAAGGTAAATTTATACACTTCCATGTGGTACCATTTTCACTGTTCTACCGTACTTTGTCAAGAAATTACGAGGCATTATGATAAGTAGACACCTCCCTCCTTTGTAAGCAAATATACTTGCCTGTGTATAAATTTTTATTGTAAAATATCTTGAAAACTTTAGCCAACCAGCACTTTTATCACCTGTTTTATAATTCATCTAATCAAACTATGTAAGAATTAACACATTTTATCTTGGAGGTAGATAATTTCCCAAAATTTGTAGACCAGTGTTTATTGAACCTAACTGATTATAACTTTTTATAAGATTTTTTTTTATTTTATAAGTCAGTAATACAAATAAATTAGGACAACTGTCTCCAATTTGGTACTCTCCAGCCATGATGTCAGACAGTTTTATGAGTTGTCTATGCATATCTGGAGTGATTCAGATAGACAACATGATGAAGGACAAACTGCAATCTGAAATTGATGTTAAAATGATAGCTATATTGAAAGTGATATAGTAATATTAAAAGGTTTTTTTGTTCAAGCATCTTGTGAAATATTTCAGAGTTGAAAATCAAATGTATAGATTTCTATAGAGTCTTTCTGCAGGAATGGAGGCAAAGTCCTTCTACAATTGCAACTGCCTTTGTTGAATGCTTGTACAATATTTAGTTGTTGTTTCATATCAAGCAGACCCGTCCTTTATTTATCATATCACTCATCTTATAAAAAAAAACACCCTAAATATTAGGCTCCACACAGTTGTGAAATTGCTGGCATATTTAAACATTTTCTTCCCTTTTTAGGAAGCACAGAGTCTGACAATCTGATAAAGTAATGGGATAGATCTATAGTAACAAAAAAGGAGGGAATCCTATAGACGCCCATAAGAATAAAGTAGATTCTATTTGCTGCTGTAAGAAATTGTACATGGAATGGCATTTCTGGTCTATATAGCACAAACTCTCATCTTAGATGAGAGTACAAAGCTCTCCCTCTTAGTCATGGCTATATATCAAGACTTCTAAAACAGACTGTTTGGTTATTGATAAAGGATCTTTTCCAAGCTATGGAAAGGTTTATATTAAATATGTGCTCAAACTCACAATTACTATTAAGGATTCATTCTGACAAGTGACTTGACTTGACTGAAGGCAAGTAAGTATGTTGGAGCTCCTTTTGAATAATGGCACTAGTTTTATAGTCTTTCTTGATTTTCTCATGGGAAAGTAATATAAATGAGAGTGATTCCTCCCAGTTGGCTTTCAGTGTTAGCAATGCAAATCATGCTGAAATTGTACATAATTCTCTTCCAAAGGAAAGGAAATAGCTTTTCAATAGTTTTCCTTAGTGTCCTATTGACTTATAGTGGTATACAATTAAGTCTGTAAAATTACTCTACCAGATGGAAGTTTATTCTATGCATGAAGCTAATTAAGTCAAGCTTATTTAATAATTCAGATTATAAAATCCAAATCATAAAGTAATTTTAACTTAATTAAATTCTGTAGGGAGATTAAAACAGATTAACATTGCCACTTTTGTTTTAATATTTATAGATGTTCATTTGTTCCAAGCAGTTCAAATTATCACACATGATTCTTCCCATGTTATCCCCACAACAACCCTAGAAGATAGGCTACTTTGAATAATGATTTACTTAATGTTAACAGGGACCTTCCTGGCTGAAGAGAGATTTAAATCTTGATTTCCTAAAATAATTGTGCAAATAACATATTATTTTGATAAGAAACAGATAACAATTTATTCATTCTTTGTGGCTGTTTGTTCCTAATATTTCTGTATACATAAATTGGAAGTAGAGATGCTCTAGAAGAGAAAATCGCAATCATAGCAAATATTGATGGACAACACTAATACAATAGATTCCAAGGAAGGAAGGAACACGTTCCAAAAAGGAGGACAAGACAAGATTCAGCACAGTCTGGAGCTGAATCATGTTAAGAGGAAGAGCTTTAGAAGAGTCATTCCCAGGCTATATCTGTTAGGGTAGTATAGGTTTAGTCTGGCAAGATTCTATCTATATGGTGTAAGCAAATAAAGAATTGAACTTTTGTTGGATTGTTTTATGTTGCTCCTGGGCTAGGCCTGACAAATTCTGGCTTTCCCCAGACATGGTAAGGAAGCTTCACCCACTTACCATTTTATAACCCTTAGAAGCATACTCCTCAAAGTGAAAGGAAATCTCCATCAACAAAATAATAGTCATGCATTCTCTTTTTTTTTTCAAGCCAAAGGTCAGGCTTATCGTTTAAATAGCAAGTGTGAGAATGAATTCCCCAAAATAAGCAGAGTTAGGCCAAATCAATGGGCTGGACTAAAACATTTCATAATACCACTCTTTCAGAATTGCTTTTCACTTATAGAGGCAAGCAACTGGTTTCAGTATGTCATAATGAAAGGCAACCATCTGTGACACATGTTAGAGTAAAGCTTAATGTTCCTACATGGCAGTTCACGATTTGATGTGTTGATGAGGTCATGGCAGTTCAGAGCAGTTTTGTAAGATCAGAATTATCTCTTAAAATTAAATTAATAAACTGCTAAAATATCAATTAAATAACAGGTAATATTAATGATTAAAGTAAATGATAAAAGCAAAGGTTAAAATGTGAGTTGATACATTGGAACTCTAAAATACCCAGGCATTGAATTTTAAAGTCTAGAAAGCTCAGAGCTGAATTATTAATGAAACAACTTCATGGATAATTAAATGCTGTTGAGTATTGAAAATCATGCAGCAAGAGGCGTTCGGTGAAATAACCTGGATCTCTGCAGAGTAGTAATAATGATCAGGATTTTGTTCTTTGCCTAGAAATCAATTGGCTATCAAAACGTTGCTTTAAGCAGGAATATAATATAGCTTCTTTGCCTTGTTCTTAAGACAAATCTGACTGCTGACTTTCATACCAACTGGAGTTTCTCATCTGGACAGAAAAGCAATCCCATGTAAAAAATACATTAAGTATATAATGAGTACAAGCAAATGCATCACAGTGTCAAGGTCAATATATTTATTTGTTTGCTTATCTTGCCAGGTGATTAGACTCAAAACAATTTACTTATTTTATTATTTTTTACTATTGCAATTTAAACAAAAATATTACTATCACAAAAGATCTTAAACCAGAGATAATAAGCAAATTCAACTGCTGCCTCATTGCCTCCCCAGGAATGATGAAAGAATATAATCTTCATTGCCTTTCTAGAAGGTAGGAGAATGAGGTCTCTCCAAACATTAGATGCCAGACTTTCCACAGGACTAGAACAGGGTTGGAAAATGCTTGCTTCTTTTCTTCCATATTTCTAGCTTCTGAAGATGGGAATGTGGAGCAACTCCTGAGTAGGCCACACTAAATGGGAAAATTCTGTTCAGACCAGATGGTACTGGAGGAAATGTGAACTCAGTGTGCTGTTTTATATGTGAAAAATAACATTCGAATTTGACCTGGAAAAAGTACCCAACACAGTGCCAACAAGAATGAGGTAAACCAACTAAATGGCTCTAACCCATTAACAGTTGGTTACTGTATTCTGTACTGAAGATGACTTGGAATTTTCCAAGTCATCTTCCAAGACAGTCCCAATTTTCCTTAAGAAACCCACATATTTTAGATTTTTATGTTCTGGAGTCAAACTATATTTTTAGGAAAGGTGGTGGTCTTTCAACTACAGAGATTTCTGAAGAGAATGGATTATTGCCATATTTGTTGAGATTCTATGGCTATGGTTGCTCTGCTAGATTATCTCTGGCAAGGCTGAAATGGAGAAGTGTGACTGTCCTGGTTTTGTTGAACTTTTGGCCATGGTGTCTGGACCTCTTTCAGGGTTGGAAATGTGGGACATCATTTTACAGTAGTTATTCTTCCTGAGTAGCCAACAGCAAACAGTATGTATCTGGGGAAACAACATGTGTCTGGGAAGAGGTCACATGCTCAGATTTTCCATTATTAAAGTTGCCCTGGTATTCAACATTTACATGAAACTGCTGGATTAGGCCATTAATTCATACAGATTGAGGTAACATCAGTATGCTGAAGATATCCAGCTCCACACCTACACTGAATACTAATGGGCTGGAATAGTTGTGAATCCAAAGGCCTTATAAATCTGAATATGTTCCATCTGTAGATTATGTGGAGAATCAAGGAGATCATCTTGAGGGAAAGGTAGTGTTTGGAAGAGATTCAAGTAGGATCCTCCTGGTTCACTTAGATATAAATTGGTGCAGAATGTGTGGGTAGTAAATGACACTGGATATATAGCAAATGTAACAACACTACTAAGTGAGCTGCAAAGGATGTGTTTCTGAGTGCAATTCAAGGTGCTGGTTATCATCTTTAAAGCCCTACATGGTTTGAGATTATGTTACCTGAGGAACCATCTTTTTCCAAGAGTCTCTATCCACCAAATTTGATCCAGAAGATTGGGCATGCAGCAGATCAGCCAGGGAGTTGACTGGCGGGAACTAAAAGATGGACCTTCTGTGCCATAGATCCTACTTTGTGGAATATTCTTCCATTGGAGATTATAATGGTTCCAGCCCTTTGGCCTTTCATAAGACTTTAAAAATTTGTCTATGTATCCAGGCGTAGAATGTGTTAGAAGCTCCACTTCTTGGCTTTCTTATTAATTGCTTATAACTCAGCTCTTAACATGTATTTTTTTTATCCCATTTATATCCTGCCCTTCTCTGAAGACTCAGGGCGGCTTACAATCTAAAGCACAAATCAATGTGCTTAGCAATAGCCTTCATTCTATGTATATGCCTGCTTATTAGGCCTTTTGCCCGCCCCCCCAGCGGCATTTTTACAAAGTCAGCTTATTGCCCCCAACAATCTGGGTCCTCATTTTACCTACCTCAGAAGGATGGAAGGCTGAGTCAACCTTGAGCCTGGTGGGACTTGAACCTGCACTAATTGCAGGCAGCTAGTGTTACTTAAGGAGGCATTAGCCCACTGCTCCACCAAGGCTCTATTTATTTTTATGAAAATTTTATTATTTTTAATTGTTTTATGATTTTAGAATCATAAGTCACCTAGAGTCATTAGACTGAGATGGATGGCTATAGAAATTGAATAATGGAATAAATAAGGTAAAAGGGAAAGGAGGTAAATAAAGCACAATAAGTCTTGCAAGATAAAGCAGATCAGGATATCAAGTTCTTATAAGCCTAGAACTATATTTTATTGAGATAATATAGTAACTGAATTTGGCAACTCTGATTATGTTTCACTTTCACCTCTTATATCACATTGAATACTTCTTGTTTCTCAAAACTTAAAGAATCCTTTAACCTGAATAGAATAGAATAGAATAGAATAGAATAGAATAGAATAGAATAGAATAGAATAGAATAGAATAGAATAGAATAGAATAGAATAGAATAGAATAGAATAGAATAGAATAGAATAGAGCTGGAAGGGACCTTGGAGGTCTTCTAGTCCAGCCCCCTGCTCAAGCAGGAGAACCTATACCGTCTCAGACAGGTGAATGTCTAGTCTCTTCTTAAAAATCTCCAGTGAGGGAGCACCCATGATTTCTGGGGGTAAGCTGTTCCACTGGTTGATTGTCCTCACTGTCAGGAAGTTTTTCCTTAATTCCAGGTTGCTTCTCTCTTTGATCAATTTCCAACCATTGTTTCTCATCCTTCCCTCTGGTGCTTTGGTGAACATCCTGGCCCCCTCTGCCTTTTGACAGCCCCTCAAATACTGGAACACTGCTACCATGTCTCCCCTATTTCTTCTTTTCTTTAGACTAGCCAAACCCAAGTCCCATAGCCGTTCTTCGTATATTTTAGTCTCCAGGCCTTTGATCATCTTTGTTACTTTTCTCTGATTTTTTTCTAAACTCTCAATATCTTTTTGTGATATGGTGACCAAAATTGACTGCAGTATTCCAGATGTGGTCTTACTAGGGTTTATAAAGTGGTACTAATACTTCACGTGATCTTGATTCTATGCCTCTGTTTATACAACCCAGGATTGTATTAGCTTTTTGGGTTGCTGCTGCACACTGCTGGCTCATAGTCAAGTGATCATCCACTAGGACTCAAAGTCCCTTTCACAGTTACTGTTTTTAAACCAGGTCTCGCCAAATGTTCTTATTTGCTTCAAACTCATCCTGGTTCTCTACATGTTAGAGTTGTCTCCTCTATGGAGCTGATTCACAATCTTGAGTTTCTCCTGGACTCAGACTTGGATAGTAGGTGGAGACCATGATAAGGACAGCCTTCACACAATTATAGCTAGTGCAGCACTTTTGTCTTTTGCTGAATTAGGATGCATTGCACATAATCATAAAATAGATAAAAACAAATAAAGCAATAATACAAAGCGAAAACACATGAAAGCTGAACTTCATAAAATAACTATAACAAAGTCAGGAAACGGACTTACTGCTTTTGGAGCACCAGGCCTAGGCACAAATCCCAAGTTTTTAGCACCTTGTAAAAGGCCAGCAGGGTCAGGGCTAACCTAATCTGGGAATGATGTTCCACATATGAGTGTCACTCTTGTTTTTCTTACTTTTACATTGGAGGTTTGCAACTTCCTTGAAGTCCATTGAAGGAGGTTTACCCTTTTACAGATTGTAGCCATCTGGAGAGTTATACATGCCTCTAAATTTACCCAATCTACTCCTAGAGTTGCATTGTTTGCCAATTAATTTTGGAATGAATTCAAAGTGTGGTTATTATTTTTAAAGCTCTCTATTGTTTAAGACCTCAATGTCTTCAAAAGTATCTTCTCTGACTGCCATCACTAAATCTGCCAATCCATTAAACAGGAAGAGAACACATGTTGTAGGTCCCATCTCTGAAGGAATTCTACCCACAGAGACCTTTAATCAAACTTTTTCAGTGGTGGTCTCCTTCTCTGAATCAGCTTGACCCTGCAAAACGAAATCAACTTTCTCCACAAGGCTGTTAGTACATGGCTCTTTGACAGAACAATAGGAGATGATAAGACAGAATGTGTCCTTGGTGGAGGAGATTGTTAGAATGGGTGGGTTGTTATGATTATAATGGTTTACGTTTATGTATATGATTATAATGTTAAATTATTTTGCTGATGATTATATAGTATATAGCTCAGTTTATAGGAATAGAGTATCACGAAAGAGATAAATAAATATGTATACTTTTTGGGGGAAAAACATACCGGTACATATATTAGGTTTATCCTGTTTTTTGTTGTACAGTTGTCATAATTGCCATTCTTTAAATATCCTTTTTTGTTTAACTTTTCAGTTTATAATAATAAAGCAACATCAGTGCATTTTACAGGGCATTTGAGAAATGAGTAAAGTAAAACAAATAGTTTTGAACAATATTTTGTATCAGCGCTTGACTTTCCAGATTTTAAATTCCATTTGCCCTCAGCCCTACCTAAATAGCAAACGTGAGAGATGAATGGAATTGCAAGTAATAATATTAAAAACACCACATGTTAACCACATTTGTTTTATATAAACGTGTAGAATTCATAAATCAAACTCTAGTGTTTATGATTTAAAGAGATGATTAGGAGTCCAAAAAGCCAACGTTTTTGCAGAAGAACAAGCTAATCATGACTTGTTTGCATTTTGCTGGTGGTTTATTCTTTTAAAATTGGTATTTGTAGATTTATTGAAGCTTCAGCAGAAAACAATATCAAACCAGAAATAAGATGAGTAAATACAAACTAAGTGAATTATCATTCATTGCATTAAGCCATATATGTAAAAAGATAATATAAATCATGATTCAGACATTTATATGTGAACCTACTATTATTAATAAGTTACATAAGCTTGTTCAATGGCCATGTTGCTAAGTTGGAGATTGTAGACAAACTGCAAACCTGGAAAGGCAACAGGTCTAAAAAGGAAGGTTGCAGGTTTGTAATCTGTAATGATAGATTTTGTGATCTTATTCTCAGCCTCCGAACCCAATTTGAAAGTTCGCTCCAAGTTAAAACAAAAAGTAACAGAAAGAAGAAGAAGCCCTTTACTCAGAAGGAAGGATGGAACAGTGGTCTGTTCATTCAAGAAAAGATTATTTGAGATGACAGGTAATGAACTAGAAATATCATGTCTAATTATTATTATAATTTATTACATAGTCAGCCAAATATCCAGACTGGATTTGGCATTTTTATTCACCTGTTAAGTTCTTCCCAAGGCTTAGGATAGGCAGATGTTGATGTTTGATGTGGTTAAAGATATTATCTCAGGATATAAGTTTTTCTGAGTAAAGCTGCCTTTTGCAATTGACTGATGATGATTTTGTCAATCCAATGGTGTTCATGTGGTGCTCCAGTTATCTTGGAATTTCACTCAAAGGTATTGGTACTACCTTTCCTTTCTTTTGCCACAGTCATTTTATTTCTATTTGCAGGTCTTTGTATTTTGTTATCTTCTCCAGTTCTTTCTCTTCTATTCTGCTTTCTCCAGCTATTGCCATATTCATTATCCAGACTTTTTTTGTCTTTCTTATTGACAGTTGTTAAGTCTGAGTGTTATGTGGCAGGTGCCTGACTATTTGAATTCTAAAGTTCTGAAGCAATTTAGCTTCTTCATTTTCTTTGACTTTCTCTATTTCATGGTTCTACTAGTTCTTATTATATTATATTATTTCTGCCACTGGTTTCTTTTAATAAGAATCATTATTTGGAAGATACCTTTAAAATTAGAGTAAATCCTAGGAATTCTGCACTTTTGAAAAATGATTTAGAAAAGTTATTCACAATAAATGTTTTATATCTTATGTAAAGATAAACCATGGTTCCTTCAGCTATATGTTAAAAATGGCCAAACTTTTGCAAGATTCCATGCAAGGCTTGAAAAAGATTGTGATACTAAAGTCACTTTAATTAATGGTTTATTTTTAAAAACAGCATCTTTATTTTATAGTTTGTGAAAAAGATCAGATTCTTTTAATGAATAGCAGAGAGGTACCATGTTTGTGCTTGCACAAGATCTAAAGCAATTCTCAGTAATGTCAGTCAAAGCCTTAGTAAACTAATTTAAAGGAACCAAATGATATTGTGTATCTTTTGGTTATTAGCATTAACATTATTTTTGAAGACAGTACTTATAAGCCATCTGTTTATTTACTTTTTATTTAAAAAGGGCATTTTATGTTTGCATGATGAATAGTATATATAATCATACCATTCTACATTGATGTGTGTGTGTGTGGTGTGTGTGTATGTATATGTGTATACACACACACACACACACACATATTCTTTTGATCAGCTCATAAAATATATTTTCTTTGTCTACATAATGAGTTTAATAGGCTCTTTAATCTATTCAGTGGTATATTATTTTACCTTACCATGTAATCTTAAAATAGAAAAACTTTTTAATAGTAAAACAAAGTATGATAAAATCATTAAGATACTATATTAAGGTTTTGAAGATTCTGGTTTTTCCCTTAGAATTCACTGACTGAACTGCAAATGAGGTATTGTTTTTTATTAGTTGCTCATATAAAGGCCAGTTCACAACTGAGTCCTCCAGGGGTTTATCCAAACAGCCTAGGAATGGTAGCAGGCCTCATGAATTGATGACATGTTATCTTGACCTTTGAGAGTCCAGTATCTCTATCATGCTGGTCTCTTACAGAGGCAAAGAGAATGCAGCCAAAGGTACTTCCTTTTCCTTTACTCATTAGAAACTTTTTTTTAGTATTTTGCCTACCACTGAGAAACTTGCCCATCTTGGAAGGAGAAAAATATTGCTCAAGTAATAAATTGTGGGTTTTTATGCAGTGGAAACATTATGATGTAAAGACAAATTATAACATGAATAAAAGAATACATTGTGTGGGCAACTTATTTTATGTTATAGCTGAAACTTTCTGATTACTAATCCTACTTAGATTTATTTCTTTTACCAACATTCCAGAATCATCAATTGGTAGCAGTTCTCCAGGATCAGGTCCTAGTTCACCATGTAATGGTCCTACAAGAAATACAGAAAGTGAAACATCAGTATTACCATTGAATTCCCAAGCTGAGGTAAGAAAATAATTGTTTTATGTATCTGGTATTTGGATTACTAATATTAAGATACCCAAAACTGCAACCAGTCCAAAATGCAGTGCTTAAGTAGTTATGGGTACTAGATGATTTATCATGTAACATCCATCCATTGAGAACTGCACAGATTATAATTTTGTTTCTGGATGCAATTCAGGGAGGTGATTGTCACCTTTAAAGTCCGTTGTGGTTTTTCCAGTCCACTCTGCCTATCCTTTTAAATCTGCAAAATAAGGTTCGTTCTGGATTGCTACCTTTAGCCAGTGTCATCTTCAAAGATCTCAGGTTTGGATGTTCTCAATTGGCCTCCCACCCATCTTTGGAACAGCATTCCCTCCAATCTAAGAGTGGCTTCAATTGTAAGGTAGTCCTTGACTTAATGGCCACAATTGAGCTCAAAATTTCTGTTGTTAAGTGAGACATTTGTTAAATGAATTTTGCCCCATTTTACAACCTTTCTTGTCACAGTGAATTTCTTGTTAAGTGAATCACCACAGTTGTTAAATTAATAACAAAGTTGTTGAATGAATCTGGCTTCCCCATTGACTTTGCTTCTAAGAAGGTCAAAAAAGGTGATTACATGAACATAGGATATTGCAAATGTCAATAATATGAACCAGTTGCCAAGGATCTGAATTTTGATAGGGATGCTACACTGGTCGTAAGTGTGAAAGTGGTCATAAGTCACTCATGGCTGTTGTAACTTTGAACAGTGACTAAATGAAGTTGTAAGTCAAGGACTACCTGGATTTGTAATTACATAAATTTGTAATTTCCCATTAAGATCTGATTTTTTTCAGTGGATCAAACTTTGGGTCTGAAGGGTTGTTTCTGTCCCTCCTAGGGGAGTGATTGTATATATAGGTTATGATTGTTTCTTGGGACTTGGGAAAACTAAAGTGTTTAATTCTTGTGTTTTAATTTTTAATCTTACTGTTTTGTAAGTTTAAGTATCACAAAGTCAAACATGATTGGAAGAACATGTATGTATGTGTGAATGGATGGATAATGCCTTTTGCTGGATATCTGTGGACTCCTTGTCCAATATTTAAATGTAGGTAAATGATCTTATTGTATATAATAGCATGATTTCCCATAATTTCTAGGGTGAAGTAGTAGCAAATGCTTATTGAATATTCAAGCACAGGAGTACAACTATATCCCTTAGCAACTCCCTAAGATTGCCATCTTCTGATTTTGATGCTCCAAAACTGTCCTATAGTCTGGGGATACATGTGTAAAAATTAATATCTAAAATATTGGGATGCCAAAACAGTCTTCCTTTAATGATTAAAATAAACATCTTTTAATCTCAGATATACTCTGTTGCTTTTATCTAAACATTGACATAATGGAGGAAAATGAAATTGAAAATTTTCCAGAAATTTAAAATCCAAAGTTGTAAATAATTATGTATACAAGCAAATAGTTCAGTTTTAAACACTTTTACTAGTATTCTGCGTATTATGGTATATTGTAATAAAATACTTCTGATGCAAGATAAGCCACAATTGACCAGAAACTTATTAAAGAATATATATTCGTTGATTCTCATGTCTTAAAGCATATAAGTTTTTAGAAGCTTACCTGCAAAACATAGCAATATATATTCAGATGTAGACATGTGCAATCTAAATATCTTTGATTTAAAACAGTTTAGATTATTTTATTTTATTTTATTTTACTGAATTGTCTGGTCAAATGCAGAGTAATCAAACAATGTTTATTTGAGAACAGGAAAATAATTTATTTGGTTCTTTGGAAAGTTAGCTTAATAGTGGATTTATTTTGAAATGTAGTCTGCCCAGTTCCTTTATATAAAATAATTATGAAAAAAACCTCCCATTACATTATAATTTTCAGTGACAAATCATAATATCTTTTCCTGATATTCATTTATAGGTCTCAAAATATGTTGTACAGTTAATAATTTACATTCAAATTTAGTATTACATTACATGTTTCAGTCTATTCTCTCAGCTTAATTCAGAATCAACATGGTATTTGCTTTCTTGACCAGCATGCAATAAAGGTTCATTTGGTTTCTGAAGTTTCATCCTAGTTGATAATGTTGGCACAAGTCTATTCAATATACCCTATATTTGCCAATTATTTCATTCTTATGAATTGTATTTCATTACTCAAACATGTTTTGTACATCCCCAGTGTTCAGTAAAAATCTTTGATATTTGTCTGTTAAAAAGTTGATGTTTATTTATTTGAATATTATATCCCATAATATTTAGATACTGTTCAAGATATCTAGTAACATATTATCATTTCCCACTCCCCAGAAGAGTGGTTAGAAAAAGTGCTTTATCACAAACTATGCAGGTACAGTTGGTAGAATAAAATCAGCTTTCAAATTAAATTTACATTGCATATAAACGTAAATAAGATCTTAAAGAACTGATGAAAGGCCATCTACTATGCTAATCTAGCTTTTTAGGGAAGGGACAGTTTAGATATGGCCACTGGGGCAGCCTTTTCATCCCCCCCCCACATCAACCAGATTTCTATAGTTGTATGTGTGTAGTTAGGATGAAAGATGTTTATTAGCAACTGGACTACCAAATGTTGGTTGAATAATTTAAGATAATTTGGAATTATCAATATCCTTTGCTGGAGAACTATTTTAAAAAAGTATTAATAGAGTTGTAAGTTGCTCTGCAAAGCTAATGGAACTCTTTTTAACTCTCCTTTGAAGCAGATTCTTGCTCTGTACTATATTTTCAATACACACACACACAAATGTAAAACTACAATGAGTAAGAGAGAATCAGAAAATACTTGATATTACATGCATCAAATGTTGATCAGAAGGCAAGAGTTCAGTTTGATGTGCTTTATTCATTTTATTAGAATTATCTGTAAATATTAGAAACTTCCCTCAAAATTTGGAAAATACTATGAATTTAACCTGAGATCTGTTGCATGCAATCATATATTCCTTCTCATGTAAATTAATTTATCAAAAAATAAACATATATTTGTTTCAAAAATTAAATGATATGCTAACAACAAGACAACCTCGTGACATTTCCCATTCTGCTAAATGGATGGGGATTCCCAAATTCTTCTATGAGTGAAAGAAAAAGCGTGGAGACATTTTCTGTTTGGGTGAAACACCAAAGATTGTAAAATAAACCCTGACATTTCCGTTAAAAAGAATAGACAGACACATGATAAGGAAGAATTGGGAATATGACGTATTTTTGTTAACCATCAGGCAAACTATTTAAAACAATTCTTAAATATATGAATGTATTAATTATAATTACATTCTGGACTTGGATCCATGCATCAAAGAAACTTATAAAGACTTAATTTAAAAAATTATTTCCCTGTAAAAATCTTATTGTTTAGCATGTAATTTGCATATTTTGCATTATGCTGATTTCTACTAAATTCAATAAAAATGAAGAAATGGAAAAACATTTGCAAGATTGCAACCTGTGAAATCTTTTGATGGAAAAAAATAGCATAAGGGAAAGTAATTTGTCAGATAGAAAGCTAAAGGGATAATTCTTCAGGTCATTGGCAGGACACTAACCTCTGAAGAGTGCGAAGCCCAGTTCAGTCTCCAACAGTGACTTTTTCTAATAACGAATTAATTGTATGTGTGAACTCTGATCCAAGGCCAGGCGTGTGACCTCTTCACACTGATAAGTAGCTTCTTTTTGGCCCCTTCCCTAAAAGGTTACATTGATAGCTAACATGTGGTATTTTTGAGTCATAAAGCTCTTTATAAGATTCCAGGAAGTTAAAAATATAGCATCTCAAAATGCACTAATCCATACAGCAGTACTTTCAACACATAAAGTTTAATTCACATAAGAAAATAATGCTGCATCATCTGTTAATTCTTCACACATTCTTCTTCTTTGCCTTCTGAAAAGATTCTGCTATATGTTTCATCATATTAAGCAATAAAATGGGAGAGACTTTCTCCACTATAATTAAGAAATAGGTTCTCATAATCTAGTTTTAAATGTCTTTTATATTGGAGTAGGAAAAAACATGTTTGCATGCCTTAAAAGGAATATTTTGGGTGAATATTAAAACAAACTAATTTATTATTATATTATATTGTATTATTTATTCTGCTGTTGAAATGTTAATTAGGGAACAAGGCCATCATTTAATGGCTAAAACATATGGTGTGCATGGAGAAGATCCTGTAAAAAAGGATTTTGATGTAAAATACTATATACCTGCTGCTGAAGATGTAAGAGAAGAGTAACCTCTATTCAGCAAGAGACCTGCTTTAATATAAAGATTTTTCTATGTTCCATTGTGTTTTAAATATATATTGGTTGTATGAAAATATTTTCAATCTGCTTATTCATATATTGTGTTAGGATAAATGGATTATATCAGTTTCAAGTTTACAGTATTTTAAACAAAGTGAAATTAGGTTTTTTTAAGCATTTATTTATTTCAGGTGGAAGTATTGATTTCAACTATCAAAAATATGCATATTAGAAAATAAATTGCAGAAACATAATTGCTTATGATAGTAGAAATAGCTTTCACAGTTCTAGTTTAGGTGCATACATTCCACATCATTAAATTATTCTGATTGTAGAAATGCCTATAAATAGAAAAATCAATTCTTATCTAATCTTATCCCAATGTTCTTCTATTATATTTTATATAATTTTGTAGTATTATATGTTATATAATTTCTATAGATCAGAGTTATACTTATTTAAATATGTAGCTATTTACCATAATTAAAACATCCTATCAGTTTACAGTTGTACTGAGAACACTCAGGGAACTAGGGAATGTTCTATAGAGAAGGTGTAAAAAGTTTATGTAGACCCATGTATCCTAACCATACCTCTTCAATGGCCTGACTAATTGAGAAGAAACTGGTCTCAAAGTACTTGACTTTTTAGAACAAACTGGTTACTTTAAGTCTTGCAGCACATCAATCCTAATTCCCTTGGATTTTGGTGTCTGTTTTACATAGTCTTCCATTTCAGCTCCCCAAATAGAAAATGCTTCAAAATTTAAATGCAAATAGAGAAACAACAGATTTCATTGAAGTATTCTGTTTGTTTGCTGTAGCTTATTATATGGTTTTTTTAAATTAAGAACTCCATAAGAATTTCATCTTAGATTTATTTTTAATGACAACTCCTCTAAGATCAGGAAGATAGTATTTACATCAAGAAAAACCTTTTTAAAGTTTTTCACCATAGGCCAGGGGTGTCAAACTGCCGGCCTGCGGGCCAGTTGCATCATATGGAGGCCGCACCCACCCCAGCTCCGGCAATGCAAAAAAGGCATGATACGTCGCAATACGTCACATGACATGGCAAGTTTGACACCCATGCCATAGGCCATATATTCTGTGTGTAGAGGATAAACATCCAGTCATGAGTCCATGGTCAAAACTTGTGGGAGAATCTGACTTGGTAATGTAAATCATATCAGATGGGAATGAAAGAAGGTTCTATATACCAACCCAAATAATTGACCCATCATTATTATTTTTATTGAGAAACAATAGCATTCAAGGATTCCCATCATAAATATTTCCATGCCCTACATAAGTATGGTAGGGATTGAACTTGGGATATTTTGAATCAGTATGTGCTTTACCATGGAGCCACAACCCTTGCCTAAAGATGCATGTAATAGTAATTAGTCTGAAGTTCTTCCCTGTACAGAATATTCTCATTGGGCCTGACATTTTGTGGCTTCTTCTGATCTGTATTAACCAAGTTGTATGACATTTCCTGGACTAACTGATCACAGAGAATAACCATTTATTCCACTAGATATTGCTGTGCTGCTCTTTACACCATTTCAGAATAGCTATTATGAACCATTACTGGTGGGAAGCTATGATTTCTTTTGAATTAAATACATACAAATTGAATAATATCAAGTGTATTTTTAATGATAAAAATGATTTTAATGATACACTTTAATGATACATGCAAGCTTTAAAGCTTAGTTTTAAATACCATTAATCATATATTTAAAGATGTAGCATTTAAAAATATATTAATATGTGTAAAAATATATACATCAATTGTTGTGAAATGTAAAGAAATATAGATTAAAATATTCATTCTACAATGTTCTAAGTAAAAAAAATCCAAAAGCTAATATACCACTTGCATGTTTGTGACATCTATAAAATATAAACATTTCACACAAAAATGTTATTCTATTTTATTTTCACGTGAACATGACTAAAAATAGTTTACACTGCTGCATGTTTTCAGTACAATTTTAATGGATGACCTATATAGATAATTCCTTTATGATGTCAGTGATAGGTTTAGTCTCCAAACAAACTCTATAGGAAGGTTATGTTTTGGAATAACATCCTGTGTTTTTGTGCTGTTCAACTCTTTACTGATGGTCTGAGGTTGCATTGTATTAACTCTAGGTATTTTCCAGCGTTAATTGATATCCCAGGTTTGTCCAGAGGAAAATCTACAGCTCCACACAACATGCTTGACAAGTTATTATATTTATTTTAGTCAAAGCTTGAGTGCACAGGATCCCTCATAGAGGTGGTCTATTATTGGAGTGCCATATGCTTTTTGTTTGGGAAGAAAGCAGTCACTGTGTCATACTGTTACAGAGAGTATTCTTTTTCAAGGATGTTGTTCCCCTGAGGACCATATCATGCCAGAGTTCCAGAGTCCAGTAAGACCTTTTGCAGTTCTTATTGTGTAAAAAAATCTGGGAGGGAGGGAAGAGTTAAACAATAACAACAAAAAAAGGTAATTCTAGAAGGTGTAGTCGACCACATGTTGAAGAACATGAATATCAGAGAAGGAATGGGTAAAACTAACATTTTCATTAAGAAAATGCAATAACCATCAGAAAAGCAAGTTTCATGTTTTATCTGACGTAGAGTGACTAACTACTTAGAAACTATTTAAATATAGTAAATATTGTGTTAAATCGTGAAAAAGCATGTTATATTATCTCAGATATATAGGAAGAAAAATAATAATTTATCTAATTTCAATATTTTGGCTGATATCTGAAATTAAGGAGCCGTACACCTTATGAGCCCTGTGGGATGAATTGGAACCAAATAACCAATGCACAATATATAAGCTTAGATAAATAGTGTTACCGTTATAGATGAAGAAGAGAAAGTGGCGATTCCCAAATGTCAGGCTTGCAGTATTTATTATCCCTCAACCACATCCAGCATATCAGGTGCCAACAAAACACTTGGCAATTCTGCTGCGTTTGCTGTTCCATGCAAGCAGAATGAACAACAAGTAATTTGAAGATTAACCTATTAAACTATTACAGTCCAGATATACTGGAGATGAGCTCTGGGTTTCAAGTAGGCTGTGAATTAATTCTCCATTCTATGTTCCAATGGCTTGAAATTATTAGCCGTAATTGTGAAATTGTGTTCTTGAAGTTTTTCATTATCAGGATTTCAGTGGAATGCTACTAGTGTAAAAGAGAAAGCATTTCCTCTTGTTTGTTCAACAAAGACATGGAAATATTTTTGGCTAGCCAAACATGATCTTTTTTAAAAAATTTCTGCAGGATATGGTTCCACAACATTGCATTCTCATCAATGAAGAATCAATGAACCTTTTGAATATCTATGCATCTCCTTCTTTACCTAACATCACTTTAGGACTCCCGGCAGTACAACCAGCACTCACAGTAAGTGACTGGTTTAGTACTTTTGCTAACTTTAGTTAAGATGTGTTTGTATATTTTCAAGGCGTTACTTCAAGGCAGAGTTAAAATAATACAGAATTATTTCAAATAAAAAATATATACTGTTGAAATAGAGAGCCTTTATTTTACATTTTCCCTTAATAATTTTGTTGTTATTTCAAGTAAAGAAACAAATTATCATAGATCTATTAATTTTCAACTTATGTATATCCAAAGGCAATTTAATTCTTTTGACTGACACTTTTTGTATTTATCTTTTACCAACTTCTTTGTCTGACAATAAGTAAATTTGGGAAATTGACACAAATATGAAATGCTAAATTACAATAAGGGCTGAATATGTCTCTTTCACCTGCCATATCTCTATATTAAACATTATCTTATGCTGTGAGAATAATAAAGTTTTTAAAACTGCTTTGTTCAGTTTTTAAATGTGTAATTTGGAAGTTGTGGTTTTTTTAACGTCTTCATTTGCTCTGTAGGTGCCATCACCATTTGCAGAAAAACAAAAGAATGAGATGCAGTTAATCAAGCAAGGAGTAGCCATGTCTAGTCAGCCCAGGGGGACTATCAGTTCACTTTCAAGTCCTCAGCCCATTGTTCCAGAGGGAAAACCAAACTATAGCCATCAGGCTATCTTGCAACATTTGCTATTGAAGGAGAAAATGAGGCAGCAAAAACTTCTACCCACAGGTAATTATGAAAGAATTATTGGGAAAAGACTTTATTTGTAATCAAAAATTCAACTGTAGACAAAAATAGGAAGTTGCCTTGAACTAACCCAATATCTGCTGTCTCAAGGATAAACAATCCTCAGTTAAGAGTTCACCTGCAAACCTTAAATTGTTTTTATGTTGCCCCTAAAACACACTGTGACCCAAATGCCCTAGTTTCTTCCCAAGTGTGTATTTTTCCCAGTTTTAGGCACAAAATAGAATACAATTATCATTGAATTATACAATGTGTAAAGTATAAAATAAACATGAATCCCATCTTATTCTCCCAAAATCCCAGTTCTAGAATACACAAGACCAGTCCATTTATATGTAATTTTAAATAGCAAAAAAAAATCCCCAAGCCAAAGAATAGTCTCTAGATAATCTTGAACATATATTAATTGTCAGGATCAGTGGACTGGTTATTCAAATCTTTTAGAAGAGATACAAAGGATAGAAGTATGAATTTTTTACATTTTATCCACCAGCATTTTGCTTTCATCAAAGTCATTAACTTTTATATTCTGAATTGTTTAAAATATTAATGTAATCATTGTGTGAACATTTCTATCATTCTAATTTATACTATATCAAATGTTACTTTAAAAAAACAGAAATCTTAATACCGAATTCATAAATTGCTATTTTCTACTTTAAGCGAATTGGTTCTAGTTTGATTCAGACTGTCCAAATTATTTTCTTGTCTTGTTGGTTTTATTCAGAAAATCAATTTAATTTGCACATCCAGATTTATGGCCCATTTTATGCAAATTAATTTGGACACTAAATACAAGTATGTACTTGTACAGTCTCAATGATAAATCAAATTGCAGATATTAAATTCAGTTTGATGTTTGCAGTGAATTGTTTTTTCAGTTTGAAAAAACTATGTACATTGGTGATTCAAATATCATACGTGCCTAATTCTATATTCAGTTAGCTCAATTTTATAAAAAATGGTAATGATAGTCTTACATTTCATTGGCTTTTCTTTTGATGAGAGGTATATTGTTGACCTGCAGGTACAGGGCCTCTTCATCCACAGTCACCATTGGCAACAAACGAAAGAATCTCACCTAACCTAAGAGCTGCACACAAGTTACCTCGACACAGGCCACTAAACAGAACTCAGTCTGCTCCCCTCCCTCAAAGCACTTTGGCTCAACTTGTCATTCAGCAACAGCATCAGCAGTTTCTGGAGAAGCAGAAACAGTATCAGCAGCAAATTCACATGAACAAAGTAAGTTTTTATTTGATTGCAGTACATAACAGATATAGAAATATGCATAATATACACATATTCAGGGAGGAAAAATAGCTAGGTATAAGTTCAGTTTACAGTAGAGATGCTTTTTTTTTAAACAATTTTTTTAAAAATTATTGCCAAGCATTAGATTTTCTGTGAGTGTGATTTATACAACAGTATCTTGGCTTAATGAATAAAAATATTAACACATCTTTTCTGCAACCTCGCTTTTCTTTCTGCAAGTGCTTTTCAAAGCAGAGCAGAGCTCAATTAACCATCACTTTCTATTTCTATTTCATCTAAACTAGAAAATTACAGTTATAAGTATTGGAACAAGCCAGGATTTCAAATCATATTAATGGGAGAATCCTGCTTTATATTCATGCATGCAAGAAGGGAGATTGGGAATAGCATCATGAAATCCAAGGCTAATTTATAGTTCCACTTATTAAGTTGAGATTTGATAGTTCATACATTGTCTATATATTTTCTAAACAGGCAATTATGCATAATGTTACACAACGGAAATAGTTATTTTAATTTACAACAACATTGCACAAAACTAAAAACTGGAAATTAGTAAGTATTCCCCTTCTAGAATGTAGGAACCTATTGTCACTGCATTTTAGGCCTATACAATTTTTGTTACAATTAAAAAAAATCTAAGTACTTAATGATGAGAACATAATTATTCATTATCATCATTTATTTGTTGTATGATCATTTTATGTCATTCTTAGAATGATAGAATATTTTGTAATGTATTTTATACATCTATTTCATATGTTTATTCTTGTAGGAATTTATTTATGCAAATTCTAGAACTCCTGAGTATAAATTATTTTTTCTCTAATTGTGATAGTAGATATAATCATATAACAAAAATAATTTCAAAATATGTTACATCCATCTTACTAGGTAATTTTTCCTCCTTGAGCTGCAGATTCTTTAGGTTGCCTTCGATTCCTATTCCATGTTTTTAAAATTCCCAATCAAATTAGAAACACAACCTGAAGTTTAACTAAATAGTTTGTGTAGTGGTTTGATTATTTAAATCTCATTTTAATTAGGAAAAATGAAGACTAGAAAACTTCAAAGTTTAGATCTGATCCTTGTATGTTAACCCTTCTCAACTTGAGTGTTTTGATTATTCAACTTCAACTCTACTGGGCTTTTCATTTACTATGTGTTCCATATGTTTAATCAAAATGGCATCTTGAAAATCCCAGGTTTTCAATATATTTTGCCATCGTGCAGTTGCTTCAAAAAAAAAGGAATCTTTTATTACTGTTTGAAAGACAGAATCTCTCTGATATTTATCTCCAGAAATACAACACAATGATTAGCTGCATTTCATGTTTTTTTCCATAAAAACTATTTCAATTGGTATTGTTTTCTTATGTTTTCAGGCATGTTATTATTTCTGTTATATTAGTCTCTTAAGATCATTATCATCATCATCATCCAAACCATTGTAGAATAAAAACTTCTTCACTGCAGGTTTTGGCCTGCAATGTAACCAATCAGGCTAGTCTAGTGAAAGTTAATAGATACCTAACAGTTTCTTCATCAAGAGCTGAAGGAGAGTGACTGGCCCAAAATTATCTAGATTGCTTCTATAGCTAAGTGAATACTAGAATATGAATCTTCCCAGTCCTAATCCAGTACATAACCACTATATTACATAGGCACTCGTAGCCATATACGGCCATCTAGAAATGCAACATGGTCTGCCAAATACAAAATAATATCTCCTGATTTTTATCATTCTAAACAGGAAGCCAAGGTAGTTGGTCTGCCATGTTTAGATGGCCTACAATTCATAGTCAATAAGCTACAATTATATCACAATTGAAAGAATGGTATATTGAAAAACATATTTTTAGTGCTGTAGGAACTTCAGTGGGAAAGAAATGCATATAAAAGATTAGCATGTCAAAGCCTGCCATTTACCATTAGGTTGAGACTTAATGGAGGTAATAGAAGAACTGGGGTGGAAATCCTAGTCAGAACAGTTCCCCCATGATGTTATACGGAGTATGCAACAAAAATTCATTTTAATGTATGCTGATTAGTGTATATTCAAAGTGACAACAAAATTATTATTCTATTCTATATGGAGTTGTGATTAAGTGATTTAGCCAATTTAGAACTTTTTGAGAACTTCTTAAAATAAAGGTGGAATGTCAGCAACATCAAAAGCAGTGGCTATGTTCTAATAATGAAGCTTACAATAATAATAATAATAATAATAATAATAATAATAATAATAATAATAATAATAATAATAATGATGATAATGATAATAGAGTTGGAAGGGACCTTGGAGGTCTTCTAGTCCAACCCCCTGCTCAGGCAGAAAACCCTGTACCATTTCAGACAAATGGTTGTCCAGTCTCTTCTTAAAAACTTCCAGTGTTGGAGCTTTCACAATTTCTGGAGGCAGGTTGTTCCACTGATTAATTTTTCTAACTGTCAGGAAATATTTTCTTAGTTCTAGGTTGCGTCTCTCTTTGATTAGTTTTCATCCATTGCTTCTTATCCTGCCTTCAGGTGCTTTGGAGAATAGCCTGACTCCCTCTTCTTTGTGGCAACCCCTGAGATATTGGAACACTGCTATCGTTCTCTTCATTAAACTAAACATACCTTAAGGACCTGCCTCAATTAGGTCTCCCAAGAAAGCAGAACTATTGAAACAGGCATTGTCTCAAAAGGAACTTTTTATTGAGAGTTAGTGATAGCAAGGAAGCAAAGCAAGGTCTGAGGAAATAGCCCCTGCAAGCAGTATATCAAAAGCAGTAATGGTTACTTCTTCCCCCAGGGTCCCCACTGTCCATTTGAATCTCAGCCAATCCACAGGTGATGTCTTGTCTTGATAACTGGATCCTTTGGTGCACTCTTTAAGGTCTCTTTCGGTGTCATTTCCCTCCGGCTCCAAACCGTCTTCCAGATAAGGGTGATGGTATTTGGCTGCATTCCTTCCCCTGGGTGAAGGGCAGTGTGGCATGGGCAAAGCAAAGCATATTGCATATTCCTGCAGTGGAATCCCCCCTCCCAACAGAATGGCAGGCCCCAAAACATGCTTATAGAAGCATGTATAGGTTAGATAGAATGGTAATACATTTCTTTGGGAATCTGACCTATACCCAGTTCCAGCAACCATTCTTTATGTTTTAGCCTCCAGTCCTTTAGTCATCTTTGTCGCTCTTCTCTATACTCTTTCTAGAGTCTCAACAACTTTTTTACATTGTGGTGACCAAAACTGGATGCAATATTCCAACTGTGGCCTTACCAAGGCATTATAAAGTGGTATTAACACTTCACGTGATCTTGATTCTATCCCTTTGTTAATGCAGCCTAGCACTATGTTGGCTTTTTTGGCACCTGCAGTACACTGCTGGCTCATATTTAAATGATTGTCCACTAGGACATCCCTCTCACAGTTACTACTATTGGGCAAGGTACCACCTGTACTTGTGCATTTGGTTTTTCTTGCCTAAATGTAGGACCTTACTTTTTTCACCATTGAATTCCATTTTGTTAGATAATGCCCAATGTTCAAGTCTGTCAAGATCCTTCTGTATCTTAAGCCTATCTTCTGGAGTGTTGGATATTCCTGCCAGCTTGGTGTCGTCTGCAAATTTGATGGGTTTCCTATCTACCCCCTCATCCAAATGATTGATGAAGATGTTGGAAGAGCACTGGGCTCAGAGCAGAGCCTGTGGCACACCACCACATACTTCCCTCCATGTAGATGCAGTTCCATTGAGGACTACATGCTGAGTATGGCTGGTCAGCCAGCTACAAATCCATCTGGTGGTGATGCTGTCTAGCCCACATTTTTCTATCTTATCTAGTTGTAGGTTGTGGTCTAGTAAATACCTTACTGAAGTCCAAGTAAATTATATCCACAGCATTCCTCTGGTCCACTAATTTTGTCACCTGGTCAAAGAATGCAATAGGATTTGTCTGGCATGATCTGTTTTTGACAAACCCATGTTGGCTTTTACTAATGACCTTGTTTGCCTCTAGGTGTTCGCTAATTAGTTGTTTGATTATCTTTTCCAGAACCTTCCCAGGTATTGAGATCAGGCTGATAGGTTTCCTTGATCCGCTTTTTTTTATTTTTTTGAAGATGGGAACTACATCAGCTCTTTTCCAGTCCTTTTCTATTAATAAAAATTGGGAAAACTACGTTACTGTAGATTTCCCCCTGTAAGAAAATATTTATATTTTTTATGTTAAAATAGCACTGGAATCAATTATATTTCTTTATAATCAGTTCCAGATGTAAACCAACACAGTGATTAGAGTGACAACTATAAATACTAACAGAGGCCCGAAATATAGATTTCTCTGGAATAGTTCTACTATAAAAAGAAAAAAAACCAAGTAAATTGAAGCAACAATTTAACAATATTTCAGTTTAGTGAAAAAGAAAAAAATCGCAGATAGTTTCTTCTGTCATTTGTCAGAGAACCAGGTTTTGATGTAGGAAACAATATCCCTTCTCATTGGAGGTTTATACATATGGGATGCAATACAGTGACCTTCTCAAAACATTTTAGCCGAGATGCAAATTTTGACATCTCCTCTAGAAGTCAGCAGAGATCATGCCCTGACTTTCTGAAAAATGGATGTGTGGAAACCTGAACTCGGCTTCCTATTTAAAGATACTTTGCTGTTGCCAGATTTAATATAATTCTATCAAGATGACAGCTTGTTTCCCTGTAGAATCCTTTGATCATAATTTTTAGAACTCCATTCTGCTCAATAAAAGGAATAAAATTCTGGCAGTTAAATAAATTGTCATAGATATCAAAAGACTGTCACTGCAGCAGAACTTTTACTGTTTCAAGTATCTCTGATGTAAAAGATGCCATTCCTATTCACACCATGTATACCAGACTATTTTCAGTCATCGACCAGTCCCCATGTTTGCTTCCTCCAAGAAGCAACTATTTCCCGCAAATAAACTTTCAAGCAGTATAGTATATACTATACTATAGCATAGCATAGCATAGCATAGCATAGCATAGCATAGCATAGCATAGCATAGCATAGCATAGCATAGTAGGTACCTTGCTCGATAGTAGTAATTGTGAGAGGGATCTCGGAGTCCTAGTGGACAATCACTTACATATGAGCCAGCAGTGTGCTGCAGCTGCCAAAAAAAGCCAACACAGTGCTAGGCTGCATTAACAGAGAGATAGAATCAAGATCATGTGAAGTATTAATACCACTTTACAATGCCTTGGTAAGGCCACACTTGGAATACTGCATCCACTTTTGGTCACCATGATGTAAAAAAGATGTGGAGACTCTGGAAAGAGTACAGAGAAGAGCAACAAAGATTATTAGAGGTCTGGAGGCTAAAACATATAGGGAACGGCTGCTGGAACTGGGTATGTGTAGTTTAATGAAGAGAAGGACTAGAGGTGACATGATAACAGTGTTCCAATATCTCAGGAGCTGCCACAAAGAAGAGGGAGTCAAGCTATTCTCCAAAGCGCCCAAAGGCAGGACAAGAAGCAATGGATGGAAACTAATCAAGGAGAGAAGCAACCTAGAACTAAGGAGAAACTTCCTGACAGTTAGAACAATTAACCAGTGGAACAACCTCCCTCCAGAAGCTGTGAATGCTCCAACAATGGAAGTTTTTAAGAAGAGACTGGACAGCCATTTGTCTGAAATGGTATAGGGTTTCCTGCCTGAGCAGGGGGTTGGACTAGATGACCTCCAAGGTCCCTTCCAACTTTACTACTATTATGATTACTATAGTGCTTTACTACTTTAGTACCTAGCATTGGGAGGCATACTGTCTCTGATCTAGGGCATAAAATCTAGTCAGGATGATTAATAATCATTAGTTGTTATTAAATTGATAGCCATCTTTATAGCTTATGATAGAAAGTAGATGTACTGTGCAAAGATATATTTCTTTTTCATTTGCTAAAATCCACACCATTCAGTCTAGTGGCATCTATAAACTTTCACTCTTTTTGTCAGGATAATGAAAGCATTAACTTATCTCAAGCCCCAGCCCTTTCTATGTGTCATAACCTTTAGAAAAAAGTGAAACTTCATAGCACTTTGCCTATCTCACAGATAATTCTGATTCAGATTCATTTTCTCATAATGTGAGAAAAATAAAAAACGTACTGTAACATTCTATCCAATTTCTTCCACATCATCACCTAATTTAAATTCTGTTATAACCTTTCTATCTACTCATTTTTTAAGCTACAAACTTTCATTGTTGTAAATTTCAAGTTGTATGTTCCACTAAAATTGACAGAACTGAGGATGGTTCTATAGATTTGAATGGAGGTATTTTTCCTTTTTTTCACAACAGCCACACACTGGATTGTATTCTCAGTCAGTATTTATAGAATTCCAATATTCTTCTCCTGATCTATTTCTACCTGTTCCAGATCACATGAAATTAAAAATTGTATTCTGATACCAACTAAAACTCATACATTCTCTGGAGAGGCAAAAAGACCTAGTCTAGATTGCTAAAAACTACTTCTGATGTCCTGAGGTTTCCCTGTTAGAGTTGGCAACTATAAATTATTCACTTATAATTATTAATTTATTCATTATTCAAAGAAGTACATATACCTAATACCAAAGATCTGTTTTTAAAAAAATCCAGATTAATCAATTTTCCTATCAAGAGTATCTCATTTGTCTGAATTGACAACCAATTTGTTTGCCTTTGTCTATCTCAAACACCTGTTCTACAATGAATGAGATGTTGAGTTTCAGTCAAAGTTTGAGAGCACTTTAGCCAAACTTCTAGTATATCTACCCTTTGCTAAGATACAAATATGAAATTGGAGAAATGTTTTATATTAAAATTCTCCAAGGACTATGTTCCTAATCTGACAACCTAGTCCTCCTACAGTCAATCTAGAGCAAACATAAATCTAGAGGAGTCATGTATCACACATATCTGTAAAATACCAAACACAAATAGTTGTTCTTGACTTAGCAGCTAAAGTTACAGCCTATGGAAAATGCCTTGAGCCACTTGCAGAAAATCCATCCTTAAGATTGTAACAACATCCATATCTGTAGAGCTATCCCAAAGTCTTAGAATGATATGGCAGATTCCTAATCCTTGCAATGAACTGCAATCTTGCCGTGTGGAACAGAACTCTTAAATCGTAAAGATTATCAATAAATAATTGTTCCATCGTGTAATTCACATGTTTCTTAATCACCTACACTAGATATTTTTGAGTTATTATAGCAAAATTTGCTTATTTTTTATAAAATATTAATTTTTACTTAATGAAGACAATTTCTCTAAATGGATTTTATTCAGGTTGAAAGAAGAAAAATCTATATGTTTTCATTATTTAAATAAACAGCTGCTTACTGCCAGAAGTGATTAAATGCATGGATGGATCTGTACATAATATTGCTTTTAGCTAAACTGACTAGTATAAATTATGTACCTTGGGAATTTATGTCATGCTTTTTGGAGTACTTTGCAGAGAGCATGCAGCCTAATTTATCTCTACTGTCCTTTATTTTACTCCTATTAGTAGGTCCTTTTGTCCTTTGAATATCTACATGGCTATTTAATCTCAAGAACAGCAGGAAAGTTTATATTTTATGAAGGCTAACACTTGGGGGGAAAGTTTGGGAATGTTTATTTATGTACTGTACTGTACTGCATTCAGTAGCCAGTTTACTTAGATTTTCATGTTGACTAAAACTGCTTGCTGTCTCCCCCCACCCCTGCCCCCCATTTAGATGGACTTGCAAATTTCTTGTAATTTCTGGGATACAAAAAATAAAAATGAAATTGTTCAGGTATTACTTATTAGAAGCTGATTTCTTTTGCATTTTAATAATTTGCAAACACTGGTTTGTGAAGAAAGAGACATAAATTTTAATTTAGTCGTTAGTTCAAATAGACTATACATTCTTTTTTATATATACAAGTTTTACTGTTTTTTTAATATTTAAATATACATGTATTTGTGAAGCAATATGGTGGTTGGGTAGTCAAAATAACAAATAACAAGTTGTAAACAGTTCAGGTTGCATCAACAGGGATTCCCTCTCTGATTCCCTTAATTATCACATCGTCCAAAATAGCCAAGTTAATACATTTATAGTTGCAACCTAGTCAAAACAAAATTTTCAATATATTTTCACTAATACATATCAATATTTTTTTATTTTTTATTTTAATTCCATTTATATCCCGCCCTTCTCCGAAGACTCAGGGCGGCTTACAAGCTTAGCAGTAGCCTTCATTCTATGTATATGCCTGCTTATTAGGGCTTTCGCCAGGCCCCCCAAGCGGCATTATTACAAAGTCAGCTTATTGCCCCCAACAATCTGGGTCCTCATTTTACCTACCTCGGAAGGATGGAAGGCTGAGTCAACCTTGAGCCTGGTGGGATGCGAACCTGCACTAATTGCAGGCAGCTGGTGTTACTTAAGGAGGCATCAGCCCACTGCTCCACCAAGGCTCTTATCCTGTTTTTAAAGTTTATCTAATTGCAATAGAGTATTCTAGAATAGTTATATTTTTTAGAAATTCCCCTTAATACATTGAAAGGTATTTTATAATCTATCTTTAGGAATCCCAATCAGGCTTCCCTTTTGGCATCTTTAAATTCTCAAATGTATCTCCCTTTCTTCCTATACCCCTTATTTAAATCCAGGAAGAATATCCAAATGTCAGTTTTGCAAAGAAAGTGGCATTTTCAATTCACCTTCCCCAAGCATACAATAGATGAAATATATAATAGATGAAAAAAAATTGATTCTTGTTCCAAATTTGGATGTGTTGTGTATTGAACTGTCTGTATTATTGTTAAAAAGTGTTAAGAGCTAATGCCTAATATCTACAACTAGAAGAATGTGTATTTAATTGCTAGAATGGATATTACTAGGGCTGTGATTGCTTCAGAAATGATTGATAGAGAGTACTTCAGGCTTTACATGATAATGGGCACAGCACTTATTTATTAATGTTGCCTGACATTTTCAGCTTAACCAAGATTCAATTTAGCTATACTTAGCTACATATGTGCACAACACAAATATCAAACAATAAAATGTAGCTTAACAGTTGGCCTCTTATAATGATTAGGAGAGTTTTTTTCTTTTGGGCAACTGTTAAGAAAAATCTTTGTATGTTGTTTGTATCTGTTCTGTATGTTGAGTAAAATTTAAATAATAAATCTTGTATAACCTGTATCTGTGTATTTGCAGATTATGTGCATGAAAACAAGTATATTCTTTACATTGCCAATCCTACTTCAAATGCTGCTGATGATGATGATTTTTACAGTCATGGAGGGTCATGATTTTTTTTCTCTTCACTGAGTGCCTTGAAATATACATGCTAAAATTTCTATGCTTTATATTCAACTGTCAAACATATCTTAAAATTGTGTAACCAGACAGCATTTGGGGTATTATTCAGTAGGAGCTGATGCCAATAACCTGACCTAGCCCATCACCTGCTATGACCCACTATTGGTCGTATCAGGCAAATTGAAGGCATGTAGTCTTCCATCCTGATTGAGAATTCTACACATTTTGTTGGAGTTTCCAAGATTAAGAAACACTGCTCTATCTTATGAATGTAGGATTTTGTTCTTTCCTAGAAACTGTCCAATGGTTTGGTTGGCCTCTTTGCACTTTTGATTCTGAAAGGTTTTTCCAGCTTTGAGTTTGTGCTTGCTTTGATTTGTCAGTTTCTTAGTCCTTGAGAGCTTCTAGGAGAGAAATAAAAACATCGCTGATTCCTAGTCACTTCTGCAAAAATTAGGTTGATCTCCAGTTGCTTTCCTATCACAGCCATATGAGTTCCTTCCCCGTGAATTTCTGATTGGGAGCTACAGACATCTTGTGACAATTGCATGGAAAGGAAGTGGTCAGTTACATTTGGTGGAGCCGAAATATTATTTTTTTAAAAAAATCCAATGAAGGATATTTCAGCAGAAAAATGATCTAAATTTCTTCAGAACACACAGCTGTTCTTGGGGAAATATTACTGTGGAGTTGGTGAAACAGACCTTAGTACCTACTTTCTCTGTATGTGAGAGTGTGTTGTATGTGCACATTCTGAAAATTCGCTTGCATGTATAAATATTTTTATGTAGGTTTACAAAAAAGCTTGGAATTTATTTCATATATCAGTACTAAAGTTGCTGTAAATGTGCTTTTTATGTGAACTATGCCAGATGTCATATGAGGGTTGCATCATCTGCCTTATCAGGTCTGCAAGAATAGCATTATAATGCATAACAGAAGAAGAAAAAAAAGATCCCGCTTTGAACTTGAAAGCATGCAGAAGGAGTACAGTGAGGAAATAAATATGTTTCCTAACTGCGCTGTAATCTGGATCTCATTCTGTCTTGGATTCTCTTTAAGGGTAACCCACCTGATGCCGAGCATTGGCATATCAAATGTTTTACAGATGGTCCAGCATCAGTGACTCATGTAGCTGTAGATGATTATCTGTCACACAGATGTTTTAGCTTGTATTTTTCAACTGGCCACTCAGCAGCAACAGTTTCTGGTGGCTCAGCAACAGATGTTTCAAATGTCTGAATATCTTGTCCATTCTGAAGTTCAGCAGCTAGTTCCTTTACATATTTGATCCATTGCAGTAGTTTTGGAAGCAATTGGAGAATGTGTGTTTCCTTGTAAAGCTTCTATCTTGAGTTTTATCATCAGACTAGAATAGATAAATATGCTGCTATTCCTTGCTCTTACCCAAATGTGCTGTTGTTTTCAGAAGCAAATCTGGAATCCCAGTTGAAATTATTATCAGTCTTTTAATTTTCTTCTTATATTTTCTTCTTCATTCATTCAATCATATATAATTGCAGGTAGTAAAGGCAGATACTAACAGCCCAAGACTGTCAACTTTGCAAACAGCCCACTTATAACATAAATATAATATAAAATTTATAAAGTAAATAATAGCCAAAGTCAGTTTGCTGTCATTTAAGAAATGACAGTGATGCAATCTTTAAGCTATGGGAGTGTTCTGATAAAATTCAAGACAGTTAATGGAACATTTATATAAATATTGCTAATTAGGAAAAAGTTAGCCAAGTATAAATAGAAAAATAATTATCTGTTTTCTCTTTCAGAGTTGTTACAAAAGGTGTTGAAATTTATCTAACATGATGTTAATCAAACACACACTAATTAATCCTTTCCCATTATTCCCCAATGTTGTCTCTACACATTTGTCTGTATAGACTGAAAAACTGAAAAACTCTACACTGTATTTTAAAGATACTATATTTATTATATACATCTAATAAATATAGTATATTTAAAATCAAATTAACATTTAGACTTTGAAAACACAACTACCAAGCTTATTTTACATTATATCTCTAAATCTTTAATGTCTGATAAGCAGTGATGAGCTATGCAATTTTAAGCACATAATATAATGATCCTACAGCTAATGTATTTCTTCCTTGGGATAGAACACCACCTATTACAGAAAATGCTATATTTAAAAGTAAAAACATGAGCAAAAATGAATCTGTTACATATACAAAAAATGACATTGCCATAGGTGTATACTATAGGCCGCCCAACCAAGCAGAGGAAATAGATGAACTTTTTGCTAGTCAGCTAAGTAAGGTATGTAAGAAGCACATCACAATAGTAACGGGGGAGTTTAATTACCCTGATATCAACTGGGAGACAAACTCTGCACCAAGTGGAAGATCAAACAGATTTCTGACAAACCTAGCAAACAACTTTCTCTCCCAAAAAGTAGAGAAGGGAACTAGGGGATTAGCCATATTGGATTTAATTCTCACAAACAGAGATGAAATGATAGAAGGTGTCGAAGCCACAGGAACCTTGGGAGGAAGTGATCATGCAATATTGGAATTCAACATTCTGGAGGCACAAGCAATAGAACACAGCCAAACTAGAGTCTTGGATTTTAAAAGAGCTAATTTCAATAAACTTAGAGAGACCATGGGAAGAATTCCATGGATGAGAATCCTAAAGGGGAAAACAACTCAAGAAGCTTGGGAAATTTTGAAAAGTGAGATAATAAAGGCCCAGTCTAGTACAATACCAACAAAGAAGAAAAATAACAGCTCTCAAAAGAAACCAGTAAGGCTGCATAAAGAACTCTCTGATAAATTGAAAGATAAAAAGGACAAGTATAAGAATTGGAAAGAGGGGCACATAACTAAGTCAGAATATCAGCAAATAGCCCGTGCCTGCAAAGATGAAGTGAGGAAAGCTAAGGCTCAAAATGAACTAAGGCTTGCGACCAAAGTCAAAAATAACAAAAAATGCTTCTTTCAACATATAAAAAACAAGAAAAAGGTCCATTAGTGGGTGAAAGTGGAAAGAAGGTGACAAGCAATAGGGAGAAAGCAGAACTATTTAATTCGTTTTTTGCATCTGTCTTTACACAAAGGGGAAAAACAGTCCAACCTACCCAAACCAGTGCCATAAAAAACAGAATAGAAACGCAAGTTAAGATAGGGAAGAAAATGGTACGTGAGCACCTGTCCAGCCTAGACGAGTTCAAATCACCAGGACCAGATGGATTACACCCCAAGGTTCTCAAGGAACTGGCAGACGTGATCTCAGAACCACTGAACTATATTTTTCAAAGATCCTGGAGCACTGGGGAACTACCAGAGGACTGGAAGAGAGCTGATGTAGTTCCCATCTTCAAAAAAGGGAACAAAATAGATCCAGGAAACTACAGACCTATCAGCCTGACCTCAATACCTGGGAAGATTCTGGAAAAGATAATCAAACAACAAATCAGCGAACACCTTGATGCAAACAAAGTCATCACTAAAAGTCAACATGGGTTTGTCAAAAACAGATCATGCCAGACAAATCTTATTACATTCTTTGACCAAGTGACAAAACTAGTGGACCAGAGGAATGCTGTAGATATAATTTACTTGGACTTCAGTAAGGCATTCGATAAAGTAGATCACAACCTACTACTTGATAAGATAGAAAAATGTGGGTTAGATAGCATTACCACCAGATGGATTCGTAGCTGGCTGACAGGCCGTATTCAGCGTGTGATCCTCAATGGAACCGCATCTGCATGGAAGGAAGTGTGTAGTGGGGTGCCCCAGGGCTCTGTTCTGGGCCCAGTGCTCTTCAATATCTTCATTAATGATTTGGATGAGGGGATAGATGGGGAACTCATCAAATTTGCAGACGACACCAAGCTGGCAGGAATAGCCAATACTCCAGAAGATAGGCTTAAGATACAGAAGGATCTGGACAGACTCGAACACTGGGCACTATCTAACAAAATGAAATTCAATGGTGAAAAAAGTAAGGTTCTACACTTAGGCAGGAAAAATCAAATGCATAGGTATAGTATAGGTGGTACCTTGCTCAATAGTAGTAACTGTGAGAGGGAGCTCGGAGTCTTAGTAGACAATCACTTCAATATGAGCCAGCAGTGTGCTGCAGCTGCCAAAAAAGCCAACACAGTGCTAGGCTGCATTAACAGAGGGATAGAATCAAGATCAAGTGAAGTACTAATACCACTTTACAATGCTTTGGTAAGGCCACACCTGGAATACTGCATCCAGTTTTGGTCACCACGATGTAAAAAAGATGTCGAAACTCTAGAAAGGGTACAGAGAAGAGCAACAAAGATGATTAGGGGGCTGGAGGCTAAAACATATAGGGAACGGTTGCTGGGATTGGGTATGTGTAGTTTAATGAAGAGAAGGGTGAGGGGTGACATGATAGCAGTGTTCCAATATCTCAGGGGTTGCCACAAAGAAGAGGGAGTCAAGCTATTCTCCAAAGCACCTGAAAGCAGGACAAGAAGCAATGGATGGAAACTAGTCAAGGAGAGAAGCAACCTAGAACTAAGGAGAAACTTCCTGACAGTTAGAACAATTAACCAGTGGAACAACCTGCCTCCAGAGGTGGTGAATGCTCCAACACTGGAGGTTTTTAAGAAGAGACTGGACAGCCATTTGCCTGAAATGGTATAAGGTTTCCTGCCTGAGCAGGGGGTTGGACTAGATGACCTCCAAGGTCTCTTCCAACTTTATTATTATTATTATTATTATTATTATTATTTATTATTATTATTATTATTATTATTAATTATTATTATTATTATTATTATTATTATTATTATTATTATTATTATTATTATTATTATTATTATTATTTATGTTTAGTTGACAAATTCCATTTAGTCTTGCTGTTTATGAACTTGGTTTAACAAGTATGTGGATATAATTGTATATATATTGTAATGGACATCTCATATATACATTATTGTACAGTTTTTCTAATATACAGTAGTTTTTTCTGTGCAGCAAATGCAAAATGTGTATTTTGCTGTAATATACAAGTTTCAGTTTTATTGTTCACTGCAAATTAAGTTGTTTATAATTGAGAGATCTAAAGCTGTTTATTCTTATGAAATTATTGTGCTCCAAATTGCTCATATAACCCCATCGTAAAGAATTGAGCCAAGTGGCTTTTCATCTTTATATTTTTCTGTTTACTCCTTTCATCCCATTCCTGTTTCATATTTCAGATGCTTTCTAAGTCCATAGAACAATTAAAACAACCTGGCAGTTTGGAAGAAGCTGAGGAGGAACTGCATGGAGAGCATTTGATGCAGGAAGAAGGAACTGCTCCTGTTGGTGTCAGCATTAGGGATGACAGCAGTAGCATTTCTTTGCACAACAAGTTGGGACAACCTTTTGGAGCTGTGAAGGTGAAAAAGGAACCAAAGGACAGTGGTGATGATATTCAAAATCAGCAAATGGAATCTGGGGAGCAGTCTGCTTTTATGCAACAGGTAATAGGCACAGATTTAGCTCCAGATTTTATCATTAAAGTGATTATTTGAATACAGTGATGTTAACATTTTGAAATTCCTGATAAAGTGAATGTTTATTATTTTTTCCATCCTCAGAATCCCAAAGAGTTATGCAATTTAACGTTCAGCATAATTAAGAACATAGATGTGCCCATACTTTAAGTATAGTGAAAAAGGGCTTGTTAAATTAAAGAACACTTGCTGTTGTATATATACCTTTTAGTAATTAGTAGAAGTCATATTAGTTATAGTGGATTCTGCCACATTAGATCTAGTGGAAAGGAACTCATTGTTGTGTCAAGTTTCTGTGGAGATTACTGACTACTGACCAAACCTGAGAACTGTGCTTTTTCATACTCACTCTTGCCTATCTCGAAGCCTTTTTTGATATTGCTTAATGTGCAATTTATTCACTTTGTATATGTACAATAGAGTAGTAGTCCTACACACTGTTAAAGAGAGTGGTTTCTTTCCTTTGTTACACAAATACTGGTCCAAATACCAGTGATCTGAACTTTGTATATATGAGGGAATCATTGTAGAAAGCTAATGCAAAAAATTGAATGTGCTTTTAAAAATGATTTTTTTCCTCTCCATTTTCATTAATTTTATGTGAATTTTCAAAAAAAGCATTCTTTTCTTTCTTCCATTTTTAGGTATTTGTAGCAAGGAATCTAACTTTCAAGTTATTATATCTTTTCTTGTTAGTTGACTTGTTCTCAAATGACAATATAGTACACACTGTAGCAGATAGGTTTACATGCTAATGACTGTCAATATTTTCTGCATCCATTTTATTCTTTGTATTCTGTGATTATTCGGATTCCTAGTTATATGTGAATTATAACATATAAAACAACAAAATAATTGGGATTTATTTTCTTGACCATGAATAAAAATACATTGTGTTTAAATATAAACACTAATATACCAAAAAGGATTTTTTCTCCCCTAAGTCGTGCATGGATTTGTAGGTAACTGTGCTTCCAAAAGGATTGTGGTCCTTTCAAATGCTATATCATTGAAATAACTTGATATGCAGTACAAACAGTTGCTGACTTAATGTCAGTCACTTCATTTTTCCTGAAAAATAATAATGGTGTGGAGGTAGACAGAAGTGCCTTGTGGAAACAGGAAGTCCAAGTAATTCATGCACTTGGAATGTAAGAACAGAGCAAAGAGAAACAGAGGCTTGTGTTTTATTCTCTGTTTTGTAAAGAGCACTCTATAAGTTGATTTATGTTAAGACAAAACAGCACATTGAATAGGGAAATTGTTATGGAAGTTTTCCAGTGAAACATTTCCTTTTCTATTTCCTTTTGATATGTTTATTCTCTTGTAGTTTACTTCTGTTTAGCTAAAGACTCATTGTATTTACATCCCCTTATGCATTATTCAGGATTGACCTGGAATGAATTTTCTGTTATATTGTATATATTTTAAAGTATTTTAAGATTCAGTATACTTTCTAACAAAGGTATTTTGCCAAATGAAGAATATTCTTCTAATATAAGCTTGTAGTATTTACATTTTAACCTTATTTTTAAAAATCCATTATAAAATTTTGCAATATGTACAGACTAACATTTTTCATGTGAGTGTGGGTATATAAATGTATATGCCTTTACACATAAAAGAGAGTAGACAGGCAAATACAATGTGTTTATAATTGATTATTTTCTTACACTGGATGAAACTCGTATAATGTTTATATGCTTCCAGATTATTTCTTGTGACAAATGTAGATATTTACCTAATTCATTATACATAAGTACAGCAAAAAAGGCAGAAATACTTGATGGTATATATGAGTTTCTTTCACAGGGGGAATACCAGGATAAGAAAATAGTAATCCGTGATACAGTTCTAAATTCTAAACTATATACCTATAGTACAACTGTTGCCCATTCCAGTGACATATATTGGTTTATTATTTTCTTTAGACTTTTGGTTGTTTATTTGGTGCTATTCCCCACATTTTTCAAAATGTGTATCTGGTTTCCCACAAGCAGTTTCATTTAATAAGTCTAAAAGAGAGAACTCCACTATATAGGTGGAGCTCCTCCGCCATTCAACTTCTTAAATATGTGCTACAGGAGGAGGAGGGGATAGAAGCTGATAATCCATTGTTATGTTATCTGTTAATAACATCAAGTAGTATATAAAGTATGTTCTGATCTACACATTTTTGTTTCTTTTTATTCATACAGTCTTTTAGCACAGAGAGACAGAAAAGGTGGATTTTTTGTACTATATTTTATTTGGATAAGAACCTGAACACATTTTTCTATAAAATGTTTCAAAAATACAGGAAGGAAGGAAGGAAGGAAGGAAGGAAGGAAGGAAGGAAGGAAGGAAGGAAGGAAGGAAGGAAGGAAGGAAGGAAGGAAGGTATTTTTATAATGCAGTTGTGAAAATTTACCTCATTCTAGCCAACTGATTTCCATGTTATTTAAATTTTTGAGAAATTACCTGAAACCAGTGAAAATGGAAAACTGGGTTTAAGAAGTTTTATTTTTGATTGCTAATTGTCACATTTAAAACCTATTGTACTTATTATAATTTACACTTTTGGTGATTTCTTGTTTGTGTTGTAAACTATTTTGTTTGTATGTTTCCTATTTTGCCTAATACAAATTTATATATTCCTTTCACAAATAAAGATTTTTTTTCTCAAATGATTTCCTTTCACCTACTTGACTTTGTGTAAATTTGATTAATTCTTAAAGCTAGTTCTTTTTATTTTATATTGGCAATACATTTTTATTACTGTTCAAAAATGGTTTAGAACCATGATTTTATTCTCCAGTTTAAATTACACAAAGTCTATTTTTGTTTTATTATGTGATCCCACATTAACCATCACACATTGTAAAAAATATGGAAAAATTATCTGTGCATGTTCATTTTATCCTCATCACATTTGTCTTAATTTGTGGATCAACCATTTTAATCACCTTGAAAAATGTAGTATAAATAAATACCAGTTTTCCAAAATTTTGATTCTGATTATTCAAAGTTTTGACTCATGGATATGATTTGACTCCAAATGTTTTAAAAATTAGTATGGAAGTAATTTATTTGCACATGAAAATTATAGAATTGGTGGTAATCCTGAAGAATTTACAGTTAAGAAATAGAGATGACCATATTAAAAAATTATATATTAACAACTAACACCTCCAGTATAGGACAGATTAGTAATAATTCATTACTATTAGTAATAATAGTTCCATACAAATCAATAGGAGTAGTTAGAAATGGCCATGTTTTATTTATAAAAAATATACACTGCAATGAAACACATACCCATGCATATTGTCACACAATAAGCTCAATTCCTTCAAGTAATTCCTAGAACAGCATTTGGGGGATTGCAGGTTTTCTGGAGTGATGTCAACTATTAAACAAAATCTAGCTATCCTCTTCCTAAGGGGAAGCACTCAGATATCCACTTGGGCAGGACTGTATATTTTTTTTATAAAAAACTGATGTGCTACAATGAAAACATATTAACTTGATCAGCAGTCAGCTCTCATTTGCTGAAATAGACTAATGAAGCTTAGGTGGTAGTGAATAGTAAGCGGTGGTGGAATTCAGCCAGTTCGCACCACTTCAGCAGAACTGATAGCTAATTTTTTGTTGCTCAGGCCCAGAATGGACTTCTGGAAGCGGCAGTGAACCGGTTGTTTACATATTTGAATCCCACCACTGATAGTAGTCTCTAAGTTGACACGTTTTCTCATTGTTTTCTCTTCAGAAAATTTAATACAGCTATCTTTCTGAAACCTCTTTCTTTGTATGCCATGCCTGATGGAAAAAAGGTTTTAAATAAATCATTTAAAAAGTTAATAAAAAAATTAAAGAAATTTTGTGGTAGGTGCATGCACATTATAAAAAATTAAAACACTAATTTTCTAGTTCAAAATTTATACCTCATTTTTTTCCTCTGGAAAAAATATTTTGGATACAGCATTTACAATATCATATCCATTTGTATCATCAAAACAGGGACGTGCAAAATATTGCAAATTCATTGTGTTGCAATATGGAAATACTATATTTCAAGTTTGAACCATTGCAGATGTGTTTCACATTTGAAACACTTCTGCTTCAGATACAAAATAGATGTCTTCATCTTGAATTAGGGCCATTTATTTACATCAACAAACTTCTGAAACAGTTGGCATAATCCATTTTGAACTCAAAACATTTCAGACAAAGCATTTTTAACATCTGTATCGACCTGGTCACTTTTTAAATGTTTTGTTCCACATCCTGTCAATTATTAAATATTTATGTATGAACATTTCATTCCATAAAATCTTAGAAGAAAAACAAACAACATATGTCTTTCTCCAAAGAGTTAAAGTGGCTACATTCTCAGAAAAACCAGTATAGTTTCTTCAAAAGCTTTTCCTAATACGTGTTCATTTGTGTACATGTACATTCAACACATCCACTGGGACTGTCAACAAAATGAAATATTGTGTGTTCGTGTGTGTATATTATATATGTATGTATGTATATGTGTGTGTGTTATGTCATATATGTGTGTGTGTATACACACACACACACACAGAGAGAGAGAGAGAGACAATACAGGTAGTCATAGACTTACTATCAGAGTTGCAACCAGAATTTCTATTGCAAAGCAAGGTAGTTAAATGAATCACTGCAGTTGTTATGTGCATCATCCAGACATTAAACAAATTCGTCTTCCCCAATTGGCTTTGCTTATTGGAATCTACCTGGGAAAGTCACAAATTGTAATCACATGACCCTGAGATGCCGTAACCATCATGTACATCATGTACATGTGCCATCATAATTTTGAATGATTGATAAATGAATGGTTGTAAGTCGAGTACTAACTGTGGGCTTCCTTCAAAGCAGTTGCATCCAATGTTCTAGAGCAGTGTTTCTTGACAGCTTTAAGATCTATAGATTTGAGCTTTCAGAATTACATAACTAGCATAATATATGAAGAATTCTGGGAGTTGAAGTCCATACCTTAGCATTTCCAAGTTTTAGAAACACTGTTCTAGAGGACATGGTTACTTTAATAACTCAAGAAAGAGTTAAACAATACATATACATATACAATACTTTAAGGAATCCTAAAAAATTAACATTTTCATTAGCTATGCATAGTCTTAATATTCAAACAAACATTCCAGGGTTTTTTTGCCTGCCTATATACTCAGTGCACATATCATACACACACAGAGATACCTCTACCTCTATTTTCTACTGATTGGTGTACCACGTGTACCGTATATACAAAGGAAGACAACTAGAAGTAACCTTGAGCATTTCATGTATGAATAAATTGAGGTTTGGAATATTAGGGGGCACTGTCATATCCAATAATTTTAAAAAGTGTTTCATGCTACATTTCAAGACATTATTATGCCATGCATATTGTGGAAATATAATATGCTAAATTTTATAGCAGTTTTGATTTTCTATATTTAACTATTTCAATCTGCAACTGAGACAGTCTCCTCCAATCTTTCATATTTCTTGGACTTCATTACCATAACTCCCAACCATCAAAGGATAGATGTTTACAAGTTTGAAAAATTGTATGATAAAGTGGGCACAAAATATCCAGGAACCAATTCCGTTGGATACTTGGGAGGTAATTTGGGTTAGAAATGTTAAATTTACTCAGGCTCAAAATTTAAGAGAAAATTTTTATAAAATGTTTTATAGATGGCATCTGCATCCCAAAAAGTTGCCTAACATGTATCCTAACTTACAGTCTAAATGCTGGAGATCTGGTAGTTTAGAAGCCACCTATTTTCATATGTGGTGGACTTGCAGAAATATAAAAGCTTTTTGGGTTAAAATTTGGTGGAACATTCAAAAGATTTTTAAGAGAAAGATAAAGTTCTCTCCGCAATTGTTTTTATTGGGCATTGTTGTAGATTGTGATGTTAAAGAAACCAATTTGATGTTGAATTTGATAACAGCAGCACGGCTAATGGTGGGACAATACTGGAAGAAGAATAGTTTGCCTATCATAGAAGAATGGGTGTTTAAAGTATCAAATCTTGCAGAAATGTCTAAGATTTCTGCTTATTTGAAGGATCATTCACAAGAAAGATATATTTCAGTTTGGAGGAGATGGATAGATTATATTCAGAATAAATATGGGACTAAAAAGTTCCATTTAGCTTATGAGTAGATTTTAGAGGGATATTGTTATTAATTTTAGTGTTAGTACTTTGTATGTATCTATGTTAAAGGGGAGTTATTATGAATTTGGTTAATTTTATATTATGGATAATTTTTAGTTAGAATATGATTATTATATCTATAACCCTGTATTTAGCTCTGGGAAGCGGGGGGGAAGGGGGGTGGTTTGGGGTGGGTGGGTTTTGGGGATATGTATTGAAAATTTTTTTTTTGTAAAACTCTTTAATAAAAAAACAAGTTTGAGAAAAACTATTTGATAAACTACAGTTTAAAGTAAAATGAAATAGCTTTTTCGTAAGCTAGCATGAAGGTTCTAGCTACTACTACTACTACATTAGCTGCTATAATTCTTGGTGCTTCAGGAATTTTATATAATTTTATTCTTTTCCACTAAAATGTTTGTTACATTGAATAAAATCAAAGGGTTCTATTTGCAATGCAATTATTTTGCATGTTGTTACTTTTATTTATCTTAATTTCAACCTTTGGCTGAAATTGTAGTTGCATTTGTAGTCTTAGTTGCAATTGTAGTCTTAATTATCCTCATGTAACTAGATTTCAGTCAACCTTCTCATTTTTGTTATTGAAGTCTAACTGCTAAATGAAAAGACTTCTCAGGACTTTTTGTGTTAAAATGATAATAGTTCAGGTTAACATGTTAATTACCTCTTCATTACAGTTACAACCAGTTTGCTTCCCACTTGCAAGGAAAATTAAGGGTAGCAGATCTTCCATCTCAATTCTCCATTCTCCCTATCTTTTACCTATCATAGTTCTCTGGAGAATAAAATAAGATTTTTCTTTCCTATAATGAAATTTGCTGTTCCATTATATTGAATTTTTTTCATATCATCTTTGCCTATTTGTGTTCCGTTTGCCACATCAGAGGCAGAATTTTTATTCCATAGAGGCTGGATACAAGCAAAGTGGTATACATACAGAAATTGCAGGAAACCAAGTAGAGTTTTTAATGCTGAATCTTATAGGTATATGTTTTGGCTTTCTAGGCTTAGTTCCAGATGTCCATTCTGCTGTGAAAACCAAAGCAATGGAGTTAGCATATGGGATAGACCTGTGTTTGGAATATGAACTTGGTGAAAGTGCAAGATTAGGATATGAACCATATGCCATCTTCAGAATATACATAGCCAAAAGTTCTATAGAGGACAGAAACATCTCATTCCACCGTTGTCCGCTCTCTGGCAAGTTTTCTTCCATTCACATAGCTGCCAGGAGCAATCATTCTGAACATCAAGAAAGGAAAGGAAACGACATTTCAGAGAACAGAAAGAGTTTTGGCCTCAAACTTGGCAGGGCACATATAAAATACTTCCCAGATATAATGGGACAATGCCATCCCACAAAGCAGGACTAATTTTACTATTTCAGTCATTCTCCTGTATCAAACAACTGTATTATATGAATATTGCAAATTTCATTTATATAGTGGTAATGTAAAATGGAACCAACCACAGGTGTAATAGCCACCATCCATAATTCTCTAGAAATCATATAAAGCTGGATAGAAATTTGTATACCTTTAATTTCTTCACTGTATTTTAAGGCTCACATCTGAAAGATTTCATGAAATTCAAGAGCAAAAAATTTTCCTTTGAAATTTCACTGAAACCATAACAGAAATCTTAATCCTATGTGAACTGCATCATTGAATGGCTGATATTAAATATAATTCTATATAAAATATAAAAGTGCTCGGTCATATTTCATGTATCACTGGCATAGTCAACAATATTTATTTTTAGAAAAACTAGCCGGCATGTTCATGTATGTGCATGTATATTTGTTGCTGAATGACGTGAAAGTAGTTTATATGTGCTTCAGTAAAAAAGTTACTGGGCAAGTAAATGTTGCAGAAAAAAGACAAGCCAATTTTTTATTCAAAATGTATCCCTGTTTATATTAATACTTTACTTATATGAAAAATGTTCTTCCCACTATACTACTCTTTTAAACATAGCCTTACCACAATGATCAACAAGGATAAAGAGTGCCTTACAAATAGAAACTTTGGCTGATGCGCCCTCAAAACTTACCAGTGATCTAATCTGGCACCCTCATATATCCAGCTATATTTTTTACCAGCATACATGCAAGTTGGGTTTTAAAAAATCTTTTACTGCCAAGCATATCGAACAGTGACAAATTATTTCAGCCTTGCGGTTGGCAATGTCACTGGAAATACCCAAAAGTGCTGATAAATATATTTATGACTGATGGCCAACCTATACATCAGGAATTTGTGTAGTATGGGCCTTCTGAAAAGCTACTGCTTAAGAGTACAATCGAGTCTTTGTGTAATGGAATGATAGCACACACTTTTGTGTAGATAAGTAGCCAGTTAAGAAGAAAGTGTTTGTACGCTATACCATATTAATTCTATTCACAGGATTTGTCAAGTTCCCCCATAGTATTTGAAATACTATAGCCCTAGAAATCTTGAATTTCATTCTTTTTATGGATGTCTACAGTGATTCCTGTATTAGATCTGCATTGTTTCTAGCTTGGAAACTGGGGGACAGTCTAGAAAGAAGACAAAAGACATTGCTAAAGAATAGACTACTTATTTATTTTGGATACTGAAAAGAGCATAATGCTTATCTATTTCCCCCACAATGCCTAGAGGTATAAGAGTGTACATCTGAAAGGAGAACCTAGATTGTGGATGAGAAAGTTATATGAACAGTACATACATTATTCCAATTTATATGCATATATGTTATTAAAAACAAGGATTATTTTTAGCAGTGGATTCATCATAATGCTACATCCTGATGTCCAAGAAAAGGGATTGGTAACCCTAAAAAATTAGATACTAGGCTGCCAATGATATCCCAAAACATATGATAATGGGGTTTTAATTATGATTTTAAATGTTTTTATTGGTTTTAGTGGGACTTCGACATAATTTAATTCTTTTTTAATATTTGTATTTTATTGTTGTTAGCCGCCCTGAGTCCTTCGGGAGATAGGGCGGCATACAAGTCTCATTATAAATAAATAAATATAAATAAATATCCTGGATGCCCCATGGTTCAAAAAGGAATAATAAACACTTTAAAGAATCATTCTATTCACACAAATTGATAAATTTAGAGAGATTTCAGCAGAAACTGTTATAGCATTTGGCATTCTTATACAAGGCATCAGGATATCATTAATAACATGTAGGTATGAAATGCTTGTGACGTTTGGAGGAATGTGAGATGATCAGAATACAAGATTGTACAGTGGTGTTCATAGGCTGACAAAGTTTCTGAATGTCCTTAGGTAAAGATAAGCCACAGAAAAAACAGATTTGTCTTGCATGGGGTCTAATGACATATATGGTTACTTAGAATAAATCCTTCATAAAAAGCATAGCATCACTGCCTTCTTTAAAGTGAATGGCTGTACTCGCACAATGTTCATGTTCAAACATCAAACATGCTATATCATGTTTGATAATATATACAATATATATATATTGTATATATATATATATATTGTATAATATATACAATATATATATATTGTATTGTATAATATATACAATATGTTATATAATATATTATATAATATATAATATATTGTATAATATATACAATATATTATATTGTATTGTTTTTAAATTCTGCCCTGTAAACCGCCCTGAGTCCTTTGGGAATAGGACGGTATATAAACCGAATAAATAAATAAATAAATAAATAAATAAATAAATAAAATCAACTTGAAGATTGTTCAAAAGTAGATTTGACAATTGTTTTAGGTTAGATGGGCTTTGTCATAGGACAGAAAGTTCATTTTTGTTCTACCACCCATTTTTTTCATTGCCTCTCAGTTTCAACTATTTTTCTTTATCCATTAAAATCCTTGGGTTATTTAATATGTGTTGTACTTGGATGAAAAGTATCAGTTGATCATTTTAAATAATAAAGTATAAGTTGGATGGACTGCCCTTGTGTGGGAGACCTAAACCAAGTGGGTCGCATAATTTTTTGCATATGTAGATCTAGCAGGTTAGCCTTTTAATATGTGGGATAAGCAGACATGATTAGGTTCTATGCAATATATATCTGAATTTCCAAAATTACAAGAAAATGTTAGAAGTCTACAACTTCTGCTTATCGCTTCCCTTTATCATCTGGTTGGCCATTGCAAGAGAAAGACTACTAGGTCTGGGTTTTGATACCACACTACTCTTCTAGTCTTGAAGAAGAAATGTACATCCTCTCCAATGTCATGTACTTACATTGATATTGATAGTAATCAGCTATACTTTTGAAGCAAATTTTAACAATCCCAACATTCAAACCTTTTGATAAACTCTGTTCATTGTACAACAATCTGACTTTGTACCCCCTCCACCCCAAATAACAAATCCATGTCTGATATTCATAAAACAATAATAAGGAAATTATGAAGAAATTCTATTGTTCATATAGTAATTTTTTCACTTTTGTGAGCATCTTACCTTTTTCAAATGATTTCGCTTTTCCCAGTACTAATCTAGTATAAAAGTTTTACTATTACAGTTTGTGTGTGGCCAGGCAATGGCATATGGAAAACATGTTTCCTGCTATTTAATTTAATTACTCCAATCATGTGCCAGCCCCAGGCATGTCATTCTGGACCTGTGAGGCTCTTTGTCTGTCAAAGAGATGGACAATATCTTGGCTTTGTTTAGTTGCTCTGCAGGCTGTGGATAAAAAACACTGAAATACCGACTGTTTGTTTAACCAAAGTTTGCATTTTTTGCCATTTGGCTTTGATTTCTTTTTGTTTTCCAGCAAGGAAAGGAAAGGACAGGACATTTTGGCCTTGCTGAGCTAAAAGGGAAACATAAGGATAAGAAGATGAACTGTCACATTTCTGAGGTTTGCTATATGAAAATGTGTTTGGTTAGAAATGAGCTTTGTTAGCAGAAATTAAAGACATGAATCACGGTTTATTTTAGACTTCCCTGCTAGCGTGGCACAAATGGAACAAAAATATAAAAAAGAGAGAGATGGAGGGAAGAAGGGAATGATGGAAGGAGGGAGAGAGAGAGAGAGAGAGAGCAGAGAGAGTGAGAGAGGGGGGATCTACTATAATTGTTTCCTTATAATGAACTTAGTTTTGAATATTTTTTGGTGCTTTAGGAATACTATTTCATTTATGGCATCATCTTTAACAGGCAAAAGAATAAAGAGGGACGAGAGAGAGAGAAAGAGAAGGAGAGAGAGAGAGAGAGATTCCACTTTGAACTAATCTGCAGGCATAGAGTAAAGTGCCAATCTTTTTTTTTTTGATTGGTTGGTTGGTTGGTTGGTTGGTTGGTTGGTTGATAGCAGCTCTCCCAAGTTTTATGATGATTTCCATGGAGACTTAATCTGAAACCTTTTGCATAAATCCATTATTGAGCATTGCCTTTCACCTAATGAAGGAAATCAGTCCTTACTGAAAATTTTAATATTAAAACAACTAGCATGATATTAAAATAGAATGGAAGGGACCTTGGAGGTCTTCTAGCCCAACCCCCTGCTCAAGCAGGAGACCCCCTTTCATTTCAGACAAGTGGCTGTCCAGTCTCTTCTTAAAAACCTCCAGTGATGAAGCAACCAGAACTTCTTTTTTTATATACAAGTTTTATTGATTTTTTAATATTTACTGTACATATACATGTATTTGTGAAGCAATATGGTGGTTGGGTAGTTAAAATAACACATAACAAGTTGTAAATAGTTCAGGTTACATCAACAGGGATTCCCTCTCTGATTTCCTTAGTTATCCCGTAGTCAAAATAGTCAAGTTAATACACTTCTAGTTGTACCTAGTCAATTAGCAAAATTTTCAATATATTTTCACTAATACATATCAATATCCTGGTTTTAAATTTTATCTAATTGCAATAGAATATTCTAGAATAGCCTATAGTATACAAAAGAAAGCTTAATTTTGGGTAGCCCACAATTCCCTATTTCAATAAAGAATAATTCTCTTGTCTACAAAACTTACATTGTTCGTTACAAAACATTCTTATGTTTTACCATTAAAGTCTAGTTTTCATCTTAACAAATCACCAATTATTAGAAGTATATTTTCTATATTAACCATTCAAAAATTATTAAAATACTATCTTTTATATATAAAATTCTAGATTCTATAATATAGTTCAAAAGTAACAACTAATATATTCTATAAGTCATCTTAACCATACATCAATTGCTAAAATACTATCTTTTGATATATCATTCCAAATTCTATGTATAGTTCAGAATTATATTCTAAGACCGTACTTTTGTTTTCCCTTACAGATCTAAAAGCTAAATGTAGAATCAGTTATATTTTTATAGATTTCCCTTAATCCATTGAAAGGTATTTTTGTAGTCTATCTTTAGGAATCCCAAAAAAGAAACAAGTTCAGTTTTTTAAATCTAACTCTTGCCTTCCTTTTGTGCCAATCAGGCTTCCTTCTTGGCATTTTTAAATTCTCAAATGTATCTTCCTTTCTTCCTATAGCCCTTATTTGAATCCAGGGAATGTATCCAAATGTCAATTTTGCAAGGAAAATGTCCCCTTTGAAGCCATTGTAGTTTTGCTTTGATAGTTCAGTTTTTGATGATTGATGTGATATAGTTGTCATTAGATCAGTCAAGTCTTTTTGTTCTTCCAATTCTATCTGGGTTCGGTAGAAAGTAGTAGCTGGTGTTATGGTTGTCATTTGATTATTTGAAGGCCTTTAGTGTCCTCACTCTTAGTATTGCCTTCTTCAGGTGCTGTTGCTTTTTGATTGTAAGTTTTGTAGTTGCCATTAAAGTTTGGACCTTAAGGTTTTCTGTAGGTTGCTTTCGTTGTTCTTTGAAATCTCCTATTATAGTGTTAGTTTCCACTTCTTCTATTTGGTTTTGGGTTATCTTTTCCTCATTTAAAGTCAGAATTTGATTTGATGGCTTTGAGTTGTCAGATTTTTCTTGCAGTTTGGCTTTAATTTGCTCTGTCATTGCCAAAATCATGTCCAGTATCAGTTTATAGTCAAGTGGTGGGATATATTCATCCATTTTGTTATTGTTTGCAGCTAAATCTTCCATGGAGGCTATTTTAATAATAGTCAAAGATTATCCACCTCAAAAAGAGTTGTTTTCAGTGCCAGGTGTTCTCACACTTATCTTTAAGAATAATGTCAAGGACAGCTCTGTTATTCAGTCAGTTCTCGCAACAGAAAAAAGAAATTTAGTTGCTGTACCAGGTTTTGCCACAAGATGTCATCAATAATATATAAAATGCAATGTAAAAACTTTCTTCTTTTTTTTCCAAATTAATATAGAGCTTTTGTAACATTAGTCCATTTTTTCCCCTTAATTCACAGCTTAGAGAGAAAATAGGATAATGGATCCCCAGCAAAAAACAGGAGCTTTTTAGTAAATACAGATGAAATTGCTTAGATTCTTTGCTGAATTAATTAAATTTCTTTTAAAGCTTTAAGGCTTTAAGATTTGTTCGCAGAGTAGATATTCACCGTTTTTTCAAAAGATGGGGAAAGAAATTTTCAGGAAAGTTCCACAGGAGGATGGTTAAGGGAATAGGAAAGGTAAAGTCTCATCCAGGTCCTCCAGATTGCTTCTTAGTGCTGGTAGTGCTTTTGGCTTTTGGCAGGGAGCGGCTTAGTGACCGGCCATCTTTATGACCGGTCTCTTCTTCTTCGGGCCAAAGGAGATTGTCCCAGATTCAAGCGGAGGGCTGCTGCCCTTCCTCGATCACAAGAAAGTCCTCCTCTCAGTAATTGCCCCTCCAGGGTGATTTTTGACCCTTTTCAGGGTCCTCCAAAAAAGACAGAAACGGACGGCAGGAAGCGGACTGTTCCTGTGCATCCAGAAGCACCGTGTGCGCAAACTGGAAGCCTCAACCACAACTTCTTATGGCAAGCTGTTCCACTGGTTAATTGTCCTCACTGTTAGGAAGTTAATTCCAGGTTGCTTCTCTCTATATATATATTCTATATTTGTGTACAGGAATAAAGCAAAACTGAGTTCTGAACTTTTACTTTTAGTCACCTCTGCAGTAAAAGAAGACTCCTTTGCAAAAATTCTTGTGCATGGTCTTTTCTAGCAAGACTAGAAAAAAGCATGCTAGAAAAATGCAAGCAAAGCTATTGAAGGAAATGAATGTTAGTTGTTGTTGTTGTTGTTGTTAGCTGCGAAGTCGTGTCCGACCCATCGCGACCCTATGGACAACATTCCTCCAGGCCTTCCTGTCCTCTACCATCTTCTGGAGTCCATTTAAGCTCACGCCTACTGCTTCAGTGACTCCATCCAGCCACCTCATTCTCTGTCGTCCCCTTCTTCTATTGCCCTCAATCTTTCCCAGCATTAGGCTCTTCTCCAGTGAGTCCTTCCTTCTCATTAGGTGACCAAAGTATTTGAGTTTTAGCTTCAGGATCTGGCCTTCTAAAGAGCAGTCAGGATTGATCTCCTCTAGGACTGACCGGTTTGATCGCCTTGCAGTCCAAGGGACTCGCAGGAGTCTTCTCCAGCACCATAGTTCAAAGGCCTCAATTCTTTGGCGCTCAGCCTTTCTTATGGTCCAACTTTCACTGCCATACATTGCAACTGGGAAGACCATAGCCTTGACTATACACACTTTTGTTGACAGGGTGATGTCTCTGCTTTTTAGTGTGCTGTCTAGATTTGCCATGGCTTTCCTCCCCAGGAACAAGCGTCTTTTAATTTCTTGGCTACAGTCCCCATCTGCAGTGATCTTGGAGCCCAGGAAAATAAAATCTGTCACTAATGAATGTTAGACATACTTGTAATTTCTGTTAATTCTAACAGTTTATTGGAATTCAATTTTCTTTGAACTTTTTTATTTTGTTTCTTCATTCAGTTGGAGGTATATGACAAAGTGCATATTGAAGGCTTATCATTATATTATCCTGCTTAGATGTGTTATGTTATATGTTATGTTATGAATAATCTACTAGAATTACTTATTAATAGGATGTAGGCAAAGAATCCAACAATTTTGCTACAGTGTCAGAATATGCATCACCGGATTGGGATGCAAGCAATGGTTTTTATATAATGTGATATTGAAATGTGCATAGCACTGTATGATATGACAAATTTTGTTATTTGACCTCTCCTGCCTCTCTTTCATGAGAATGTGTCTGTAGATGGGGAAAGAGTTGGTACAGGGTCATGTTCTAATTAATTATAGAGGGGTATCAGTCAAGAAATGCCTTAATCTGGAAGCTGGATGTATTGTTCTAGATCAGGGGTAGGCAACCTTGGCTCTTTTATGATTCGTGGACTTCAACTCCCAGAATTCCTGAGCCAGCCATGCTGAGGGGAAAGGGAGAGGTTTCCAAGCTGAGCTATGTTGGCTCTGGAATTCTGGGAGTTGAAGTCCACGAGTCATAAAAGGGCCAAGGTTGCCTATCCCTGCTCTAGATGGCTCTTTTAAGTCCATATAATTCTATACTCCAGAACTATAGGATTTGTAAAACATTGGGGAAGAGCATGAAGTACAGTATTATGTCTAATGTGCCATAACCTTCATCTAACTTAAATAAGCAAGGTAAGTGTCAGTTAATACAGGCAGTCCTCAACTTACAACAATTCATTAAGTGACCATCCAAAGTTACAACAGCTGTTAAAAAAAGTGACTTATGACCATTTTCCCCATTTATGATCATTGCAGCATCCCCATGGTCATGTGATCAAAATTCAGATGCTTGGCAACTGACTCATATTTATGACAATCCTGTGGACATGATCACCTTTTCCAACCTTCTGACAAAGTGAATGGGGAAGCCAGATTCATTTAACAACCGTATTAATAATTTAACACTGAAGTGATTCACTTATCATCTGTGTCAAGAAAGGTTGTAAAGTGGGGCAATATTGTCTTAACAACTTCGCTTAGCAATATACATTTTGGACTGAATTGTGGTTGTAAGTCGAGGACTAACTGTACAAGGCAGAAGAATGGTGTGCAAAGAAACATTTGGTCTCCTGCATCCAAACAGCTGACATCTAAATGTCTAAATGTTGTCTAAATGTCTAAATGTTGCAAATCCTTTGCACCAACTATTCTATAAGAAAAATATTAATGAATATTATGTCTAGTGCTAAAAATCTGTGGAAGCTATTTGTGCTGAAAGATCTACACTTTAAAATGATCTGTAACTGAAACTTTATTTGAAGTTTGCAGTTCCCCACCTTCTTTGTGGTTCACCAGTTTTAGAAAGGTTGATGAAAATATGTTTAAATAATAAGAAAGGCCTTGACCCTCCCAGCAATAACCTTTGAGAAATTGCCACACAAAATGTTTTTTTAAGATGTTTCCATATCAGCTTTTGGCTGATAAGTAATACCTAAAGCAATCTTCATTTGACATTTGGATATCAAATTACTTTAGTGGTAAACTAATGCATCAATAACTTTATGGAATGTAAGCAAAGAGATGGAACTGTTGTGTTAGGTGCCACAAAACATCAGTAATAGAGTTCATTGGTAGCGGTGCCAAAATATTTTTGAAATGACAAATGATTTTTCCATCATACTTGTTTTATTTAATTGAAATACTCATTTGTCACTGAAGGTCAAAGGTCATGTGAGATTCCCTGGGAAATAGGAACAGATTCTAAACCAGAAATTTCTTTTATTCAAGCCCTATTAAAACAAATACAACATAAAGAGATAGGAAATGTAAATGTGCCTCTGCTTTTTAGGTGACTTGAATTATTTATTTGATTTTTAGCCCTTTGTTATTTTGGTCAACTCAAGGCAGCAAATTTATTTATTTATTTTCTATAGCCATCCATTCTCAACACTTTACTCTGGGCAACATACATCACAGTGCATGAGACAAATACAAAACAATTAAAACATTAAAATAATACAAAAGTAAATATATCTGATACCAAGCAGCATTATAATTATGCATGTTACTATGGCCAAGAAATGGGATCCTTGGCTCATTTGGAGACCCAGGCCTGAACACACAACCAAGACTTCATCAGAAGGCAACCAGAGTCAGGGTTAACCTGATCTCTGAGAGAGAATGTTAGAGGACAGGATCTATAGCAGAGAAGGCACATCTCCTTGTTCCCACTGGTCGACATTCCTTGCCTGATGGAACCTATAACATGCCAGCTTACCCAACATATCCAATGCTCTTGCCTCTTATTTTCCTAATAATAATAATAATTTTGTGAGATAGGTTGAGTGCCTGGCCTATCTGGTTATCAGTGGCTTTAATGCCTAAAGTAGAACCAGAAATCAGGTTTTACAGCTCCTATTTGCGCACCTTAACCATTAGATCAAATTGGCTCTCCAACCTTCAATGTTTCTTGAAGACATTGAGCATAATGTTGATCAACTACAGGAAAAGAAAGCAGATCACTATATTTTACCTCATTCTTTGGTTTAGAGAAAGAACCACTGGCCCTCCAGATATTGTACTTGTATATCATCTGCCTCTGGAAGCATAGAAGAACAATTTTAAGTTCAACATATTTATAATCTCTGCTTAGAATGGACATTTTCCACATATTTTTTGACAAGGAAAAGATCTCACTCAAAAAGAAAAGAAACCATTATCATTTTTAGAAATCAGTATGGATGCTTGGCTGAAATCCAGATTCAGCTTCTTTGTCAAATTGAAGCTTGAGATGATTTTTGACACTGGATGGGTGCCTGCAAAATGTCAGACCCATCTTAAATTCTTTCCCCAAATATTCAGGTAGCAGATATCTACATTTGTATACATTGATTATTATTTCATTTCAAATAAAGAGTTGTCCAACCTTTGCTTAAAACTTCAATGATGGACCACCCTGATACCAGGAAACTGGCTATTCCACTATTTAATAGCTCTCATGGTCAGGAAACTCCTCTCTGTTTTGGATCTCTCTATATAAAGCTTCTACCCACTGATTTTTGTTCTCTCCTCAATTATGGAGAGTAAATCCCCCGCCCTTCCTTTTCTCTGTGACAGCCCTCTAGGTATTTGAACACTGTGATCAGGTCTCCCCTTATCCTTAGCCATTATTTAAAACTAAATGTACTCTATAATCATTCTTACATGATTTAGCCCAGAATGGTATTGTGTCCTAGAGATACAGCTGTCACCTCACAATCAGGAAGCTGTGAATTCAATTCTAGGTAGCAGCAGATATTTCTCTCTCTGAGTGCTATGAGTAATTGTCTGCTGCAAACTGTGCATAGGCATCAGAAAGGGCATCTGACCAGTAAATGTTCAACTCCAATCAGTTGCCCCCACTCCACCTTGAAACAAGGGATTACAGGGTTGTTAAAAGAAAAAAAATGATTTAGTCTCTAAGTGTTTTACTATTTTCATCATTTTTCTCTATGTTGTTTCTGTCTTTCTCTTTTTTTGTATTGTAGTCCAAATATTCCAGTTGTGCTTTGACCAATGGTACAATGTTTACTATGAAACTATTACTTCCTGTGATCTCAACATTATATCTCTGTTGATACAACCTGAGATTGCATAAACATTTTTGGCAGAACTTCACACTGTTGTGAAGCCAAGTACCACTCAGCTGGTTTTTCCTCCTAAAGGACATAATGTCCCATTTCTCAACAATAAACTGCATTTTGTTGATAGGGCCCAAAGCTGAAGCCTAAAGTCCATTTGAATCTTGAGTCTTGAGCCTCTCTTTTACAGTTTTGTGTTTTCTTCCAATCTGATAAGATTGCTTCCATCATTTCTGTGTGTCATTTATAAAAATATTGAATAACATTGGAGTCAGGGCAGAGCCCTTAAGTATCCCACTGAATACCCCTCTCCAGGCCTGCATATCTTGGCTCTTGGGCAACCCACTTAATAATAAATAAGGTCTGCAATAATAAAATTCTACAATCTGACACATGTACTTAAGTTCTTCTGTTTCCATGGGGTTTCAATCTTTATAACCAAGAGCACACATGCTACCCGAGAAAACAAAACAATTGGATTTTATAGATTTAAGAATAAAGTGTAGACTGGATGAGATAAATAGCATGAAATATAATCCTGCAAGGTTTAAAAGAAAATACTAAAATGGCAAAAAGTTGATTTTTAGGATCCACACCTATAACACATTCTTCTAGTAACTGATGGTTTTGTTGAAATCACTGAAATATCTGAGTTTATGTATGGAAGGTAGCAAGCAGGATCCAAGATTTATTGCTTTTACTAAGCATAACAGTATGAGAGTATTTGGCTGCCTGATGAGTTGCATTGAAATGAGGGCGCCTTTGGTTTGATAGGTGGTGTATTTGTTCTGTGGCTTGAATTCACTCAAGGAAGGATTTTTGATGCCCTAGCCAATGATAACTGTCTGGGGAAATGGATAAATCCAAGCCTCCAAGTTTTGGATAGAGGACAAAATTAAATACTTGGATATGGAGAAATGGAGCTTGGGGGAAGCCAAATTCAATGGGCATGTGAGGCAGTTCTGTCCAAAAAAACCATCATGTGGTTTATCACCTTTAAAAAAGAATTACAGAAGGCGAAATCATGACAATTTCAAGTAGGGAGTGGTATTCTTTCCTTTAGAGGGAAGGTTGCCTAAAATGGAGGAAACCATGATTTTGGACCACATAGCTTCGTATTAAAAAAAAAGAAGAAGACTTACTACCGGTTTTGCTTCCCTTTTGAGATGGTTGCTTACTTTTAAATCCTTTCAACAAGACCTCACTCCATTTGGACAACCAACATGAATCACTCTAGAGGAAATTAACACAGTATTTTCCCAAGTGCCCAATCTGGTTTGGATTTTCTTTTTTTCTTTTTTTGCATCTGAAACATAAACAGACACACACACGCATAAAGAGTTTCATAAGCTTACAGGCGATGGCTGCAATTCAGCTTAATACAGCTGTGAGGTTACCTTGAATACAAAATGCTTGTAATTCTTAGAAAGGAAAAGATGTGCCTGCTCTGACCCAGAACAGCATCTTTGAACTTTGACTGGGACACGTGGTTTGCCCAGGAGAACAAAGCTATGCATTTACCATCTTATCCTAGTAAATCACTGGCTTAATGGGCTCTCCCTTTCTGACTTTTATTCAAGTGTACTGCTAGAATCTGTAACGCTTCTGTATTTCTATTCTTTTGAGGTCTTTGAAAAATATATTTAACTGGTAAATATTTTATTTAGTTACAGAATGTTTAAACAATTACAAGGCATAAGCTTTTATAGATCTTTTTTTGATGGGAAATTTAGGAAAATGTTCCCTTCCTGGATTAGAGGATACCAATGGCTATTTTTTTTTCTCCCAAAATGTCTGTTTCTTTTACCATAAATTAGAATAAAATAAATATACCTGCCTTGCAGAAGGGAGAGAAGAAGAAATTTTAGTATGAATGTTTGCCTGCTATGTAATTTTAATTTTATAATAAGTTATGCTTATTATAAAGCAAGCACAATGCTCATAAATCCAAATTGCCCTGCCTCAGTAGATGGATAGAAATTCAATAAATACATATTAAAATGAAGGTACGGAAATGCCTATTTACTTTTGGTTTCAGTTCCACATTCATGAAGTCTCCATATGATCATGACATGCTTAAAGGAAATCTATAATGGTTTTACTCGCCTACTGCTGACACCACCTACATGCTTGTACACATCTGAGTTACATCCTAGACAATCTAGCATAAACTGCAAATGCTCTGTATCGTGAAATGAAAACACACCTGTCTTAACTTAGGACTCACTTATGGAGGGCCATATTATTAGAGGAGTGAGACAAAATCTGCATACTTCACTTAAGAAATGGATATGTGGCAAAATGCAAACATTTTTAGACATGTTCATTCTAAAATATAATCTGTTTTTTTTATTCTGCATTGTCTCCAGAACTGATAAAAGTGCTTTTAATATTCTATGTAGCAGAGACTAGACAGTTAAATACTTCTGCATGAAATTAAAAACCTATTAAATTTAATGGGACTTATTTGATGGGAATACAGATTTCTAAATAATCTATATTCCGTTGACTTTTCTTGTATTTCAATCACTTCAGACTTTAAAATCTTTCCGAGTAGGTGCAGTTAGCAGCATAATATAAGGTTATGTTATTTTTTCCATGGTCTATTAATATCTTGTTACTGTGAGCCTGTGCTGGTTGGTGGTTTCTAGACTGTGGTATTTGGCTTCGAGGTAAATGGAGAGAAAAAAAAAACCAAGACCACCTTCAGTATGAATATTTACCTCCAACTGCTACTTAACATAAATTACATTGGTTATTTTCATGCTTATATTTCAACAGAAGCTAAGTGTTTGATGTCATCCCAGCTAAAACTGCATTCAAATCTTCAGCAAACTGCATTGCACTAATTGATACCATCATTATTTTCAACAAATGTATGCCCTTTTTCAAAAGCTAGACAACATATAGACTGCCGATTGCAGAATATTAATTAAGACCATATCAAATTACAGGCAAGGTCTCCCAAGATCTGTTCAATGAGACAAAAGGAATAACTGAAGAGATTTTGTGTCAAATGAGCCCCATATGGATATTGCCCCTAAGCACGCAGTATCATTTTCATACTGGGTTGCCTTAATACGAAGTATATCTAAAAACAGGGAGATATGTGGTAGGAATGTTTTGCAAGACAGTCAAATTAGAAGATCTGGGCCAATTCTGATAAGACAATACAATTTCCTCTACATTGTTTCACACTTCACAGTAAACATACTGAAATGGTTTCTTTAATTCTGTATAAGACTATAATTCACTGGTTTCTCCCACGTACAAAAGAGAATTCCAGATTCAGAGGAGGTGTAATTTTGGAGTCTCTTTCGGGTTCCTCACTTCAATCTCAGGGCTATCCGTTTGTTTTTCATCAGTGCTGTGATTCAAAAGAATGAAGGAAAGTTGTCATAACAGAATTATACCCTTCCTACCTTCAATCACTGAAATTATGGGAAAAGTTAAGATTTACCCCAATTCCTTCTCTTCCATTAGTTCCTATTAAGACCTACAATGGAACACAGTTCTTAAGCCACCACATGATCAAGCTCTTTGGAGTTTTAAGACATTAAAAGCAATCTAGAAAAAGCACAAAACTTAATTCAGTTAATGCAATTAAATAAGTCTAATATATTCAGAATATCTGCCTTCAGTCAGCAGTATGATTGCTGCAAAACCTATAGGAAAAATTTCCAATGCTACCTTGAACAGTTTCCCACAAAGAAAATGCTGCAGTAGTTGACTCTGGAAGTAATTACTAAATAAATGATTCCGTAAATTCATGAAGAATTTACAACTCAGAGTCCAGGAGAAAATACCACCTCAGGCTGAAAGTTGACCAATAACTTTCCTTCCATTTTTCTGATGTTCCTTTCTATCCAGATATTTATAAGTAACAATCAGCAATATTCAATATTTTTACTACCTTAATAATTGTAAGTGAGAGATACAACTTATGAAAGGTATCATTGTAATTACTAATGATGTTGTAACTAGTCATTAACTTGGCATATAGAGAAGGAAGAATTTTGAAGAATTCACAGCCACTGACAAGAAAGACAGAAATAAACCTAGTAACTTAACGGTCCTAATTCCCAAAGTAAACAGAATCAGCCTAATGATTGATTAATTGATTGATTTATAATACCAGCCTATAGCCATCCAAATATATGATTCTAGGTGACTCAAAAACAGTTCAAAATAATATCAAAATGATACAAAAACTGTAACAATAATTAAAACTATACAATGCCCCAGAATTTTGTACCTGTAATTCAAAATATATTTAAAACTATTCAAAAATCTGATAAATCAACTGGATCATATTGTTCTGTTTTCCAGAGCACCTATGCCACAGTATTTCCAAACTCCAAGGTGAAAGCTAAACTAGATAATATTTTTATCCGGAAACTAAAACATTCATTTGCATGACTTGTCCAAAGCAAGAATGAGTAGCACTTATTCAAATCAAAGAGATCTCAAAATACATTAAAAACATAAACATAGAGGGCTTCTTTAAGAAAATGATCAATTATTTTCCTAAGTTCATCTGCAGTTTCCTAACTGCAGATCTAAGGGCAGTTGAAGACAAAGATCGTTCGTTGTTAAACATATCATTACTTTCTCAAGGCCGGCAAAAATAAAAAAAGTATTCAATGAACTCTGACAAATAGCTGATATTTTTCACACCTCAGACTGAAAACTGGAGTCCAACTCAGAGGTGATTTAAATGATTTCATTTGTAAATTGCTACTTGAAGAAATAGAAAACTTCTGAACAATTCATTTCTTTCTGAGAGCCAATTATATCAGGCCCTTTATTGGTAGGGCAACAATGAGGAATACTGAGCAGATGTAAAGGTTCTGTGCATCTTTCATTGCTAAACTCAAAAGCATTGGAAATGGTTTGGCTGCTTTGAACACCATGTAATTTATGATCATGCTGTGAATTGGTCATGTGCTTTAAGTAATATCTGCTCAGTGCATGCCAGACATCAATACAGATGATCCACCCTGCCTATTTTTCCACACAAACTAGTTAGGTTGTAAAAATTAAATTCCTGGAGATGTTCTTCTAAAATTGAGCCTATTTTAAAGAAGGAAATATGACTCTGTCATTTCTTGTGTATCTTTTATTTATTACTCATAGAAATTCACAGGCATTTGTCAATGCTATCATGCAAATGGCAAAAATAGGAAATTATTCTTACCTGATTATCCATAAAAACATTAGATATGTTAATAAAAAGTATTTTTGTATTCATGAGCTGCTTACTGATTTCATTACATTTTTTCACAAAATCTCCGTTCTGAAATCTGATATTCATCTTGTTAAGAACAGAAAAAACAATTTTGTATGCAAACTAGACAAGGATGAAATCCAAATACTTTTACCACTCCATGTACTTTGCAATACATGAGTGATCTTTCTAATATTTTATTTGGCAAATGTATACATGCAAATGGAAACATGTATTAAAGTATATTTAAATCCTAAGCTCTTCCTGGCAAATGTTGCATCATGAAATATATGTATAGGTTATGTGTTTCAATCAATGTTTCAGTATCTTCAAAGGCAGGTTAGAAAAATCAAGATGGTTCTCATTATCCAATTGCCTCTTCTTTCTGAATGGTATAATGATGCACATGAAAAGGTGTAGGATTTTGATCATGCCATTGCAGCTACCATCTTGAATTTCTTGTCTTCCCCTGAAACCTGCCCTGGAGTCAAATATGCTTCTTTCTCTTCAGCTACATAAAAGGTAAAGGTAAAGGTTCCCCCGCACATGCGTGCTAGTCGTTTCCGACTCTAGGGGCCGGTGCTCATCTCCATTTCAAAGCTGAAGAGCCAGCACTTGTCCGAGGACGTCTCCGTGGTCATGTGGCCGGCATGACTAGACGCCAAAGGCGCACGGAACGCTGTTACCTTCCCACCGTAGTGGTCCCTATTTTTCTACTTGCATTTTTACGTGCTTTCGAACTGCTAGGTTGGCAGAAGCTGGGATGAGTAACAGGCGCTCACTCTGTTACGCGGCACTCGGGATTCAACCCACCAAACTGCCGACCTTCTGATTGACAAGCTCAGCATCCTAACCCACTGAGCCACAGCTACATACAACAATCTAAATCAGTGTTTCTCAATCTCAGCAACTTTAAAATGTATAGACTTTCAGATGCAGGAATTGTCCAGCAGCATGTTGAAATCTATCCTTAAACAGATATATCTTAGTATGCATAATTTATACTGAAATGTTTATTCACCATTTTATGCATTGGAGTTTGAAAAATCAAACATGGTTAATTTAAAAGATATTATTATGCATTGCATAAAATGGGGAAGAGCCAGAATCATATAACATTACTCTGCCGCTTTTCTCTCCCTAACATTATGATACATATTGTACATAAATTTAGGTGGTTATCACTCATGTCTTCACTGTTCATCAGGACTAGAAATTTTTTTAAAAAATATAATAGTTAGGATTCTTCAATACCTACAATTGAGACTTTGGAAAAAGTGCAAAGAAGAGCAACTAAGATAATTAAATGCCTGGAGAGTAAAACATATGAAGAACGGTTACAAAATTTGGGTTTGGCTAATCTAGAGAAAAGAAGGACTAGGGGGGATATGATAGCAGTCTTCCAGTATTTGAGAGATTGCCACAAAGAAGAGGGGATCAACTTATTTTCCAAAGCACCAGAGGTCAGGATAAGAAACAGTGGATGGAAATCAAGGAGAGACGCAACCAGGAAATAAGGAGAAACTTCCTAACACTGAGGACAATTAACCAGCGGAACAGCTGACTGTCAGAAGTTGTGGGTGCTTTATCCCTGGAGGTTTTTAAGAAGAGACTGGACAGTTACTTGTCTGAAATGGTATAGATATCCTGCTTGAGCTGTGGGTTGGACTAGAAGGTCCCTTCCAATTGTACTCTAATTGAATTTTACTCCAGTAATATGGCTTTCCTAGTAACATCTGTATAATGAAGCAACAAAAATTCATTATACTTTATATTGGTTGTTATCCAGTTTTGGAGAAAACAAATAAGGTAAAGAATATAAGATAAGAATAGAGCAAGATAAATGAAACGTAATACATTGAACATAGTAGCTATAGGTGAAACTTTCTCAATTCAGATAGATCACTGTGACTAATGAGATAATTAACAAAAAGTCTTCAGTGAAAAGACCATTATAAGACCACATAGTAAGAAGGAAGGAAGGAAGGTTGGTTCATAGCTATAAAGCAATAAATGGGAGGGTTAACAGCATAGTTGTTACTAAACTAGGAACAAATTTAATCAAGTCAAACTGTTCCTTGTGAAGTTATTAAATTTTGCTGGCTGTTAGTCAAAACTTGACGTTATAATGAAAGAGAGGACAGGGATGAGCTAATTGAGACAAAAATGGTTACTGTGGCAAATTAATGTGAATTATATTTGTGTTGCAGATCTTAATAGGGCTGATAGAGAAACACCTGGGTAAGTTACTGCTGATAAGGATTAAAACAGTTTACAAGAGGAGAAAAAAAGGAGTAATTGTGAGCACTTTTAAAAGGTGATTAAAAAGAGGATAATGCTGAGCTCAATTCTTCTGGTTATTATGCATGTATGATAATTTGGGTTATTTACAGAGATATAAACTGATCAATCTGAATTTGGAACTAAAGCTGCAGAAATATATTAGACAAATCTTTCTTCTGAAAAGAGAGGATTTTAGTATCTATCTGAAACAATGCTAATGCAGGGAGGCATAATCAGGTTTTTCTTTTATGGTTTCTGAGTGGGCAAGTCCAGGCACAGCATCCTGTATGTCCAGCAGGTGTTGCTGTAAGAGAGGCAGAGTCTTTTTCCAAGAGAATAAAATTCAGTCATAGCTTGGGACTCTGCAGCCCACTATAAATGCAAGCATCTTACTTGGCAATGGAGGAGACTACTGCTGTGCTACTGGAGTGACCCCACTACTCCGGCATGCCGTGCTAAAAAACTTGTGACAGAGAAAAATAAAAAAGAATTAAACTGATCCAAAGGAAGTGTTTTTGTGTGTATGAGAGACAGAGAAGATAGCCTTTTCCAACTGGCCTTAAAAAAAAACAACCAGTTCAGAAAGTGTGGTAGCCATAAAGAGAAAGGGATGCTCCACTCTAAGTATTTCAGACAAAATTAAAGTGTCATTAAATTGTTCTTAAATATAAATTTATAAAATGAAAATCAGGCAATGCGAAGGTACCAGCCAACAAAAGCAAGAGCAGCTGGAAAGCCAGTGACCAATTACAAGTTCAGCATCCAAGCAAAACATCTTGAATTGCTTGTAGTGCAATAAATTACAGTTTGCACTTTCCTATTTTGCAAGTGAAAACAGCACTACATCAGGCTCAAGAAAGGCAGATGAAATGATGACCTTTTTTTTCAGCCCACCTTAGTTTTCACCATTGGATCTGGTGTCTTAAGTAGGAGACTTGCATTCCTGGGCCAAGAAATGAATAGCTTCTCTGGCTTTAGTGAAATGAAGTTGTATTTGCCAGGGATAATAGATAAAAATCAAAGAGCCTGGAAGACAATCTGTTCCAGTGGCTGTTAATTCTTGACTTTCCCATGATTAATTGGTTCTCTTTAATGAGATAAAAGTTCAAGAGTGGGAGGTGGCCCCAAGATGTTCAAAGGGCAAGAAATGGCCAAGTGCTGAATTATTTCAGTCTTTCATTAAGCCATTTAAAAGCTTGAATATAGAACCTATTTGTATTATTTTTTTCTAGAGGTGAATGATAACGAAAATATGAACTCTAAGCATCTTTAGCATAGGGAGGGAGAGAGGGAGGAAGGAAGGAAGGAAGGAAGGAAGGAAGGAAGGAAGGAAGTGTTTTTACTCATTATTTTGACAGTTATTTATTCTTAGATTGTATTTTGGACTATATCCGTTGGGAATAAGTTTCTTGATCTTGACACAAGAAGATACGATTTCAGACAGGAGAAGATATAAAATAATGAAATATCATGTATAAGGTTTCTTAGGGCTTACTGTAAATAAAATGTTATCTTCAAAGGAAAAAAATGTCTTGAGGTGACAAATGATAGTTATGTCATCAGTGTATTTTTTGCAGCTATTTGTATTCCTTTGACCACATTTTTCTTAGTGCTCCAACATTTGAAGTTTTTAAGAAGAGATTACACAATCATTTGTCTGAAATGGTACAGGGTTTCCTACATGAGGAGTGGGTTGAATTAGAAGACCTCCAAGGTCCCTTCCAATTCTTTTATTCTTCTGCTACTGTTGTAATTATAGTTAAAAATAATAGAAAAATTGGATCTGATAACATTTTATGTTATAACAACATATAGGGGCAGATACAAAATAGATCAATAACAAATATTCATACCATTTTCAATAAAAGATATTATCTGCTACTGTGACTGTTACAAGGTTCAGTAAAAGAGTGAATTATATTATCATGTTACATTTGTAAATTGTTTAGTAGAGAATTCTGGCCTTGGCAGTGATTATGTAAAATCTTTATATAAAAGTGATAAAACATTCATTATATTACAGTGCTGTTGTAACTTTGAATGGTCATTAAATGAACTATATATTACATTATTAAATCCACTATACAATGGTAAATGAAAAACTAACATGATGAGAAGAAAAATCTTTCAGAAAAAAATAGGAGGCTAGCAAAGCTAAATTTAAACCAATAGATAATTATAGAAGAAAAAGTAAAACAAAATAAAGAAGATTATGAGCAAAATGGAACAAAAGTCTAGAAAGATAACTGATCACAATATATAAAGGCCTATTCTAAAGATCAGGGAAACTCTTTTTCACAGACAGATGTTAATTTCATTCCTGAAATATGTTTCAGTGTGGCAAAGAAAAGCTTGAACATATTAATTAGACTAATATTTATTCTAGAAGTGACCTCCAAGGAATAAGCAATTAGGCTCCCCACAATCACTGCTACCAGATTGTGCCTGGACCCAAGCAAAACAGCACTTTCCTAAGAAATGAAAGAGCCAGGGCTTCAATTGTTTCTTTTCTATTTGTAGTACAATGCCTTACAAGGAGCACTGCCTGCTCTAATGATAATTACTGTAATCAGACAAAACAGTGTCAAGGAAGTAAGTATATATCATGTAGTAAATGCTACAAGCAACTTAAAGTACCTCTAGAGATATCTGCCTCTTTATGTTTTGTATTTTGGCTAGAACTTGTTCAATACAATTCAGAGATCATCCAAAAAGGGTATGGATATTAATCAGTTAAAGTTTCGATTTAAATAAATAAAATCTATCAGAACATATTTCATAGTGTTTACCAGAATCTCATCTCAGATACTTTTGCTGTTTACATTGTTGTTCTTATTTACACACTGATAGAAAATGTGAAATGTTTTAGTGGAGAGTAAACTTGAAACATAATGAGCCAAAACAAGAGTGCAAATATATAACATTGGACATATTCTATTCCAACTGCTGGTCAAGTAGGAGACCTTATACTATTCTGGAAAAATGGCTGCCCAATCTTTTCTTAAAAAGCTCCAGTAAAGGAGCACCCACAACTTCTAGAGGCAAGCATTAAATGTTCTCACTGGAAATATCTTCTTAGTTCTAGATTGGATCTCTCCTTGATGAGTTTCCATCTGTTACTTCTTATCCTGCCTCAAGTGCTTTAGAGAATAGGTTCAGCTTTTCTGTGATAGCCCCTCAAATATTGAAAGGCTGCTATCATGTTACCTCTAGTCTTTTTCTTCGTTCTTTATATATTTCAGCCTCCAGCCCCCTAATCATCTTTGTTGTTCTCCTCTGCACTCTTTCTAGAGTCTCAACATCTTTTTTTGTATCTTGGTGACCAACACTGGATGCAATATTCCAAATGTGGTCTTACCAAGACATGTAAAGAGGCACTTCATACTGATCTTGATACTATCCCTCTGTTGATGCAACCTAGGGATACATTGGCTTTTTTGGCAGCTGCAGCAGATTCTGGCTCATATTTAAGTAGTTGTCTACTAGGACTCCTAAATCCCTCCTAAATCCCTTGCAGTTACTGTTGCTGAGCCATATATTCTATACCTGTGAACTTGATTTTTCTTGCCTAAGTGTAAAACCTTACTTTTCTCATCACTGAATTGCATGTTGTTGAATAGAGCCCAGTGTTCTAGTCTGTCAAGATCCTTCTGGATCTTCTCAAGATCCTTCTGGATCTTGAGCCTATCTTCTAAACTGTTAGTTATTGCTCCAGCTTAGTGTTGTCTGCAAATTTATTGAGTTCCTCTTTTATCCCCCATCTAAATTGTTTATGAAGATGTTGAAAAGTACTGGGCCTAAGACAGAACCCACTGCATACTTCCCTCCATGTAAATTAGTTCCATTGAAAACTACACATTGTATGCGGTTGGTCAGGCAGTTACAAATCCATCTGGTGGTGATGCTACCTTTCGCACATTTTTCTATCTTACCAATAAATATGTTGTGGTATACTTTGTCAAATGCCTTATTGAGGTCCAAGTATGCTATGTCCTCAGCATTTCGCTGGTCCATTAATTTAGTTAGTTTGTCAAATGCTGCAATAAAGTTTGGCATGATCTGATTTGACAAACCCATATTGACTTTTAATAATAGCTTTGTTGTTTCTAGATGTTCGCAGCTCCGTCATGCTTGACGTCATGCTGACTGGTCTGTAGTTTCCTTGATCTCTTTTTTTCCTTTTTTTTTTGGAGATGGGAACCACATCAGCTGTTTTTCAGTCCTCTCTAAAAGGACTTTTATCAACTAAATGTAACTCTAAGCTAAGTATTGATTCCATTTGTCCAATAAGGTTTTTTTCTAGTTATATATTCAGATATTTTGGTCTATGACCCACAGTCTCTTTCCACTGGTTATGCTGATTGGAGCTAAAGTGAATTGACATTCCAAGAAATTTTCTTTACCCCTTGGATATAAGATTGTAGCTAAGGTGTTGATTATGCTATCATTCGGTTGATGGAGAATTGTTGCCTAACAAAAATAAATCGTTAATATCTCTTTACTATAGAGCAATGAGACTTCTGTATTGTATATGTCTACAAGTCTGAAAACATCAATAATAATTAAATTATAGCCTTGAAACAGGGTGTTATCTATTGGTTTGATTCAGCCACAAGAGGGAGCAATAGGAACAAAGGACAGTTATATAAACTCCTACATCTTAACTAATTGTACAGGACACCTTAACTCCCATGGTTTAATGTGAATATATTTAATTGTATGTGAATATGGAATAACTTTCCAATTTCCACAGAGTAGAATTGAAACCTTCAAATAATTGTTTTACTTTCTGATTCTGATTGGAAATAATAAGCCACTCTAAATTCAGAAGAGCACACCTTGAGAAGCAGCTAATTATACTTAATTGCAGTGCTTGCTTAGGAACAATTTTGCTTTGTCCATTTCTCAATGCTCTTGAGCCTCTCAAGGACATCGTAGGGAAAATGTTGCAATCATATCAGAATAAAATAAAGTTAAGAATATATGAAAAAAATCTGAAATATTTTCTTCCTTTATAGGAAAAGAAATCTAAAAACTCTTATTGGACAAAAATAATTAAAAAAACTATAGTTTAGTTCAAATCAGTTTCAATGTCTTCCTTTGCTCCCTTAACATCAGACTGTGTTTATTTTCAACACAGTCTGATGTTTGCTGTATGAAAGTTTGCTGAGTTTTGGCATACACTGATATGTGCTTACATAGATGATTTTTCAGTTTCTTTTTAAAAAAGGATTCATATTAAGATTATACCAGCATGATCATTTTGCTTTTAAAATGTGCTTTGACAAGATAATTTGGAAGTTAAGAATAATGTGAACGTTAATGATATAAAAGTATTCATTAAGACACTGATTAACTTAATGAATAAATGAAACTATTTCTTTAAATTATTTTCTAACAAAACACTTTTTTTCAAATCTCATGTAATATTCCAAATGATTATAACAAGTGCTTGCATTGATTATTTTGCCCTCAAGTTTAATATTTAGTCAGATTCAGACTGAAAGAATATAAGAGTGGTGTGTTTAGGATCTGAAAATCTGAGAGCCAGATTATTGTGGCAAATATGAAACTCAATAGACCGAAAGGGGAGTTAAAATATTCACTCTCTTCTGTGACATATTCAAGTTTTTTGTGAGTTCTTTGTCAATGTTGTAAGTTAGCTTCTGTTTTATTGGGGATCCATAGAATCATGGAAAATGGGTCCATTGCTTTTAATCTACCACTTTTCTTTTTTGTGTGTGATTTGACCTTTCTTGGTTACTTTGTTGAGGATTCTCTTGAACTAATTGTCCAGTTAATGTTTACTGGCTATTAGGCTTCATTGTCCTCCAATATTTATTCACTGAGTTTATGATATTCAGACTATAGTATATTCTTAGATATGCATCCTTGTGTCAATACATTTTTACCCAAGAAAAAACATTTTCTCATCTCTATTTCTTTTCCACTGAATATGTTAATCAAGAACAATGACTCAATTACAAATCTCAAAACATCATAAACATTTGCAGGGGTTTCTGCATGGGAGTTGAAAAAAGAAAAGGTAGTGGAAGCAGGAGTTGAAAAACAGTGAAGCCAAATAGCCAGTGAACTAGAAGAAAAAGAATCTGTTCAGGCAAAGTAAAAAGGAGAATTCCCTTTTTAGTTAAGAATGATTTTGCTTCTGAAAGGAACCAGAATAACTTTTGAATGACAGACTAAAAAGAAAGAGGTGGAGAAAGAGGATGGATTTGGTTTCTTGGTTGCATCTCATTAGATATCTCATTTTAAAAAACAGTGGACTTTTATGAGATGGAATTCTTAACATATTTTCTATATTTTCAATTTATATCTTTCTAAACTAAATCAAGGATTACAACTGCCCTAAATTTCTAGTCATCTACTTTTAAAAGGAATGAATTGGAGGATGCTGGATTTTTGGAGAATGGTAGTGAGAAAATCAAGAATATTTATTTTATTTATTTTATTTTATTATATTTGTATACCGCCCTTCTCCCGAAGGACTCAGGGCGGTGAACAGGGCACATATAAAAATACAGAGTACAAAAATTAAAAAAAGAATTAAATAGGAGCCCGAGCTAAAGCAATAGAATAATATAAAAATCCACAATAAAAACCCCAACACATCCCCCATCAGGCCAGGCCGGCTTGTTCAAATAGATAGGTCTTCAGACTGCGTCAGAAGGAGCGAAGGTCAGGTGCCATCTGGAGCTCAACCGGCAGCTGATTCCATAAAGCCGGGGCGCCCACAGAGAAGGCCCTCCCCCTGGGGGCCACCAGCCGACATTCTCTGACCGGTGGCACCCTGAGGAGGCCCTCTCTGTGGGAACGCACAGGGCGGAGGGAAGTTGACGCCGGCAGCAGGTGAATATAATAATAAAATGATTGGAATTAGGTTAAGATGATCATAACATTAATAATCACCCTGAAAATATAACATAAATTACTCTAATAATATTAATATTTATAGCAATAGGATCATCATCAACAGCAATAACCACTTAATCTTTAAATTTTAGGCATAGCTTGTGAGCCAGAAAAACACTTCCCTAGGCTTTATTATTTCTTATTCTTTTTAACAGTATCATTTTTTTCCTAGGAAATTGTAGAGCTTCTCATTAAGCATTCAGTTCTGGCCAGATTGTATTCTACTGCTATGCTCCATTATCGATTTATTTCTTTTTCCAGTATGCTAGCTCACAGAACAACTAGATGGCTTACAACAAAATGAATACACAATGTTAAAAGGTACAACAATCCATCAGAAGTCACTACTAAAAATTTAGTAATTTTCCTAATCAAACCCTTCACTATTTAGTACCCTGCTTTGAAAGGTTTTTATTTAGTAGTTTTTTGAAACATTAATAAGAGGGAGATATTGTAATCTTGGGAGTAACACAGCACGTACAGTAACACAAAACATATATATGTATTAAAAATATTGCAAGCCAGCATTTTCCTGTTGCTGTCAGAATAGCTATAGTAACAAGACAAGATTTTTTTTAACCCCAAAGTTTAGAGTATCTTATAAAAATTCCTTTGTGTCAATATGGTTAAACATGCATGGCTTCAGAAAATTGAATTACTTTTTTTTATCTGTTTGGGATCAGTCTTGTTTCCTCCTTCACTTTGTGTTTACTTTTCTGCAGTAGCTTGCATCAAAATGTTTTCTGGAATGCCAGGGCTAAATCAGTTATGCTTAACTCAATATCTAATACAAATAGCTCCTGGGAAGCTTCAGCTACATAATCATAAAAGGATCGTTCTGTTTCAATAGCTCGGCACACTTTGGTGATATAGTATTTCTCTAATCACCAATCTTTATGTGCCTTCCTGACCTTGCCTCTCTCTGCCCAAACGCTGAGGTGGGTATCAAAGGTCTGTGTCATCGGAAGAGTGAATGGCTTTCATTTTCTCCCTTCTTGAAACTTCCGGTTCCTGGCATCTGCAAAGAATTATTCCAATGAGGAGTTTGGCTGCCTCGCGGCTAGTAGCCTGTAGTGGCCTGTTTGATGGATGCAGCTTTTGCCAAAAAGGTTCTTGTGGTCAGCAAGTAGACGGACGCTGCTGTGTTTAGCAGATGACTGCTTGGCTTACTTAAGCAATTCTTTTTGGGCTCTTCAACATCCCAATGGCATAGCAGAACTTGGGATGATACTGTGATAGATGTGCCTTTATTTTTCATCAGAGTTTGTCTGTCTCTCTTTCTCTCACATTATACATACATATTTTCATGCTCAGAAAAATCATTGAGATCTCAGGAAAGCTAAACTCAAGCTTTTGTCATTTTAGTAATCAGCTAAACATGACCCTCTTGTCAATGGAAGCATTTTTCTAAGCTTTGCTAGAAAAGAGGTTGAAGTTAAAAAAAAGTCAGGTAATAAGAAACTATTGTGTCAATTTTTTAAAGAAAATAACTATAGAAACTTCTGATATATCAGAAAATAAAACCAAACAAATCAGCTGTGTGGGGGGGAACCGTATTTCATATTATATGGTTTACAATATATACTGTACACACACAACAAAGTATCTGAACCCTGGTTATTGGAAACATTCATGTCTATGCAATGTTAAAAGAGAACTCTCAAAGATAAACAAATGCTTAACAATCTGTTTACTAAGTTTACTTGTAAATTTGTTTTGAGCCATATGTTTCTAGCTTATGCTACATGTACATTAAAAAAGGTTGGAGTTTCAACTATATGAATGAGTCTGCCATACTTACATTCTTAACTCTAATCCTGAAGTATAATATACATTCAAATTAGAAGGGTAGCGAGTCAGGGGAAGCATTCTTAGGAAGTAATTAAAACAGTTTAGCATCCCCACTCTTCTAGAATATCCTGAACACTGGATACTGGAATAATTTCATTACAAATAATCCAGATACCCAAATAATTTCATCCAGATATTCCTATTCCAGGATAAGAGAAAGCATGTTATAATGACTAATAGTGGTCAAATGAAGCAGGAAGAAGTCAAAAATCTCATCTCTATTTGTGATTTTCCTAGAGAATGGAGAAGAACATATTTTGCTTTGCTTGATTATTACTAGGCTGATAAAACACTGTACAAATTCAGTGGCACCTGAAACTTTATGAAAATTGTATTCATGAATTACCCTAGAATAAACCAGATAGGAGACCTGAGTAAATGCACTAATTTTATTTTATTGTAAGACCACTTTAATAGAATCCTACAAATCTGAAAATAAAAAATTCCTACCACTACTTTTAACTACTTGATCCATTAGGGTTTCTAGGTCATTCTCTTGATTTGTTATTATTATATACCTTTTGATTATTAAGACATCATTTGTACATCATTATATACTGTCATTTTAAAATAAATTTTCATGTCACTCTCAGTCTTGTCTGATAAAAGTTGTTCCTTTTTCATAAAATATTTTAAACTCAGTTCATCTATAATTGCAGATATTAACTTCAAGAACTACTGTTCAAAAATATGCTTGAATTTTATTCTGCATATCAAATTTATGTGTCCTTTTCCTTTAATTGAAATCTTTAATTTCTTCTGGCTAGTCTGGTATCCTAACTTCAGAGTCCTGTACCATCATATTTTTCTGTTCAAAACAATAGCCACAGGAAGGATTCTTATAATTAAGTTTAAAATCTTTAAGTCCATGTGGACCTTTAGTCTATTTATAACTTTCCAGAATCAACAGTATAATCAATCTTTTGCTGTTTATTCAAAAAAACAAAACAAAAAGATTTTTTTAAATAAGTCCTTAAACTTATATTTAAAACTTGCTAAGGATTGGAGGACACTCACCCAGTACTATAAAATTTGTTGTTCCAAAGATGCCTAGTAGCTGAAAAGCAGTTAGAATGATTAAAAATGATTCCAAAAAGAACTATGTAACCTCTGTGTCCATAAAGGCACTGACTTAGATTTGAGCTAAGATGGCACTGCCTCTTTTCCTGAGCTCTTAACCTGCTGGAGTTTGCTGAATTGTGATGTTGTCATGAAAAGCAACTATCTGGAGCACTTTTGGGTGATCTCAGTTCCTTTCCTTGTCTGAAGAAGAATTACAAAGAGCAGATCCACTCACTAACTTTTCATTCTATCTTGGTTGTCAGCTTCTCTCTCAGTGGAACTGTATCCAGTTTACCATTTCTTCTTAATACCAGCAGTGTTCTCGAATGAATCAAAATGCTTCTTGAATCCTGGTGCTTACAAATAAGAAGAAAAATCAAGTTCCTCTTTAGCTGCTGGAGAACTCTGACTGGTAACAGCTGCATGCATTTCATTTGATGGTCATAATTCTGAATGGTAATCTTCCAAAAAAATTTATTCTGTCTCCTCAAAACAGCAAGCTTTCTTAAAAAGTTTCCAAGTCTCAGTGATCATCTTGGAATTTTTCCTTTGTGGTAAACCACTAAACTGTGTTGGAACATCTACTAGTAACTAGGAAGTTAAAGATCCTCTGGTATAGGATGCACTAATCTGACCATTTCAGTTTTGCAACATTTCTTATTATACTTACAGTCCTGACTCAGTTTAATCTGGTCCTCTTCTACATGAGTTTTTGAATTCAACAACATTTGAATTTGGAATAATCTTATTTTCATGCAGGTTTATTTTAATATAAACATTTTTATATTTAAGCTTCCAAGCATTTACAAACGTTTTCCTTTCATTTAGAGAATTTTGATCTTCCCTAATATAAGTATGTTTATGTAGCTTTTCTCAATACAATATACCCATTTTCACATACATTTTTTAAATTAATAAACTACATTGTGGAATTCTGAAACATGGAACATTCAATAAATTTCACCATTGTTGCTTTCTTTTTAAATCTTGACCTCTGTTGAGTATATTTTTTTTACAATTCAGTCTGATATACATCACAATCTAACAATATGGAAATTAGGTACTAGAATTCCCTAATTCATTATGTTCAAATTCTCCACCTATTTTCCCCACATTGCAAAATTACTCTTATACATACTGAACAGTATGATAAAATCTAAATATTTCTTTTCAAGGAAGTTGCTAACAGAATCATAGTATTGAAAGTAACCTTAAAGACCATTGGCCCAATTTCCTAAAGATGAGCAAAATATACATCTAAACAATCTATTTTAGATAGTATCATCTTTGCTTAAAAGTTATTAATGAAGGTAGTTCCTCTACCATACCTTGATTCCTGAGATTTAGTTTAAATTATGTTTCTTTGACAAGAAAAGACATTTTACCTTTGAAAACAATGGAAAATAAATTTCCCCATCATGCATGTGAAGATTTTTAAAAACTTTTTCAGTTGTTCTCTAAGCCCCTCCTAACTACCCATTTTTAGACAACTTTCACTTTGTTGATGTCCCTCTTAATTGATCTCCCTCTTAAAAACCTTTGAGGAATCTTATGAGTGCTCTGTCTGGAATTTTTAATACTACTTTATGGCAAAGTCAAAAGAACTGTGGGAATGTTTAGTGAATTTATGTCATCAAGTTTTTTTTAAAGAAATACATGATGTAGATGCACGATTGATTTATAGAAATGGAAGGATTACCAGCAAAAGATGCATACATAAGAAAAGCATTTTTATTTACTGTATATTTACAAAAAAAATCCAAAGCTCTTTTTGAAGATCTTTCCTTGATTCAACTCTAGAAGAAATAAATAACATAAGTAATCAACTCAGTGAATCCATGCTATTCTCACATGAGAATTTAAAAAAATGTTTTGATTAGTCTCACAAGACTAGGGCCTCAGAGCAATCTGCCTGATCTCCTTTACTTTCCTTAATTTAAGTTGGCAAAAGTCTGGGGACAGCAATCAGGAATGCTGGTGATCCTCAAAGGAAGAAAGTCAATCAAGCTTCAATCTCAAAAGAAAAAGTAGATTTCAAAGTAACTAATAATCACTTGCTTCAAAACTGACAGACTCTTCTTTCCAAGGAAAATAGTGTGTATGAAATATTGCAAGTAAACCAGACAGTTGAAGAAGAAAAAAGGATATTGGATTAATATTGAAAGACAGTGAAGACCAAGACCAAAACTTAAGAATAAATGCATACAAAGTCCACGTTAAGAAGACAACAACAGACAGCAAATGCTGCATCTGCAAATAAGGTGAAGAAACAGTAGACCACCTAGTTAGCTACCCCGAGATCATACAGATTGACTAAAGCAATGGCACGGCAGTTTAGCAACAATAATGTGAGAGTGCTCTTTGAATCTGGTTATTTTCTTGCAGATGTTTCATTACCCAAACTAGGTAACATCATCAGTGCTAGTTAGGAGTAGGGTTTGCTTTGAATTTTTATTCTAGTGGCTTACACCTTGTCAGCCTTGGTGATTTTTTGTTTGGGCTGTTTACTGTTTGCTTATTTGGCAGTTTATTGATAGGGGTATTGTTTACTTCTTGATTGTTGGTCTGACATTCATCTTGGAGTTAATCTATACTGGTGGTGAGGTGTTTTGCTGTTTTTTTCTCTCTCTTTGTCTCTTTTGCACAGTATGTAGATACTGTTTGTGTCTATTGATGTATGTATTGATGCCTAATCTTTCAGAGTGCCAGGCTTCTAGAAATTACCTAATGTTTTGGGATTTGGCTTGGTGTAGATGGTCACAGTTTTGCAACTGATTTTCTAATTTGAGTGTATTGGAATATCTGCAAGAAATACTAATTGCCTGCAAGCAAGAACTGGTGATACCATAAAATAGACAAAATAATAGAAAATGAAGAAATTAAAGTGCTCTGGGATTTTAGAGTTCATACAGAGAAGCATCTGCTACATAACAACCCAGATTTAATAATTGTCAATAAAAAAGCTTGGATACTAGATTTTGCAGTAACTGGAAATAGCAGGATTCACAGTAAATCAGATATTTGGTAGTACCTAGATCACGGGTGTCAAACTCGCCACATCAAGTGATGTGTTGCGACGTAATGTGACTTTTTTCACATTGAGGAGCTGGGGTAGGCGCAGCCACTGCATGATGCAACTGGCCCGCAGCTAGCAGTTTGACACCCCTGACCTAGATGAACACATTCTATTAAAAGATACAAGCAGTTGTGAGCTACAGCTGTCTTCATCAGGTGCACAGAGTAGCCAGAGAGAATATTTAAATTAGGGTGAGTTGAGGAGGAATCTGATTGAATGCACATAGATCAAAAGATTTCAAGCAATCTCAGAAAATCTTAATAAACATAATGAGCTTTTAATACATTTGAATTGTTAATTTATTAAGTACACATGTAATTTATATCTGCATTATCAACTTATTTCCCTTCCTGATACATGTAGGCTAACAGGTAATAACATAGTTCTCTTCTACAATAATTCACAGGACATAATTCATCACTTATCAATACACAAATGAAGAATCACATAATGCTTTTTTAGACTAAGCTAGCTACCAAAGGTTACCTGAGCATCATTTTGCATGGGTTTCATGTTCCTTATGAGTTTCCAGCCATATATTTTAATATTGCACAAAACTTCAAGAGAAGTTTTGATGGCTTGATATGTATGTGTGTGTGTTTTGCATGTGTAAAAAAAAACCTAACCCTTCGTCAATCTCCTCTATCAGAGACCTGTATATAATAATATATATTATATATTATAAGATAATTTTATATACACATCATTCATACCAAAAATTAATTAGTTACACAGTTGAATTCTAGAAACAGAGTAAGATTTTTTTTAAAAAGATGCAATGCAATTGGCAATTTAACACTATTTTTTCCCCTAAAGAAACCATTTTAGATTATCATTCAGCATTTAAAAATTTGCCGCTTGTGAACTTTTTAAAAGATTCTAAACACTGGATAATTTAGTGTGTCACTCATCCCAGATGAGAACTCTTGGGGACAACTGTAATATTTCACTGAGTAAACACAGGGCCAAGATAATTAGGAATAAAGAGGTGAGCTTCAAGAAGAGTTGTCTGTACAGTCTCACTTGGTGAAAGTGATGGTGGCAGGTAGGAAATCTGTATAATACCAAGCTTGTCACAAGCCAAGGCCAGCTAAATAGAACAATTAGAATATACATTTTCTATGATCTGAGATTTAAGTGTCAGGCTCTCTCATCATGGAGAATTTAAATTGATTTTTAACCATTTATTGTAATAATGGTATGATCTCAAAATCCTTCCTACAAATAGATATCTACAGTTATTCTGAAGATTTGCTTTTGAAATAATTCTGACAAAATAAGCTGTAATGAAGTACTTGTTTTTTAAAAAGTTTGACCCAAACATATATATTCTCTAGTAAATGTGAATCCTCCTCCTCCTCTTCCTCCTCCTCCTCCTCCTCCTCCTCCCCCTCCTCTCTATAGGTCTGTAAATTCAACTGGACTTACTCTCACTTAAATAGGAGTGTAACCTAAATATGACCATGAATGTATTTCTATATGTAATATAATTTTCTCACACATCAAGAATGAAAATGATTTTGCAAAGCACACTTCCATTTTGGTAAATTTTAAAGAAAGGCATGTCCACATTGCACTCTTAAGTGGTTTTGGTTGTGTGCTAAAACCAGCTTGACTCTAAACCAAATTAAGAAATTACAGTTAAGATTATGACTCTTGGGAAGAGTTTGCAAGATACTCTAGTAGTCCTTGATTTACAACCACAACTGAGCCCAAAATTTCTGTTGTTAAGTGAGATACTTGTTACATGAGTTTTGTTTCATTTTATGACTTTTCTTGTCACAGTTATTGAGTGAATCTGCAGTTCTTAAGATAGTAACATGGTTGTTAAGTGAATCTCACTTCCCCATTGACTTTGCTTGTCAGAAAGTTACAAGTCACCCTGGGACTCTGCAACTGTCATAAATATGAGTCCTGTGCCAAGTGGCTAAATTTTGATCACATGGAGAATGCTGCAATGGTTGTAAATGTAAAAAATGGTCACGAGTCACTTTTTTCAGTACTGTTGTAACTTTGAATGGTCACTAAACGAACTGTTGTAAGTCAAGGACTACCTGTATTCAGTCTGGGGTCCAGGATATTGTATCCTCCCATCTTTCTATTCTTGTTGTTGTTAGCTGTGAAGTTGTGTCTGACCCATCGTGACCTCATGGACAACGTTCCTCCAGGCCTTCCTGTCCTCTACCATCTTCTGGAGTCCATTTAAGCTACGCCTATTGCTTCAGTGACTCCATCCAGCCACCTCATTCTCTGTCATCCCCTTCTTCTCTTGCCCTCAACCTTTCCCAGCATTAAGCTCTTCTCCAGTGAGTCCTTCCTTCTCATTAGGTGGCCAAAATATTTGAGTTTCAATTTCAGGATCTGGCCTTCTAAAGAGCAGTCAGGGTTGATCTCCTCTAGGACTGACTGATTTGATTGCCTTGCAGTCCAAAGGACTCATTGGAGTCTTCTTCAGCACCATAGTTCAAAGGCCTCAATTCTTTGGCGCTCAGCCTTTCTTATGGTCTAACTTTCACAGCCATACATTGCAACTGGGAAGACCATAGGCTTGACTATACGCACTTTTGTTGACAGGGTGATATCTCTGCTTTTTAGTGTGCTGTCTAGATTTGCGATGGCTTTCCTCCCCAGGAGCAAGCATCTTTTAATTTCTTGGCTCCAGTCCCCATCTGCGGTGATCTTGGAGCCCAGGAAAATAAAATCTGTCACTACCTCCATTTTGTCCCCATCTTTTTGCCAGGAATTGAGAGGGCCAGATGCCATAATCTTGGTTTTCTTAATGTTAGGTTTCAAGCCAACTTTTGCACTCTCCTTCTTCACCCGCAACAAGAGGCTCTTTAGTTCCTCTTCACTTCCTGCCATTAGAGTGGTATCATCTGCATATCTTAGGTTGTTGATATTTCTCCCAGAAATCTTAATTCCAACTTTTGATTCATCTAGCCCTGCCTTTCTCATGATGTGCTCTGCATATGTTAAAAAGGCAGGGTGGCAGTATACAGCCTTTCCGGACTCCTTTCCCAATTTTGAACCAATCAGTGGTTCTGTGTCCAGTTCTCACTGTTGCTTCTTGACCCGCATATAGGTTTCTCAGGAGACAAATAAGATGATCTGGTACTCCCATCTCTTTAAGAACTTGCCACAGTTTATTGTGATCCACACAATCAAAGGCTTTAGCATAGTCAATGAAGCAGAAGTAGATGTTTTTCTGGAACTCCCTTGCTTTCTCCATGATCCAGCATATGTTGGCAATTTGATCTCTAGTTCCTCTGCCTCTTTGAAATCCTGCCTGTACTTCTGGTAGTTCTCGATCCACATACTGCTGGAGTCTAGCTTGTAGGATTTTAAGCATAACTTTACTAGCATGTGAAATGAGTGCAATGGTGCAATAGTTTGAACATTCTTTGCCACTGCCTTTCTTTGGAATTAAAATGTAAACTGATCTTTTCCAATCCTGTGGCCATTGTTCAGTTTCCTTTTAAGATTTTGAATAGCTCAGCTGGAATACTGTCACCTCCACTAGCTTTGTTGTTGTTCAGCTTTCCTAAGGCCCACTTCACTTCACATTCTAGGATGTCTGGCTCAAGGTCAGTGACCACCTCATCGTGGTTATCAGGGACATTAAGCTCATTCTTCTGTGTAATTTTGCCACCTCTTCTTAATCTCTTCTGCCTCTGTTAGGTCCTTGCCATTGTGGTCCTTTATCATGCCCATTTTTGCATGAAACGTTCCCTTCATCTCTCCAATTTTCTTGAAGAGATCTCTGGTCATCCCTATTTTGTTGTATTTTTTTTTTTGCACTGTTAGTTTAAGAAGGCATTCTTATCTCTTCTAGCTATTCTCTGGAATTCTGAATTCAATTGGGCATATCTTTCTTTTTCTCCCTTGCCTTTCGCTTCCCTCCTGTCCTCAGCTATTTACAAAGCTTCCTCAGACAGCCATTTTGCTTTCTTGCATTTCTTTTTCTTTGGGATGGTTTTAGTTGCTACTTCTTGTACAATGTTGTGAACCTCCATCCATAGTTCTTCAGGCACTCTGTTTATCAATCTAATTCTTTAAATCTATTTGTGACCTCTACTGTATATTCATCAAGGATATGATACCTGAGTGGCCTAGTGCTTTTCCCTACTTTCCTCAGTTTAAGCCTAAATTTTGCAACAAGAAGCTCATGATCTGAGCCACAGTCAGCTCCTGGTCTTGCTTTTACTGACTGTAGAGCTTCACCATCTTTGGCTGCAGAGCCCATAGTCAATCTGATTTCTGTGTTGACCGTCTGGTGATGTCCATGTGTAGAGCCATCTCTTGGGTTGTTGGAAAAGAGTGTTTGCTATGACCATCATATTCTCTTGACAAAATTCTATCAGCCTGTGCCCTGCTTCATTTTGTACTCCAAGGCCAAACTTGCCTGTTATTCCAGGTATCTTTTGGCTTCCTATTTTAGCATTCCAATCCCCCATGATGATAAGGACATCATTTTTTGGTGTTAGTTCTATAAGGTGCTGTAGGGCTTCATAGAACTGGTCAATTTCATCCTCTTCAGCACTGGTGGTTGGGGCATAGACTTGGACTACTGTGATATTGAATGGTTTGCCTTGGATTCGAACTGAGATCATTCTGTCATTTTGAGGATTGTATCCCAGTATTGCTTTTCCTATTCTTTTATTGACTATGAAGGCTACTCCATTTCTTCTGAGGGATTCTTTTTTTTTTTTTTTATTGAAAAGTTTTAAAATACAGTTTTCCATTAGAAAAAAAAAAAAAAAAAAAAAACCCTTCCCCCTCCCTCTACCCCCCCTACCTCCCCCCAACGTCCCTCCCTCCCCTCCTCCCTCCCCCCCCTCCCCCCCCCCGACTTCCCAGAGCTAAATACAAGGTATATGTATGTAAAAAAGCAATCATAAACTACCATATACTAAAGACTATAGATTCTAAAATCCATCACTCTCTAGCTTATATAGGATAAAACACACCTTAACCATAATAAATGTATATAAAAAAAAAACTAGCATAAAAGAAAGAAAAAGAAACGAAAGAAGACTCATTCGAATGCTACATAAAACTTCTTAACCCTATACTTGTTCTGGATAAACTCAATCCATTTTCTCCATTCCATAATATAACGTTCTTGCGAATGATCTTTCAAATAGGCTGAAATCTTCGCCATCTCTGCCAGGTCGGAAACCTTTAAAGTCCATTCTTCTATAGTCGGCAGTACCTCTTTCTTCCAATATTGACCTATCAAAAGTCTTGCTGCCGTAACTAAGTTCAACATCAGCTTAGAGTCCACAACTGTAGCGTCAACAATTATTCCCAACAAAAAAAATTGCGGACAAAACTTTATCCTCCGTTTAAAAAATCTTCTGCATATTCCACCAGACTTTTATCCAAAAAGCCTTAACCTTCTTACATGTCCACCATATATGAAAATATGTTGCATCTTCATCACCACATCTCCAACATTTAGGCTGGTATTTCGGATACATACTTGCAAGCTTTTTGGGATCTAAATGCCATCTATAAAACATTTTGTAAAAGTTCTCTCTTAAATTTTGAGCTTGAGTAAATTTTACATTCCTCACCCAAATCTTCTCCCAGGTGTCCATTGTAATAACTTCCTGAATGTTTTGGGCCCATTTTATCATGCAATCTTTAACAAGCTCCGTTTCTGAATCAATCTCCAGCAATGCAAGATATATCCGTTTAATATGTGCTGGTCCCTGGTTTCTAATTTGCTTTATCAAATTTTCATCAGTCATTATAAATCCATTTTTCTGGTCTTCTTTCCACCTGGCCCGTAACTGAATATATTGAAACCAAGTTTGGACAACCTTCTCTTCTCGCAACAGGCTATATGCTTTCAAGCACCAAATATTCCTTTCCAAACTTAAAATCTCCTTGTACGTAGTCACATCATGTTTAAAGCCAGCATGTATATTTTCTATTGCGTGTTTTGGAATTGCCCACAATGGTATCTTGCTGCTTAACTTATGTCTATACTTCTTCCAAACTCTCAGCAATGCCTGTCTTAAAATATGCATCCTGAACACAATATCTACCTTCTTATCATACAACAAATATGCATGCCAGCCAAACAACAGATCATGGCCCTCAAGATTTAATAACCTCAATTGCGTCAAATTAATCCAATCGCTTATTCCTACTAATGCAGCAGCTTCATAATATAATTTCAAATTGGGCAGCTTAAGGCCACCTCTCTCACGAGTATCCTGCATAATCTTAAGTTTAACTCGTGGCTTTTTCCCTGCCCAGACAAATTTATTGATACCACGCTGCCATTCCTCCAAATTAGAATCTTTCTTAAGAATCGGTATCATTTGAAATAAAAATAAAAATTTGGGCAGGACATTCATTTTCACTGCTGCAATCCGTCCCAACAAAGACAATTGCAATTTTTGCCAACTCTCCAATTCTTTTTGAATTTTTCCCCATAATTTTTCATAGTTATTTTTATATAGCTTTGTATTAGAGGGCGACAAAATCACCCCCAGATATTTAACCCTTTTAACAATCTCAAATCCAGTTAATCCTTCTAAGAGAGCCTTCTGTGAAACTGTCATATTTCTAGCCAAAATTTTAGTTTTCTGTATATTTACTTTAAATCCAGAAACTTTGCCATATTGTGTTATTATCTCCATCAGGTCCACAACAGAGTTCTCTGGCTGGGTCACTGTAACAACCAGATCATCGGCAAATGCTCTCAATCTATAGTCCTGATCTCCAACTTGAATTCCCTTAATTTTTTCTGAATTCCGAATCTTGGTCAATAGTATCTCCAATGTTAACACAAATAACAAGGGCGATAACGGACACCCTTGCCTTGTGCCCTTCTCAATATTACATACTGCTGTCAAGCTATTGTTAACTATGATTCGGGCAGTTTGTTTTTGATATAATGCCCTAATCGGCTGCAAAAAATTTTCGCCAAAATCCATTTTATCTAAGACTTTCAACAAAAATTGCCAATTCAATTGATCAAAAGCCTTTTCAGCATCTAAAAAGATTAGCGCTGCAGAGATCTGGTTGTGCCTTTCCAAAAACTCTAACACATCAACTATATGTCTCACATTATTTTTCATTTGCCTACCACTAATAAACCCCGTTTGGTCCCCGTGAATCACCTGTTGCAGGACCCTCATCAGTCTATTAGCCAAGACCTTAGCAAATATCTTATAGTCTGTATTTAAAAGCGATATCGGTCTATAATTTTTAACTTGAGTAGCATCCTGGTCTTCCTTCGGAATCAAAGAAATAAAAGCTGTTCTCCAAGACGGGGGCACCTCTCCCCCCCTCTGGATTGTCTGGAACAGTTCCTTTAACGGTTTTATCATCTCTAATTGCAAGTTTTTATAATAGGCCGCAGTCAAGCCATCAGTGCCTGGTGCTTTATCCACCTTCAGTTCCTTAATAGCTGTAAAAATTTCCTCTTCTGTAATCAGTTGATTAATCCCCTCTTTTTGTACTTGCGTAAGAACCGGGATGCTAGCATTCTCCAAATATATATCAATATCTTTTATATTAATTTCCTCCTTAGTATATAATTTCGAATAAAAATCCAGAAAAGCATCCTTAATAAGATTCTGTTGAAACACAACCCTTCCTTTATATTCAATCTTATCTATATTAGAGGCCCTTTGCTTTTTTCTCAGTCTATAAGCTAACCATCTGCCTGGTTTATTAGCGTTGCAAAAAGTATTATGCCTAGCAAACCGCAGATTAGTTGCCACTTGATCTGCCATTAATTTATCAAATTGTCCTCTTAGCAATCTAATAGCCTCCTTAATCTTCACATCCTCTGGATTCAAAATCAAAGCCTTTTCTTTTTCCTTTATTTCATTCTCCAGTTGTTTCCTTCTAATTTCCACTGCACGTCTATGTCTATTGTTCATATATATCAACACCCCTCTCATATAGGCCTTGCTAGCATCCCAAACCATGTCCATAGAAGTACCCTTATTCATATTAATCTCAAAAAAATCCTTCATCCGCTGTTTACATTCTTCCACATTTTTCTGATTTCTAAACAAATTCTCATTTACACGCCACGAGCGTCTGTCTCTTTTCTCCTCATCAATCTCCAACCAAACTGGGCTGTGGTCAGAGATAATTCTCGCACAAATCTTCACCTTTTTAGATCTCAGAAAAAGGTCATTAGTCAACAAAATAAAATCAATCCTTGAAAAAGATTGGTGTCTGTCAGAATAAAAGGTATAATCCTTCTCTTGGAAGTGTCTCTCACGCCAAATATCTCGTAATTCCAAGTCATCCTTCATTTCAAAAAAGGATTTAGGCAGTCTTGCATGACTTGGAATGCGCTTAAAAACTCCAGCCTTATCCAGCTGTACATCCAAAACACCATTCCAATCTCCCATAAAAATAAAAGATTTATAATCCAACTGGGTAATCTTTGTGTGAAGTAAGCTAAAAAAATCAGCTTGTTGTTGGTTAGGTGCATATAATCCAACTAAAAGCGTCTTTTTACCTTCTAACAACAGCTCAATCATAACATATCGTCCATGCTTATCTGCTTCAATTAAGTCTGCTGTTAAGGCACTTTTAACATAAACAACCACTCCATTTTTCTTATTCTCTGCAGAGGCAACAAATTGCGTACCCAGTCTCGAGTTCAATAAATACTTTTGATCCAAAACTCTAATATGCGTTTCTTGCAAACATATAACATCTATCTTAAATTGTTTTAAGTATTGAAAAACTTTCTTCCTCTTCTGCGGTGAATTTAATCCATTAACATTCCAGGTTAGAAATTTAGTTGCCATGCATATCCTCCAAAAGCTCTTGGACCACAGCTTTGATAGGACTAATTTCTTTAGGCCGTGCTCCTCCCACAGCTTGACTATATGTACGTTGTGAAGAATCTGAAGACTTTTGCTGATCTTGTTCTTTTATTTTCTTTGCTCGTTTTAAAGCAGCACGCGTTACTCTTTGCTCTCTAGGATCATCCAAAGAAGTTGTAGCTTGATCTCCTCCAACACCACTTTCCTCTGTTCCATCCTCTTGATGTTTTCCTTCTCCAGATCCCTTTCCAGCTTCCAGAAGTGTTAATGGGGCTGCTTTTAAGACATTGTTATAGAAATCACGCGCTTGCTTCACAGTAATCAGCCGGTACCTTTTACCTTCATGCATCACCATCAGCCCCTCAGGGATCTCCCATCTGAACCTTATATCTCTTTGCTTAAGCTCCTGCACAAGAAATGCATAGTCCTTCCTTCCCCTTAAGATCCTTGGAGGAATTTCTTTTAAAACCAGAACTTCTTGTCCAGCAATCACCACTTTAACATCATAGGCAGCTTGTATAACTTGGTCTCTAATTTCTCTTTTTGCAAAATAAACCACCACATCTCTAGGCAACTTTCTCTGCCTAGCAATCCATGAATTCACCCTGAACACTTTATCCATAGCTGCTCTTATTTCAGATGCTGGCTGGTTTAATACCCCTTCAAGAGCCTCAGAGATCAGTTGCTTTAAATCTTCTTTAATATCCTCTTTTAAACCTCTAATTCTGATAGCAAACTGCATCTGGTAATATTGGGCCAAGCTTAACTCCTTTTCCACTTTGTCTCTTATATTTTCATTCTCTCGAGCCTTTACTTCTAATATAGCATTTCTTTGAGCCAAATCATCCATTTTTTCATCTAATTCTTCCACACATTCCGCCACTTTATGCACTGAGGACAAAATGTCTACCTTCATCACGCTGAGCTTCTGTTCCATCCTCTCTTCCATTCTCTCCTCCAGTTTCTCCAGTTTCTCCTCCATCTGCGCAAATTTATCTGCCATTGATTGATTGATTGATTCCAAAAGTTTATCCAAAGCATCTCGTAAATCCTTCGGTGTCAGCGCTTCAGGAGGGTGCAATGCCTGTAGTGATGATTGTTGCACTGGCGAGGATCCACCACTCCGAAGAGTTTTAGGGGGAGGTTTCGCCGCCATCTTTTAGTCCTCAATTATGACGCACTTTCAAAAGTTTACAAAGTCCAACAAGCTAGAGAGTATATTAAAATAAATCTCTTCACCTTTGTCTCTTGTACCGCTCTGCCTGCTCCTTTAAATCATAGTCCTTTCTGCAGGCAGGGATGGTTCGCAGACGCCTGGCTCCGCTCCAAGAAGTTCGGAGCAGAGACGCCGGCCAGCTGGGAGCAACCCAGGCTTCGGGGGAGTTCAATCCTTCAGCCGCCCAAGCTCCAAGCTCAGGCGGCCCTGGAGAACTCTACCCCTACCTGGGGCCTCACCCCCTCCTCTTCTCCCGAGGAGGGGGCTTCAATTTCGCCCGAACAGCTGATCGGCGCTGTTTCGGGCGAAAAAACAAACAGCTGAGCCGCGGGCAGCCCGGGAAGGCTGTCTACGGCGCCGCGCCGCCACCGGAAGCCCTCTTCTGAGGGATTCTTGCCCACAGTAGTATACCTGATGGTCATCTGAATTAAATTCACCCATTCCTGTCCATTTTAGTTCACTGATTCCTAAGATGTCAATGTTCAGTCTTGTCATCTCTTGTTTGACCACGTCCAGCTTTCCTTGATTCATGGATCTTACATTCCAGGTTCCTATGGAAAATAAATCTTTCCTTTCACCACCAGCTACATCCACAGCTGAGCATCCTTTCGGCTTTGGCCCAGTCACTTCATTCTTTCTGGTGCTACTAGTACTAGTCCTCTGTTCTTCCCCAGTAGCATATTGGACGCCTTCCGACCTGAGTGGCTCATTTTCCAGCATCAGTCTCCCTTTAATTCTTTGTTAGCAATCCAAAAAATTTACACAAATATGAGCTGTCACTACTGTGACCACTGCATGTGTATGGCCTTGGGTTAGGCTGAAACAGGAGATAAGATTTGTCCCATGTTTGGGGCCTAGCAAGCTAATCTAAATACTTAACAAACATTTAACATATGTGAGTGTGTGTGTGTGTATGTGTGTGTGTGTAAATTCTTTGGCTTGCTAACAAAGAATAAAAAGAGACCGATATCATCATTTCAAACTTATTTGTTCTCATCAGTTAGTTATACCCTTCTGAGATTCAAACCTGGGCCGACTGCGTCTTAAGCAGTTGTTTTAATATATATATATATATTACACACACATATATATATTTACACATAAAAATTTAAAGCATCAGAATGCACTTATGTCTATGTATAGGCATAACAACCAACCAACGTAAAATAAAAATTCCTTTGTTTCCCTTATGTTGGTTTGTAATGTCTTCTACAGCTAATTTCAACACAAGCCTTAGGATTGCACAGTACTTATAACACTCATATAGGATATAAAATATAGAAAGTTTGAAATTCAGCAGAAAGTACATTTAAGTGACTGATTTTGTCTTCTGTAGTTTCTTATTTTTCAGTGAGTTTTTAAAATAAGTCCAGCCATGCACACTTTTGTCACTTCAAGATGTTTGTTTATTTCTTTTGTGCCTTTGAGCCAGTGCTGAATTCTAAAAAATGTCTGGACTAATCCCTGGAGTAATTTTGAAGTGGTTTGCCATTGCCTGTTTCCTAGGACTAGAGAGGGACTGCCCTAGGGTCACCTAGATGCTTTTGCACATAAGGTACAACTAGAACTCGGTTTCCCAGTTTCTAGGCTGGCACATTATCTCTCATTTCAATTTTTGAAGATTATCTTCCAGTAAATAGTTTTAATCTCCAGTTGCTTGGAGCAAAAAGCATTAATTTTTTTTTTCCTCTATAGTGAAATGAATGATGAAATAAGCTCCATTGGGCTTTTTTTTTAAGGAAAAAAAATAAGATGCTATAGGGCAAAATGGAAAACAGTGATTTAAAGTAATAGAAGGAGGAAAACTGTATTTTGAATATAAAGAAGGAAAATATACTGGGAATTGATTTTTGTGGTGAGTGAGGATTAAGTATGAAGGACAAAGTCACCTATTCTGACCATCTTAAATTGGTTGACGGCCTGTACTGTTCATGAGACAATCTGACAGTGCAGACATTAATGTCACATTCTGCTAGGAAATCAGACAAATGCTGTGCAATCCAACAGCAATTCACATATAGCTCAAATGCAAAATATGATTTGTTACATAAGTAATATATTTAACTAGGACATTATGTTTGTGCTGTTGTCTTGTGTTAGGTTTGATTCTCAGTTGCACAATTGTTATTTATACTTCCCATTTACTAATAATAAAATTTCAAGGACAAATTTAGTTTCTGCTTCAAAAGGAAGTTAAAAAAATTTCTCTATAAATAATGTTAATTTTACTTTTAATGTTAACTACTCCCTTAGAATTTCATTTATCTCCCATATCCAAATTTCCACCTCCCTCCCGCCCTCAGGCCTTACTAAAGCCAGAATATCCATTAAATTTTATCAGGACTTTTATGTACAACACTTCATTACATTGGTCCCATTTGCAATAATTGCTTCAAAATGTATTCTGGTTCCTTGGTCCAAAAGTCATTTGGAGACACTAAAAGCTGGAAACTGCACTTTTCCTGTGCAGTCAGTAAGATAGGATGTTCTAACATATCCCTAACTTTATTTTCCACATTCTGATTCTTTATTTCTATCTATGTCAGCAAGTACAGATATCCCTGCTCCCCCTTGATCAACCCCAAATTAAGTGACTCATAATGAGAACATCTCACATTAAATGCACTGAAAACTTACCAGAGATTCCACTCCTGAAATGGGGAATGCGTTAAAAAATCTTCCTAGGACCCAAGATCACTTTAGCTGAATTTCAAACTTAATTTAATAGCTTCCCTTATTCATCAAGATACCATTTAAAGTCTTTTGGGATTAGCTTCAATTTGGTTTCCACTTTTATAAAATATTTTATTGTTGATTAGCCTTTCTTTCTGCTTAAAAATAACTGCAGGCTTTGGCAAACTAAAGATGTTGGCAAGTCTAATAAGGATCAAAGATGATTCCAAGGCAATGGAAACACAGCTCTTTATTACATCAAACTCCTGTAATAAAAAAAAGAGGTGGGGATTACAGGTGAAACTCGAAAAATTAGAATATCATGCAAAAGTTCATTTATTTCAGTAATGCAACTTAAAAGGGGAAACTAATATATGAGATAGACTCATTACATGCAAAGCAAGATAGTTCAAGCCATGATTTGTCATAATTGTGATTATTATGGCTTACAGCTCATGAAAACCCCAAATCCACAATCTCAGAAAATTAGAATATTGTGAAAAGGTACAATATTCTAGGCTCAAAGTGTCCCACTCTAATCAGCTAATTAAGCCATAACACCTGCAAAGGGTTCCTGAGCCTTTAAATGGTCTCTCAGTCTGGTTCAGTAGGAATCACAATCATGGGGAAGACTGCTGACCTGAGAGTTGTGTAGAAAACCATCATTGACACCCTCCATAAGGAGGGAAAGCCTCAAAAGGCAATTGCAAAAGAAGTTGGATGTTCCCAAAGTGCTGTATCAAAGCACATTAATAGAAAGTTATGTGGAAGGGAAAAGTGTGGAAGAAAAAGGTGCACAAGCAGCAGGGATGACCGCAGCCTGGAGAGGATTGTCAGGAAAAGGCCATTCAAAAGTGTTGGGGACTTTCATAAGGAGTGGACTGAGGCTGGAGTCAGTGCATCAAGAGCCACCACACACAGATGGATCCTGGACATGGGTTTCAAATGTCATATTTCTCTTGTCAAGCCACTCCTGAACAACAAACAACATCAGAAGCATCTTACCTGGACTAAAGAAAAACAGACCTGGTCTGTTGCTCAGTGGTCCAAAGTCCTCTTTTCTGATGAGAGCAACTTTTGCATCTCATTTGGAAACCAAGGACCCAGAGTCTGGAGAAAGAATGGAGAGGCACTCACTGCAAGATGCTTGAGGTCCAGTGTGAAGTTTCCACAGTCTGTGTTGATTTGGGGAGCCATGTCATCTGCTGGTGTTTGGTCCACTGTGCTTCATTAAGTCCAGGGTCAACGCAGCCATCTACCAGGAGATTTTGGAGCGCTTCATGCTTCCTTCCGCAGATGAGCTTTATGGGGATGCTGACTTCATTTTCCAGCAGGACTTGGCACCTGCCCACACTGCCAAAAGCACCAAAACCTGGTTCAATGACCGTGGGATTACTGTGCTTGATTGGCCAGCAAAGTCACCTGACCTGAACCCCATAAAGAATCTATGGGGCATTGCCAAGAGAAAGATGAGAGACATGAGACCGAAAAATGCAGAAGAGCTGAAGGCCGCTATTGAAGCATCCTGGTCTTCCATAACACCTCAGCAGTGCCACAGGCTGATAGCTTCCATGCCACGCCGCATTGAGGCAGTAATTGCTGCAAAAGGGGCCCAAACCAAGTACTGAGTATATATGCATGCTTATACTTTTCAGAGGTCTGATATTGTTCTACGTACACTCCTTGTTTTATTGATTGCATGTAATATTCTAATTTTCTGAGATTGTGGATTTGGGGTTTTCATGAGCTGTACGCCATAATCATCACAATTATGACAAATCAGGGCTTGAACTATCTTGCTTTGCATGTAATGAGTCTATCTCATATATTAGTTTCCCTTTTTAAGTTGCATTACTGAAATAAATGAACTTTTGCATGATATTCTAATTTTTTGAGTTTCACCTGTATATCTCACAGCTCCACCTGCCATCTTGGGGGGTGGGGGGGTTTGACATCCCTTCTTACTAATAAATAACAGCAGCAGCAGCAAAAACAACAATAACAATAACAATAATTGCGTTGGAAGGGACATTGGAGGTCATCTAGTCCAACCCCCTGCTCAGGCAGGAAACCCTATATCATCTCAGACAAATGGTTGTCCAGCCTCTTCTTAAAAACTTCCAGCGTTGGAGCATTCACAACTTCTGGAGACAGATTGTTCCACTGGTTAATTGTTCTAACTGTTCAGGAAATTTCTCCTTAGTTCTAAATTGCTTCTGTCTTTGATTAGTTTCCATCTTTTACTTCTTGTCCTGCCTTCCTGTGCTTTGGAGAATAGCTTGACTCTCTTTTCTTTGTTGTAACTCCTGAGATATTGGAACACTGCTATCATGTCACCCCTCATCCTTCTCTTCATTAAACTAGACATACTCAATTCCAGCAACCGTTCCTTATATGTTTTAGCCTCCAGCCCCCTAATCATCTTTATTGCAGTTTTCTGTACTCTTTCTAGAGTCTCAACATCTTTTTTACATCGTGGTGACCAAAACTGGATGCAGTATTCTAAGTGTGGTCTTACCAAGGCATTGTAAATTGGTATTAACACTTCACATGATCTTGATTCTATCCCTCTATTAATGGATAATCCTGTTTTAGATGCAGATGCAAGCAGCTTAGCACCATTTTCTAGAACACATTTTTTTAGACCACTGTAATCTTTGCAGAGCAAACATGGGCACTTAATAGTTGCTGGTCAGCATGATAGGTCTTTAGATAAAGGAGAAAAAAATGGGAAGTGGAATTTGAAAATTGCTTCCAGAGTATGGCTCCAATGTTAAAACCCACTGGCCTATCAAGATAATTGGCTGCTAAAGCAAAAATGTGCTTGGCTACAATTCAGTCAGTAGTTGTTTCCAGTTATCCTTCAAACACTTCTATCCATTTTTATAGCAAAGGGCCAATGAGAATGACAGCCAGAAATATACTGTGTGATAAAATGGGAAAAGTATGATAAAATGGGGAAAAGTGGATAACTTCTGCCTACCATATCTTTCTGCCTACCATAACATCTGCCTACCATATCTGTTTTAAAGTGAATATATTTCCAAGAATATATCTATTGATTAGATCTAATTAACTAAGGGCTGTAGAGCTGGGCATTCTCTATTAGTTTTACTCCATCATTTAATATGATTCAATTATCCATAGGTTTGTCCTGTTTTCAGATGTATGTTCCATCAATATGATTCAAGGACTGTAAGATATGGTAGGCAAAAGTTACTCACTTTTTCTCATTTTATCACACAGTATATTTCAGTATATCATTTCTGTTGTCATTTTGCTATAAAAATGGATAGAAGTGTTTGAAGGATGTTTTGCTATACATTTGCGTAATTAGTATGGATGGAAAGCCATGCTTTCTTCCAGGTGGCTCTGACTGGTTGTATTGAGGAATTGTTTGCACCATGTCCTATTAATTACATGGCTCTCCTAGATTTAAATATGTTCCATTTTCATTTGTCTATTGTTTAAAGATTCCGATCATATGGAAGTTGTCTGAACTAATGCTAAAATGTCTGCTTATGTAGAATTCCCATATTTTATTAATGACATAGTCACAACAATTGGCAGTCCATTTTACTTCTTCTTCTTCTTCTTCTTCTTCTTCTTCTTCTTCTTCTTCTTCACTATTTTTTTTCTTGTAAAACCTTTTAACACAGAACAGTTTATCCATTCAATCTCCATCAGTTAGTTATTATTAAAATTAAAACTTGGTGCCGGGAGCCATAAGTATAAAATCCACCTTTGAAACAATTGGCAGCTTTCTCAGAATATCTGAAAGAAATAATTATAGATAATGTAGAAATTGTGTCGACACACATAAGGAAAAGAGTTTATCCATTTAGAACCAACCTTCCTTCCTTCCTTCCTTCCTTCCTTCCTTCCTTCCTTCCTTCCTTCCTTCCTTCCTTCCTTCCTTCCTTCCTTCCTTCCTTCCTTTCTTCCCCTCCTACAGAAAAGAATTCCATTGCGTGTTAGAATATGGAACACACTTTGTAGTGAGTTTGATCCAGGGGTTTCATTGATTGGCAGATGCTTTGTAGAGTTCCAGTGTTAAAATTTTCTAGCCCAGCTGGAGTTGCCATAGTATGGGATTTTCTGGAAGTCAATTAATGTACCATAACACTGAGCCATATCACTGTTAAAGTACATTTGGAATTCTGGGGTGAAGCATTGGGAAGACCAATGTTATACTAGCTATGCTAGCTATGTTAAAATAAGTGAATTGATGTCAAGGTTGGCTTTTATTCTGTTTAACAGATTGAATACCTCACATTTCTTAGATTTTGCCCTCTCAAATGGCTATCTTAAAGATGTATAGATGTTCTAGTTTTCAGGTACTTTTCCTTTCAAAATTCTACCATCTGTCTTAGCATCTTATTTCTTTTGGATATTTTTTTAATCATGTAGGGATTCAAAACCAATCCCAGAGTTGACAAGAGATGTTCAGTAGCTTGTGTGGGCAGGTGTGAGCATTTTTGTTGGATAGATTTATGGAATAAATCTTAAAGTTGGACTTCAGGTTTGTTTACTTGAATACTGAACTAATAAATTTAATTTCTTGATTCATTTCTTCTAGTATTCATTGTGATCTCCTGTCACATTTTTACCATGTTTCTCTCCTGACAATAGCAGGTCCTGAAGCAACAGCAGTTACAGCAATTGCAAGTGTACCAGGGTCAGACGGCTACAATTGGCATGGTGCATTTAGATGAGCACCAGCCTAGTGCCAGGACACAGACTTCCTTGACAACTTGTCTATTACCTCACTCAACCATGGATCAGCCTATTCAACAAACCTCCATGACGGGTAAGAGTCCCTAAAAATTCCCATAATAGGCAGAATACATGTACAGTTCATGTAGGATCAACTGATTTAAATACCAAAAATGCCTCTGGTAGTTACAGTAATTCAATCCTTTTTTACCCTCAGTACTATGTATTAGTGCCACTGATAATGGATAATATTCACACATTTAAAAATTAATACTGTTGAGAAGTTCAGGCAGCCAAGAAACAGATGCCTTTTGGATGTCCTCCAGCCTATTTCTATCTAGCCCAAATTATATTTTGTCTTTTTCTCCCATCCCTCTCCTTGTTGAGACCATCACCATGTTGAAATGAAACTCTTACAAAAAGCATGATTACAATATATATTGCTGAAATCTGCATTTAGGAATGTCACAATGTATGCCAAAAGTGTTATTTTCCAATATAATAAACACATTCAAAATTATCAATTTCTTTAACTTTATGTTTCCTTTCAGCAAGGAATGATTGATGTGTGTTGTATTTCATATAAAGGTACTGTATTTGCTGAGCATAGAATGGAGTCTTTTGAGGATTACATTGTCTTTAGCTTCATAGTACGAAATATAAACAGTGTAATGGCCCTTAGGATGGTCAATAAATATTAGCTGTGATGTAGAAATTCAAATTCAGATCGGATTCATAGATTCTAATTTCTAAAATAAATGAACAAGCTGATTGAACCACTAGATTGTATCCAAAACTGCTAAATTGTTTTGGAAGATTCAATTTCTGTGCACATGCAAAAATGGTTTATTCAAATATACTGGGAAGATAGAAGTTGATAAAATTTCTGAAATTAAGTAGAAATGCAAATTAAATTGAATTATATGTTTAAATTAAACTTATTTAAATTGAAGTTTTTGCATTGTATATTGCTTGATTTACACAACCATTATATTTCTTTAACTACCATAAGATGCACAATATTAAAATTGGGCCTATGTTACAGAATATAATATTTTCTGCCAGTGATGCTTTTCTTCATTTCTTTAAATGGCAATTGAAAATCCAGAAGAAGGAAGAAACATGGCATCATTCAGCTCTACAATGTATCTACATTATAAATAAATATAAATAAAAATTGTCACCAACTATAATTCTTAAAGATAATAAAAATATATATTAAAATAAATGTGTTTTCCGACCCAGAGACTAGTTTTACTCTGACCCATAAAGAGTCACATTTACAATTTGCATCACAACAATTAGATTGAAATCTGATTGATTTTTCTTTCAGAATGGGCCAATTACAATCTTGGCGTTTCTGATTTCAGAGGGGAATTTTGCCATTGGCTTGAAAAGAGACAACATTCCAACCAGAATCATTATCTTCCACTAACATTCCTTAGCAGCAAGCAATTGAAAACAGTTGTCTCTTCCCTCACTGCTCCTTTTTCCTGGGGGTGGGGGGAGTAGTGTTGGCTGGATTGTGTTAGGGAATTCTACATTCTATTTTTAGTTGGAAGCTCTGTTGCTGTGTTGTGGTACAGTAGCACACGTGCTGTGTGACCCACAGCTGCAAAAGTGAATTATTTGCACATCCTAAATCAATTTAGATGTTTGAAGTGTATGAAAAAAGGACATTCAGATTTCATTTTAGAATGAATGCTCTTCAATAGACATACAGTTTGGAATGTGAGAACATTTTACTACTTAAAAGTTTGCATGGAATGTTTCTGACAGATCTCAACTTTTGATTTATTTAGGCACTCATTCAAAAATTGCAATCCTACACAAAGTTCATTTTGGAATAAGACCCATGAAACTTCTCCTGGACTCAGTTGAAGTTGCACTCAGAGTAACATGAGTGAATATAATGTTTTGATAATTTGTTTTATGTCTGAGAAAATTAATGAATCCATTGGCATAGTTAAAGAAAAGAGGGGAAATGACTTAAAAAGTGGTCCAACACTTTGATTAAAACATGGTATCTGGTGCTAACTTTGGGCAGTTATTAGAATCCAAAGATTTGGCAAAGTACCTCATGAGATTCCTGCACTTTTAATGAGGACCAGGTGCTTTGCAGCTGCCATGTACATTTACTGCAGGTTCATGTATGGTGCCAAATTAATGTTATTCTGGGACACCAGGATAAATAAATGGTGTTTCAAACCTTGGTGCTTCAAGAAAGTCCAGGTGAATACTCTGTGATAAAAGAACAACCACCAAAGGCATTGTTCCCAGAATCCCCATAGAATTGAAACCAGCATTGGATTGTTGTTGAAAGTGAAATATTGGGAAATATTTAAAGACTACCTCAAGATAATTTTGACTCTGATAATTGGTATTGGACATGCCATTTTCTTTGCAACAACAAAGAAACAGTTTGCCATGTTATTGCTATTTGCCAGTTAGGTCGCCACCTCTGAAATTTCTAGGTCTACCATTCAAGCACTAATGGGACCTCACCATGCTTACATTTTTTCAAGATCAGCCAAAGTACCACTATCTGCTGTGGCCCCAAATATTTAAACTGCTCAATGAAAGAGGAGAAGCTGGCACTGAAAAACAGCTTATTAGTCCAGCCAAAATAGTATCATTAACAAAGCATTTCTACTTTTGTCAGGCGTAATTTATATTTCCCATATGTTACTAGCCCTTGGGATATGATTTATTCTGTTTACAGTGCACATTTGTGTCAAGGATTAAGTTATTCTGAAGTCCTTGTTTAGTTACTACTTCATTTAGTGACTATTCAGAGTTTTGGCAGTGATAAAAAAGTAACTTTGTGACTGGTCCTCACATTTACGAACTTCACTGATCTGTAAAACAAAAGAAAGTGAGATCATAAGTTCACTTGTGGTTTCACTTAATGCCACTTCAAATAACTCACTGCCGATCTCAATCCCTAAACAAAGCTACCTGTCATTTCATTTACTTTCTTTGCATATATACTGCATAAACCTAAATGTCAGCACTACAATGTAAATGTAGAATATACATTGTAAGGGGAAAAAGTATACTTATCCAAAATAAGACAATCCCATTTCTCCAAAATAGCTTTTGTGCAATTTGGCATATTCTGATCATCCCAACCACACATCCAGTAGTGGGATTCAGCCGGTTCGCACTACTTTGGCAGAACCAGTAGCTAATTTTTGGTTGCCCAGGCCCAGAATGGACTTCCAGAAACAGCATCCACACAGAGAACCGGTTGTTCACATATTTGAATCCCACCACTGCACACGTCCAATTCTACTTCAATGAACATCCTAGTTGTTGTACTTTACTTTACAGAGTAAAGCTGTTGGTAAGTTGGTCCTATTATGTTTGTTTTGCAGGTGTTGCATATGACACACTAATGCTGAAGCACCAGTGTTTATGTGGCAATTATACCAACCACCCTGAGCATGCTGGAAGAATACAAAGCATTTGGTCAAGATTGCAAGAATGTGGGCTGCTAAACAAGTGTGAGGTAATGGCTACACAACTATATTAAATATGGTGGTTTTAATATGATTTCTGTTCCTTATGTAAGTACCAACTGGATGGCCTCAGGAATATTCCCTGCAAATCATAAGCTATACTATAGAACGTAAGATACGCATCATACGCTCATGAGGAGTTCTGAGAGTTTATCATTATTTTTAATGATCTCATAGATATACATGCCAAAAAAATCCCTCAAGATATCGACCACAATTGGACAATCAAACTCCTGCCTCCTTTTTACATGTAGATAAGAATAAACTGTACTCTCACAAAGAGGAATATTGATAGTTCAGTCTACCTTTCTTAAACAGAATCTAAATGGTTTTCTGGAAACCTCATCCAGGAAATAGGTGGGGTAGAACAAAACTGGACACAGCAGGGGCAAAATCTAAATTTCACTTTTTAAAGCTTTGAATGTTATTAAACTAATTATATATAGTTAATATGATTAATTGGAGCACATTTAATAATTTTCTTCTTCATTCATAACCAAATTAAAATTCAAGCCTTCCTGAGATTCCAAATATGATACCTGAGTTTAATTTTAAATAGATTAATTTTATCTTCTCTTTGTAATTTATTCCAAACAAGGCAATACTTTTAGCTTCAACATACAGTACCTATATTAGGTTAAACAGACATTTCTATAATGGATAAAATGATTATTTAGGCAGATGCTAACATTTTATTTATTTATTTTATTTTTATTACATTTATATCCCGCCCTTCTCCGAAGACTCAGGGCGGCTTACAAGCTTAGCAGTAGCCTTCATTCTATGTATATGCCTGCTTATTAGGGCTTTCACACACACCCCAAGCGGCATTATTACAAAGTCAGCTTATTGCCCCCAACAATCTGGGTCCTCATTTTACCTACCTCGGAAGGATGGAAGGCTGAGTCAACCTTGAGCCTGGTGGGATGCGAACCTGCACTAATTGCAGGCAGCTGGTGTTACTTAAGGAGGCATCAGCCCACTGCTCCACCAAGGCTCTTCATGATTATTGTTTTCTTACTTATAATTAATTAAAGAATATAAGAACTTTAAAGCATCTTGTGTATATATGTTCCTTGATGTCAGTGTTGATCGCGCAACTGCCTGGATGAGTCCCTGTAGATTTCTTAGCAAGATTTTCAGTAGTGGTTAGCCATTGTCTACTTCCTAAGTTGAGAAAGAGTGGCTGCCCTAAGTCACTAAACTGGCTTTATATGTGACTAGAACTTGTGGTCTTCAGGCTGATTTCTTAATCTCTATATCAAATTGACTCATTAAATGATCTTAAGAATGTTGTTTTCATTATAGCACAATTTTTGCAGATAAAAAATGCTTTGATGCTCTTTTGACTCAATCATTTGACTATTACAATGATCATTCACAATTATTCCTATAAGAAATTTTACTGGTTGCCACATAATAGTGGCGTAGACCTGGATAAGCAAGCCAAGATTTAGAATACTGCAATCCATGCAGTTAAATTTCTAGAAGTTATTTTTATTTGTAAAAGTTAAAATTATGAAATCTCTAAACTACCTAGAGATATAACTTCTAGAAATGCTTGTGCTCATAATAAATATGAAACATAAATCGATGGAGAATATTAATATACTGATTATATAGATATAGATATAGATATAATCAGTCCATTTAAGTTTAATAAATGACAGAAAAAATTAAGGGAAAAAGTATGTAAATAGAAAAAAATTAGAAAACTGGGGCAAAAGAAGATATTTTAATGTTATAGTTAAATAGGAGAGAAAAGAAATAAATTAAATGCTTTGTTTTGCTTGTTTGTAACCTATACCTATTTTGGCTCTTACCCCATTTTCTGTCCTTTGTATAAGAGAAATAAAAGTGAAAATGGATGGTATTCTTTATGGTATTAATAGATATTCTGGTACATGACTAATATGTGCCCTTAATCTCTTAAACATTTTAATTAGCTTTTCCATGAAATATGCAACATTCAGTGGAAACGAAAAGGGTCTTCCATAGTCCTAACCACCTGGGGTTTCTTCATTTATATGTTATGCAGTCATCTACAACACATTCCAGGAAAAACATTTATGTAATATCACATCCCTTTTTCCTTCCTTCAAGAAAATGTAAATACATTTTAGGCAAATGAAATAATATTATCAATCACCTGATATATAAATAACAAGGTGTTTTTATAAAAAATAATCCTTGGAGAAAGTTATTAAATATATTGTCCAAAGTAACAGAATGTTGTTGATTTTATGGAACTATATTTCAATGTTTTTTGGCTGTAAATTCAGTTGCAGGATTAGTAATGATGAAGAAATTGGAGATCAGAATCCTGTGTAATTAAATCTTTTGTTAATCTATATTTAATTTGATATGAATTCCATTGATGTTTATCAGCCTTTGAAAGTGAGCATTGTAATACTATAAGACAATAAAATAGAGGACTAAAATTGCACCTCCAAAGCCCAAATTAGTTCTGAGTGAAATTCTTTGTGCTAGTTATCTACTCTAAAGCCATAGTACCCGTTATTTGAGGGACGTACTATTACCCATGGTTTATGCCCCTTATTAATTTATTTGACTGGGCACTACCCACTTTGGAATGTGGCCTTTGACATGCCACTTAAAGATACAGTGTAGCCCTAAAACACAAACACAATTACACTCCTGCTGTACAAATCTGTGAGGGTTCTTTATTTTAAGCAACAATAACATTATGAAAGAATCTGTGTATCTTTAGAGAAAGCTCTTCTAGAAGATTTTCATGAGATAGTGTTAATAGCAGGACAAGCCAATAGATATTTGCTGTTATCAGAATAAAAAAAAGTTTAAAGTTTTTTTTAAAACAGACATATGAAATTAAAGCAGAGGCATTAAAAAGAGAGAAAAACTATGTTTAATCAGAAAAACTGAAATTAAAACAGATTGCTATTTTTTCAGTAGTAGATGCAAAAATGTAAAGATTAAAAGAGCAGTATTTTCTTGTTAGTAGCCGTTTATTTTGGTCTGTCAGTTATTTATCAAAAACTGTTTGGTCTCTGAAGATGGTAAAGTGCAGGAGTTCTGTTGAGGGTAAGGATATATCTCAAAGTCTTCTGCAACATCTCAATGACTTCAAAGGCATTTTGGATCCATACTTTAATCTTCTATATAATGGTTTTAACATCATGTTTTGAACCATGCTGTTCATTTCTTCTTTAAAAACCACTGTGGTTAAATGTCTCTCCACCCACCTTTTAGGCAACTTACTTTCTTTTGTATATTGTTTGGAATAAGAAAGACAACTTTTTTGGAAGGACGCTCAGTCATTGATATTCATTAAACAGCCTCCCTCCTTCTCCAATTTCCCACAATTCTCCTAACAGCTCTATCTTCCATTCAATCAGCTCTTCTTTCTTATCCCCAAGTGTGTTCTGAGATCTTGACAAGTAAGATATCTTTTCCATTTCCAATATTATCGCTATGTCTTCTAATTCTTCATTTGTCTGAGTCTGTCTGTTAGTTCTTTCTTTAGGTCCTCTATCTTTGGATCTGCTTCCTCTGATTTTCCTTCTATTTTCTGGGCTGCTAGTTCCTTCTTTGTAATCATTTTCTGAGTTGGTATGTCAAACTGGGGGCTTTAGGGAAAGGTGTTAGGGATGGGTTTTTTACCATTTGAAATTAAGCATGGAACATCCATTTTGTTTTTGTATGTAGTCTTTATAGTCCAATCTATTTAGGAATTTAAAAAGTTTCAGTCAATTGTCATTTGAACTCCTAATTATCCAGCCGGCCTATCAGTCCATCCTTAAGTCTCCCCTCAGCAAATATAAGTAAAATTTGGTTTTTTCAAATTTTTCTGTCCAATGAAAAACACATCCTTTCTGTCCAGAGAGAGAAGAGCAATTAAAAATTGTTCATCAATCAAAGGTTTATAGTCCAAAGTATTCCATCATCTCAATCAATAATGCATATTTCTTCTACAGGGAAATAGGTGCATGACACAGCTCTAAAAGTCAGTTAGTATTTATATTCATAGTCCAGGCATGCCAGTTTCAAAATAGTTTATTGTCTCTGCCACACATATAAGAAGCCCAAGAGGGTTCCCCCCCCTTTTTTTCCATTTGCAGTCTTCAAAAGTAAAGTTTCTGAAAACAACAAGATTCTTATCTGAGACTGGGCTTCCAGCCAAGTTTCCTTTAGGCATAATAAATTGTAGTGCTGTAGTTCACCACTAGATGTCATTGACACCATCTTCCAGCTTTTTATATCCAAACTTATATTACAAGCTTTTTAAGTCTCTTTAGAGAAAAAAAAGAGAATCTCAAAAGCACTTTTAGTCCCCAAATTTCAAAGTTATATATGTGTATTGCTTCCAAATTAATCTTGTAATTTTCTCTATTTTCCCCCAAGCAATTAATTTGTTACTTTTCTTTTCCTAAGGGAATGGGGGGGAAATTCCCCTTCCCTCTCTCATTGGGGAGGATTCTTTGTTTTGGGCAGTTGTTTCCCAGGAAAAAGTCTTAAAGTCATAAAGAGAGGATAGGGTCTCACCCAGTTTCATCCACATTGCTCGAAAGTTGCTGGTTAATGCTTATTTTCTTTAGTTGTCAGCAGCTTCTGATTGGCCATACAAATATAGCCAGTCTTTCCCCCACTGGTTTGGAGGGCTTCCTCAGTTCAAACAGAAGGACCAAAACCCTCCTGCGATCAATGAGGGTTCCCTGCTTCTCTGTTGCCTCTTTGGGGCAACTTTTGATCTTTTTTAGGGTCCATAGTGGGGCAAAATTGAACACGTAAGATGGAGCCCCATCTTCCTGTGTCTGTTAGGCTACGATGTCAAACTGGAACTGGGCAACTTACTTTCTCACTTAGTTGCTATTTTTCCTCATATCCATTCTAGAATGACTATCTTGGCACTTAACTCTATTCTCATTTCTTTGTGATTCATGACCAGTGGGGATTGTTTTGTTTTGTTTCGTGCTTGCCAAAAAAATTTTCTCTGTACTTTTTTGTCCTTTTTCTTTTTACTGTGCTTCAATCTGATGGAAAATAAATCACTTTTGATTCTTTTTCCCCCTAAAGCAGAGAAGAAGAAGTTGTGGTGGGATTCTAAAAGATGGGGTGTGGGGTTCTTTTGCTTACCTTAATTATGGAAAAGCCAAGGGTTGTGTCATACCTTCCCTTGTAGCATCATCCTTCCAGTGTCTGGCAGTTTCCATGGTTTCATATTATTTAATTACAGGTAATTCCTTTTGGCTCTTCCAGAATAAGAAGTCTGAGGAGCCAAAGTAGCTACATGCAATGAAAACAAGAACGTGATACAAAATAATTCTCTCCCATTTCATAACACAATCAGCTTAAAGCATTTCCCAGAGAATTTGAAAGAAATTCAGAAGAATCCTAATTAGCAAATAATTCTAGTGGTAATTCATGTCCCTGCTAAATGTAAATTCTAAATTAAAGAGAAATCAAAGGTTAAGTTTTGGAATTTTGTACTCTGTGCTATATTTATAAAATATAAATTCTTTTTGCAAGACAAAGATTCTATTAATCTCAAATAGAATTTTAAAAAGTACTGATATTAGGCTGACAATCTCTCTCTCTCTCTCTCTCTCTCTCTCTCTCTCTCTCACACACACACACACACACACACACACACACACACACACACACACACGTCAGATCCATAGGCTGTTCAGGGGGGAAGGTTGAGAGGTTTTTTTTTACTTTTTCCCTTTCTTGCCATCTTGATCTGGATCACACTCCTCTCACCCCTGTAAAATCATTTATTGCATGGATTATGTCATATTTACTGTAGCCTTCATAAAGGGTTGAATGGAAGAGGAAAAAAAGAAAAAAGAGAAGGGCATTAATTTCTGTCATACAAAGTCCTATGTTATTTTAACATAACATCAATCCATTTATTTAAGGGAGAGAGAGAGAGAGAGAGAAATCATGTTTTTGCTTTCTTGTATCATATTAAATATCAGTTGTCACATTCCTATATGATGCAATTATTACTGCCCATGATTAATCCTATTCAATTTTGTTTTGGATTTCCTTTCTTTCCCCTCCCCTGTATATTATCAGTGGAATATTATAGAGCTCTGTTGCTCTCTTTCAGCGGATTCAAGGTCGAAAAGCCAGTTTGGAAGAAATACAGCTGGTTCACTCCGAACATCATTCACTGCTCTATGGCACCAGTCCCCTGAACAGACAGAAGCTGGACCCCAGGAAAATCCTAGGTCTGTAAAGGGCTCTATTCTACTGAGAACAGCACATTCCAGCCTTGTCATTAGTCATAGCTGGTGTCAGTTTAAAATACTTGGCAAGCGATGTAACACCCGCCCCCCACCCACCCAAAACAAAACACTTTTTCCAGATGCAATTCATTGTGGAAAGAGAATGTTGCAGAGAGAGCCAGTAAAGATTAGGGAAAGGCACTGGCTCAAAATCAACCATAGAGATCTCATTCTGCTTTTATGATCATCTGGTTATTAACCTTTAGGGGATAAACAATTATACTTTGGTGAGTAAGTCAGAAAAGGAATGGACACATGACCCATATCCTTAAGGGATAGTTTTCAGCCTCTTTTACTTGAACAGTCCTAGAAGGCAAAAGAATTTCAAGGGGTAAGACAGATATTTTAAAGTCATGAGTACCATCTGGGTTCCACTACACACAGCAATGGATCTTGGGTCCCTGCTGTGTTATACTGACACTGTTTTGAAATATGAATTTATATGAAACAACATCTTTCACTGGTTGAAGCAGAGTTCAGGTGATGCCTTCACCTATGTAGGGATCAGCACTTGGAACAGGCTTGTTGAAATGGCTTTTCAAATGGTAACAGTTGAGATAATGTATGCACTTCCCTTTTGAGAAGGGTACTTCGATACATTCAGTGGGATTTAGTCCCTGATAAATGTGCTTTGAAGAAAGGGTCAGTTTTTGTTTTTCTTCTCCTTCCTATGTGGTTTTGCTGGAATCAGGCTATTGTACAGTGTGTGTGGTAAGGTAGGCCCTAGATCAGGGGTGTCAAACTCAATTTCATTGAGGGCCGCATCAGCATTGCGGTTGCCCTCAAGGGGCCGGGTGGGTATGGCCAGGGTGGGTGTGGCCTACTGGGTGGGCGTGGCTAGAATGCATATGGCCTACTGAGTGGGCATGGCCAGCTCTACATCGTTCGCATCAAGGGTACCTATGGGGGCCTGGGCAGGAGTGGGACAGATCTGAGGGTCTCTGGCAGAAGGAGGGTCTCTGGGCCAGGACCAAGGCAGTGGGGGCCGTTCCCTCACTGTTTCCAGGATGGCTTCGCGGGCCACATGAAACCACTTCGCGGGCTGGATCCGGCCCCCGGGCCTTGTGTTTGACATGTCTGCCCTAGATTTTTGTCCAATATTGCACGGACTGTCTTTATGGGGAAAATGAAAAACATTTTCTCAAAGACTCTAACATGGTGGGATAAAGATTCATGGTGTATTGAATTGGAACATTTTGCATAATACTATGATCCTGCGAAGTCTGCCATGATTTGAAGATATATTAATCTACTGAGGTATACAAACAATTGGCAAATAATGGACTGGTTATTTGTTTCTGTTTTAATGTATTTAAAGCATTTTATTGACCTTTTCAGCCAAATTGGCTGAATTTGAGTATATTTTGCAGCTTTGCCTGAAGCATATATTTATAATCATATTCAATCCCTGAGACTGTGGGGCCAACAGAAGGTACAAAAAAGGCAGATAGAGCAGAAAGTATCACTGCTGCTGTTGTGTAGTGAGTTCTTTGGAGGCAGTAAGCGAGATGAGAGGTTGCAAACAGGAACATAGCTTTATTGAGGCAAACAGGAACAGAACTGAAACAGAGGGTCCTGCGCAGCTACTTATACGGTTGGTCACTAGGCGGTGGCCAATAGGTTTAAAGGAACCAATTCCTGCCCCAAATCCTCCAATGATCTTCTTGGAGACAGCTTGTCTGGCAAGTCAGTAACCGTTACACAGACACACCAATTGAGCAACCTTAAGCAGCATTCAAAAGACAGGTGAAAGCAGTTCAAGTAAATCCCAATACATTACAGCTGCAGTGGCAGAAGATAGGCGATCTAATGTGTTCACATAGTGTGTAATCAAATCATAATCAATTAGTTCCTCCCCCCGGAAACACTGCCAAAAGCTGTGGCTGTTTATAGCACACATTCTCTTCAAAATGTTGAGATTTTGTTTTAGGGAAAAGATTGAATCTCTGTAAAAATTCTTGCTAAGGTTAAGTTACACTTATAAAATTATATGGGAATCCATTTTATATTTCTTCCTTGCCTCTTTTCTGCAAGTACAGGGTCCACTTTTTTCAGATCACCCAAACGTTGATCCATTGGTTGCAACATAATTGACTGATCAGCTTGTCACCCGAACCTGAGGCCTAAAGCATGAAACTCAGTATCCTGTTTTCTAGCCTGGTGCTTTAACCACTAGGACAAATTAGTTCTCCCAATCCATTTTCTGTGGCTTTTTAAAATTATAAATGGGAAGAAAAACTATTCTTCTTCCTTCTCCTCCTCCGCCTTCCACAATCACATACTGTATTTATAGAACATTAAGTATTTATAAAGCATTAAGAAAAAAAGTCATAATTTTAGAGTTGAGTGCCTGTTACTTGTCCCAGCTTCTGCCAACCTAGCAGTTCGAAAGCATGTAAAAATGCAAGTAGAAAAATAGGGACCACTATGGTGTGAAGCTAACAGCGTTCCGTGAGCCTTTGGCGTCTAGTCATGCCGGCCACATGACCACGGAGACGTCCTCAGACAAGCGCTGGCTCTTTGGCTTTGAAATGGAGATGAGCACCGGCCCCTAGAGTCGGAAACGACTAGCACGCATGTGCAGGGGAACCTTTACCTTTACCTTTAATATATTTCAGGAAGAAAAGTCTGGCTATAAATAGATCCCAGTCCAAGGAATAAAGAGAAAAATGTCTGGAAAGGCAAATCCAAATATATTGATTTTTATGGAGGAGAAAGAAGGCCTAGATGACTAACATCTAGAGTTCAGATCTATAGACTGAATCTAAGCACAGCACAACAACAAAAAATGAGAATTTGTCATGAGCAATGAAAACCAGGAATGAATCTAATGACAGTACAAGATTGCTCAGATATGTGTAGCTCTTTCATCTCTCCCCCCCCCCAAAAAAAATTTGGCCAACTATCTTATGCCCTCTTCCTAATAGGAGACCATCCAACTTTTCCATAGGGACTTGTGCTTCTATTTGGGTTTGACATTATATTGCAATGGATTTGAGAGTTTGCTTTCTTGGATGCTGCAGGAATTTGAATCAGGAGGCGTGTGCTTACTATAGATGATGTTTCCTAGACAATCACAATTGTACTTGACTAAGAGGGCAGATTTGATCTGATTGTATGTGCAATGCTTGTGCATTTATGAGTGCCATGTGTATGGTCTATATTTTAAGGGAAAATGTAAAATATATGCTGGGCTTTACTTTATCTTTCACTAGCAGTTAAATTTTCCAGTTAATATTACAAGACAGGAACAGTATCATAATTCCAAATTGTTATTTTTACAAAGGACTGGTAGTCCTAACCTTATGCTATTATACTGTATTGTACCCAGAAAAAAAGAGGGGGAGGCTTCATAACAAAAGAAAAGGTGAAACAAAAAACCATCAATTTCATATTCTAACCAACCATTAAATATAAAATGCAATAATGCAACAAAAGTATCCTTTTAAAGTTGGTTCAGTTTAACTAAACATAGATTTGAGCCGGTGTTTTTTTTCTTTTCCTGAGCTAAGGTACAAAGTTACTAAGGGACAGAAGAAACTTTAGTTTTCACTACCTTGAAAAATTTACCGTTTTGACTATTTATACATTCATTACTATGTATTAGTACACTGGGTGCCACATTGTAAATCATTGGAAATTGACAATACAGATCATTCTTTTAACAATTGACAATATACAGTAGATTATTGTTTTAATAAGAGCTATCCAGAACATTTGCTCAGTTCTTAGTTTCCATTCTTTTTCTATTGCTCTTTTTGATAATATATTATAAAAATCAGCATCCCTAGAGATAGCAAAATTATGCTGTCTCAATCCCTCTCATCCTTTTAGCTCAGGCTTCATACTAAATAAAATTGACATACTCAGAATCTGCACATTATGTGTGATTGTATCATAACATTAAGGCTTTCTTAATGTTTTATTCTTACCTGAATAACTATTGGTCTGAAGTTTGGTAATGAAAACCACTAGAAGACCTGCAGACTCCTCTGGTTTCTATTAGTTTGCAGGCAAGGACATTCTCAGATACAAATACTAGTATGCGTGGGTATCATCAGAATGGCTGAGCTTTTAAAATACTGCATTTTCCAAAACCAACCACAGAAATAACTAGATAATCAGAGTTTATGCAAGATTGGGTTTTCCTGAACTAAGGTAAAATAACTGGGATTTCCACGTACTATTTGTTTTGCAACTTTTCTAAATATTTTTCTTTTTGATTGGTATAATCAAAACATATTTGTAAACCCATCACCTCACAGCCCCACCCCTCTTTTTGTAATGATTCCAGGGCAGGATAGGAAAGCCAAAGCTCGGATATTGAATATAGCAGCGTTTTTCAAACTTGGCAACCTTTAACATCTTACTGGCAAATGCTGGGAGCTGAAGTCCACACATCTTAAACTTATAAAGTTTGAAAAACATTGCCATTTAATCTCCAGCACCTAAAATGCTCTGGACTTTTACCATAGTTGCTAAAAATCAGTAGCATAATTTTCTGAATTTTGAATTGGGAAAGACAAAAGATGTAGTGTGAACTTGCTTCTAAATATTGTCCAGTCTCTGTCCACTACAACAGTGACCTTTGCTGACTCATTAAGTTATTTCATTCTCCCAAATTAATTATCATAAAAGAAGATCATGCATACAACAGTATATAAAGCACACTCAAATTAATAATTATAATAATATTTAAAAATTAAATAGAGATAACTCAAAGATTAGGCCGCAAACTCTAGAAATACTGACTTTGTTTTACAAAAATCTTCTCCCTTCCTATCAAACCCAAACCCTAACAAATACACAAACCATTTAAAGCAAATGGGTTTAGTATACTATACATTTGGTCAGTAATGTATAGATCTGTACTGATTTTTCAGAGCAAAAACCAGTGATGGGATTCAGCCGGTTCACACCACTTCAGCAGAACCAGTAGCTAATTTTTTGTTGCCCAGGCCCAGAATGGACTTCTGGAAGCGGCATCCACACAGAGAACCGGTTATTCATCTATTTGAATCCCACCTGCAGTGTATGCCTCCCAGCATACACAAAGGGCAGCACAGCAGGAGGCTGATGGTGCAGATCAGCAGGAGGGTTGGACAGCTCCCAGCGATAACCGCTCACGCGGGATAAGCCTAATGACTTAAGCTGTTGACAGCCCCAGGCATGGTCAGCCTGGCGGGAAGCCAGGATTTGAACCCATTGGTTACCTGCACTGGCGGGAAGCCCAGGTTTGAACTGATTGGATGCCATCCACCTGGGCAGGTACAAATAGACGCCAGGTTCCCCCTGTTTCCCCAGTTCGTTCTGTTCTGAATAAACTCATCGTTACCCCAGCTCTGTGTCCGTCTCTATGTGAAGCACGCGACTTTACACCACCACTGGCAGAAACTGATTGTGGCAGCAACAGAAAACTTCCAGTGCAATTGGTATTCGTGTTCCATGTTCTGAGATGAATCTCCAGTAACAAAATCATTGCAATGAACTCTTACTCAGCATTCTGTGAACTGTTCAATATGCATGAAGCATTCTGTTATTGTACCTATGTTAATTTCAACTGAAGATCATGGGAAGTATTTTGTATTGTTTAAAAGAACTCTGCATGGTTTATAGCAGGGGTCTTCAAACTTGGCCCTTTTATGACTTGTGGACTTCAACTCCCAGAATTCCTCAGCCAGTGTGCCTGGCTGAGGAATTTTGGGAGTTGAAGTCCACAAGTCATAAAAGGGCCAAGTTTGAAAACCCCTGGTTTATAGGATAGGGTGAGAAAATCATGATTCAGAGATCATATAAATAATTAATATAAATTCCATCAAGTTCTTATAATGAAAGGTTAGCCACAGATAATTCCTCTTTATCTTCCAACTACCATGGAAATTCAAAAGTAGCAATAGATAAGCCAAAATAAAGTTATTAACATATGCTTCAGTTCAATTCAGTTCAACTGCCATGAGCATTGATTTGAAAATTCTGAAAAAGGATTAAAAACAGTTTCCTCAGAACTGAGTTGATCCAAAATAATGAAATGAAAAACTTGGTTTATTCCCCAAATAGATTTACCCACTATTTTAAAGAAAGGATCATCCCTAATGAGATTGTATGATTTTTCATGAGTAAAACAATCAAAAGTATATCTCAGAGAGTAGATTGGCAATATAGATGGGAACATAGATGGTAGATTCAGAGATTATATGGAAAGAGTATTAATGAAATGACATCAGGAATATAAATATTAATTCATTTATAATAAATGTATTATTATTTATAATATATTTATTATTATAACAATTTATTATTCACATATATATTTATTATTCACATATTCACCCCAACTCCCTGCTAAATTTAGAGAATTTGGCCCTAGTATTTTTTTTTTAAACTGAACGGCTGATTTGTGCAAAACTATGAGGCTTAAGACACATACAGTCATGGAATGTCTGCTTTATCCTTTCCAGGAATAATCTGGGGGCTGTAAAAACAAACTTGTTTTATGTGTTATGTTTGAGAACTATCTATAATCTATAGGAAGCTATGTTACGTGGTTGCAGTTGTACCAAAAGCCTTTGGTTTGCTTTTGGTTTGATTTGGTACCTCCCCAACTTCATGTATGTTCAAACCAGTCAAACCAGGAAAAATGTGTTTGGGTCATAACAGTCAACCAAATAAATCAATAGCTGATTTGGTAAGTGATAGCTATGAAAAGGGCAAATTCAATGCTAGAAATCATTAGAAAAGGGACTGGAAATAAAACTGCTCACATTGTAATGATTTGAAATGAATTGATGCCTACGTCTAACATATATGTATATTTTTAATTACCATGATTGGAAAAAGATAGAAAATATCAGAAAAAATGTAGAAGGGTGGTTTGTAATACTTAGTTTGTAACCAAAATGCTTGAATACTTGCTGTATGGGGGGGAAAGCTACAACTTTGGGGATTATGGGAAAAAAAGGCAAATGAGAGTCAAAATAACTGCAGTGTATAAAATCATGTTATCTTCTTGTATTGGACTACAACTCCATTATTTCTAACAAGTATGGCACTTGATGGAATTATAGTCCAACATATCTGGAGAGGACAAGATCAGTGACATCTGTTCAAGAGGCTTTGTACTTTGCTTAACCAGTCCCCCCAAAAAATTATCCTTAGCTTAATTTAATTTCTTTGAGAAGATTTTAAGAAATGTTATTACTATTTGATTAATTACTAAAAATATTTAATAGTACATTTTGGGGACAAATATATTTTCATGTACATTTTTATTTCTTATTTTTAATACAGGCAGTGCACCTCACACATCTTTTTCATTGCTGCCCTGTGGGGGTCTTGGTGTAAGTAGCTTTTCTTTCTGTTTTCTAGTTAAGTATGTATGTACATACATACGTGTGTGTGTGTGTGTGTATGTATGTATGTACAGTATGTATGTATATGTATATGTATCTAAAATAGTCCTAAAAATATGAATCTAGAGTATATACATGTTTAAAACTAGAAACAAGGATCACCAAGACTTAAAAATTTATTAAAACTGAGCTTTTGTCAGCGCCTGCTGACATCATCAGAGTATAAGCTAGGATTCGGAAGCACATTCTTATAGTCTCTGTGAGGCCAGTAGTTTGGCTAATGAGTGTGTAACAGGTCTATTGTGCTCCCGCCTTCCTGCAATCAATTGCATCGGTCCTGTCTACGTCAGGCGCACTGACATCTGTTTGATTTCAGGCGCTCTGCCTCTCTCCACTCACCCCTCCCATCAGGAGTGTTCATCCTGCCACAAGCAATCCTCTCGCTGTTTGTTTAACCCTTTCACACTCACTGTTGCTGTCATAGTCTGCCGTTCACCCCTGGTGCCAGCCTCATCGTTTACACCAGTCAGGTGCCCTCTCCCCATGTCTTTGGGTCTGGTCTGCCTTCTCATCATCGTTCGCTGTGATGACACGTTAATTGATGAGAACTTGTCATCCTCTATTTTCTTGTTCATGCAGGGAGACGGTGGTTGTTGGTTCATCCTTTCTGTCTTCTTGCCTGTTGACTCATGCTGACGCAGCATCTGATAGGCTGGCAATAATTCGATGTGCCAATTCACAGAATATTGGTTGCATAACCAAGCTTCCTTTAGCAGGTGGCCCCCCTTAATTGCATCATGAGCGATGACTTTGGCTTCTGTAAAGTTAAACGTGTGGTTGTGTTCAATGATATGAGCCCATACATGTGATCGTTTTTCTTTTTGTTTAACAGCCAATTCATGCTTATGAAGCCTTGTCCACAGGCATTTTGTGATCTCACCAAGGTAGTTGCATGGACAATCATTGCAGCTGATTTGTTAGACCACTGATGACATTTTGCCTGTGGCTAAGGGTTCTTTGGGGCACATAATTCATGAGCGGAGGGTTTGACTGGGTCTATGTGCCACTCTAATGTTGTGTGCTGATAACATTCTTGCTGCTGTTTCTGAGATGCCATGGATGTAAGGCCCAGGTGGAGGTGGTGGTTCTGTCATCCTCAAGTCATGATACCCATTATAATTGGCAGCGTCGGATGAGGTCAATGGTGTATCTATTTCATATGGAAACCCAATATAGATGTGCATGCTCCTTGGATTTCTCCATTGGTTTGCTGCAGTGCATGTGAATTCTGTTGAAGAATGTGCAGATGCAGCTGATTTTGTGGGTGGTGGGATGATTGCAATGGATGCAACCCTCCGCTCATGAATTATGTGCCCCAAAGAACCCTTAGCCGCAGGCGAAATGTCATCAGTGGTCTACCAAAGCTGCAATGATTGTCCATGCAACTACCTTGGTGAGACCTTGATTGCAGGAGGGCAGGAATGCAATAGACCTGTTACACACTCATTAGCCAAACTACTGGCCTCACAGAGACTATAAGAACATGCTTCCCAATCCTAGCTTATACTCTGACGATATCAGCAGGCACTGAAGAAAGCTCAGTTTTAATAAATTTTTAAGTCTTGGTGATCCTTGTTTCTTGTTTTAAACATGTATATCTATATATCTTAACTGTTTTTTTCCAATGCACCTGGTTGGCCCAAACATGGGAAAAAGAAATATTTTGCCTTATCAGCCCCAATCTAGGAGTGTCTTCAGGTAGTATCGCTATTGCAAAAGTCATTTTATATTAATTTAGTATATGTATATGTATATGCCTTGTTGTTGTTAGCTGTGAAGTCGTGTCCGACCCATTGCAACCCTATGGACAATGTTCCTCCAGGCCTTCCTGTCCTCTACCATCTTCTGGAGTCCATTTAAGCTCAGGCCTACTGCTTCAGTGACTCCATCCAGCCACCTCATTCTCTGTCGTCCCCTTCTTCTATTGCCCTCAATCTTTCCCAGCATTAGGCTCTTCTCCAGTGAGTCCTTCCTTCTCATTAGGTGGCCAAAGTATTTGAGTATTAGCTTCAGGATCTGGCCTTCTAAAGAGCAGATGTATATGTATATACACACACACACACACACACATATATATATATATAAAATTGTGAGCATATTTATTAATTGAACATAACTAAAGATGAGCATTAGCAATATAACCATTCAGAGACTAGTTCCTATGTAAATGTAGTCTGCAAACAAGGAAATAAACTAAAAACCTCATGAATCATATGGGCTTTGAGGATGGATGTAAAGGAAAGAGAGAGTTTGCAACAAAAATCAGTTCTGAATAACGTTGTCAATACTATATAAGTAATGGTATAAAAATCCAATGCCTTCAGCAAAATACATGAGATACGTCTTACAAATATAGCAAATTTCTTTTGAGTAAATCATTGCTTTGTAGTTGTTTAAACAAATATTGAACATAAATAAATAACAAAAATGTTGCTTTATGTAAAATCAGCTTCTAGGTTGAGAGGCCTGTGACTTTGGAATCATTTATAACTTGGAAGTGTATCTGCCCTCAAATTCCTTGGATACACCTCAAAAATTGATAACTGTCTACCTCTTTTATGGCTCAGAGGAGGCAACACGAATCACATCAATATTGGCAGCCAATATGAATTTTGACATGCTGTAAAAAGCATAAAAGGGCTTAAGGCATTTGTTTAGTTGAGGAATGGGCTCTCCAGCTGTGTCAGAGCTAAGTTTGGGTTTTGGTCCTGGTACCCAAGGGACCATGCTGCAGACAAAAGAGAATTCCACATTTATCTTATAAAATAAGGCAGCTGTCCAATTCAAAGTTTGTTAAAAAAAATAAATGAAAAAAAGCAGGAACAGAAAGGTCAATGCACAGTGTCAGGTCTTTAAAATTGAATGAGGCTGTGCTGGGGAAAAATGAATGTAACACCTTGTAGGAATCCAGGTATGTTATACAGAAGTGTTAAATTAGTATTAACTTTGTTTCCTTTGGTTAGTTTGGTTATTCTTGGAGCAAAGCAAGATGATATTGGAATACCTGAATATAACTCTCAATAGTGTGTTACTGAAAGGCAGAATTAATTTCATTTCAAAAAAGTCTTGGCAGCATATCATACAGGTGATGCCCATGAGTCAGAAAACCAATTTATTTTGTATAGTTTAATTACATGTAATTAACATTAACTAAGTAGGCTACCAATGATGGATGTCAGCAACAGCTATCAAATATTTTCAACACCGTTTAGGACGACTTTGCCATTTCTGAAGAAAAGGAGATAACAGTATAACAACTTTGTATTTTTATATTCTTCTTTTTATATTTTTTGTCATTTTTATTTTATTGCAAGATTTTCACTGGCTTTATAGCCTTTCTTATACAAATGTTTCCTATGGCCACTCCTCAGTCTGAAAGAACTTCACAACCAGGATGATCCTCCAGTTCATTGTTTGGATAGTTCTTCACATATTTCTAGGGATATTCTCAATTGTTCAAGTAATGGTTGTCCTAGAGGTATTTTTCAAAAGGCAACTGGATTTTTTGGGGTTTTTTTATTTGAAAACATTTCACTTCTAATCCAAGATGTTTCTTCAGTTCCTCACATGACATGAATGGGAAGATTCACAATACAATTGTTACTGGAGGAATAGGTTGCCATTGAGATAGAAAGAAGGAGGCAGTTTCATGGTGAAAAATTGTTTTATTCCATGACTTGCTACACATCAAGATTATTTACTATTTCTGTCCATTATATTTTTCATTTTTGAGCAGGCTGATAAAACAGGAACTGCAACATTGTGGGTGAAACAGGACTGTGAAAACAGAATTAATTATGATGGCCAAATGCAGAGATGCCATAACTCCTTAATGAGCAAAAAAAATGACTACCTTGTTTGATAAGCAAAATGTCATGTCAAAAAATCCCCACTGTCCAGAATATTTCCTCTCCCATATATCCAACTTATCTTTCTATATAAAATTTAAAGAGGAACCTCCTGCCAGAATAACAGTAATTTTGAAAATAAAAGTGGAAGAGTAAGTACCTAATTCATATTAGTTGTCTTTAATCTTCCAACCATAGGTATCCTAAATTGGCTGCACATACTTTGCACATCAGCCCTTGGGAACCATGATTACCCCAACTTTAATAATCTGATACACTGTAAACATGTCCATTTGGCTAGAAATTATAATTGTTCCTCTTTTTGCTGTTCTTCCTGTCAAGGTAAAAATCACCTTTGTAGAGGGCGACGGACCGTGCTTCAGAGAATGCATGATATGCTTGCAGGAAGGCAAGAAAAACACGACGCATAATCTTACTAAATACCTTTTACTTACAAAAATATAAAAACTAAATATATATTATACAGAGCTAGCTCACTACATCCTAAACGTAACAGTCAGTAACAGCAAAGTGAAGAAAACAATACAGATAACAACTCAGAACTTTCTCTAGACATGCGCAATAAACGGACTGAAACCATAACATAGCTAGTCATATGGGATTCACTATGGTTACCAGATAAGTTATCACAACAGGTGCAGAGAGCAGGGGAAAATGTACAGTTAGAAATGAACTTTCTGACGAACAATGAAAAAAACGTGCAGTGACATTCCCCTTCTTTCGTCAGCAAAGTGAAGACTCAAGTAAGGCACATCTTCTCACGCAGATACTCATGCTGGGCTGTAGGAAGTGGTTTGTTCAGCATGTCAGCAATTTGATCACGTGTAGGCACATACTGTAATGACACAAAACCTTGTTTAACCAGTTGCCTTATGTTTTGATATCGGATGTCAATGTGTCTGGACCTTGAACCTGTAAAACGTGTTTCGGAAATATAAACCACAGATTCATTATCTTCCATCACTGTGATCGGTCGAATCGGATGTGTCCAGATATCTGTGACTAAAGCATCAAACCAGGTTAAAGAATTGCATGCATCAGACACACAAGCATACTCAGCTTCTGTAGAGGAACAAGAAACAAAATTCTGTTTACGCACATGCCAGTAAACAGGACATCCATTTAAAAACATCATGTAACCTGATGTACTTTTCCGTGACTTCTTATCACTCGCCCAATCTGAATCTGCAAAACAACATAACTCTGCATAGTCAGTATGTGTGGGTTCCAACAACAACTTCATGTCTTTGGTGTGTTTTAGATACCTTAATAACTTTTTAACACATGTCCAATGAAACTGTTTTGCCTTGCCTACGTGTCGTGATAAAAGATTAACACTAAGTGCAATGTCGGGTCTAGTCCAACTACTAATATACAGCAGCGACCCAATGACTGAGCGATATAGTGTTTGATCTTCGAACTCAGGACTTGGTTCATGTGCCAAAATGTGAAAATCAGTTTGCATGGGTATACTCACAGGCTTAGCGTCCTCCATGTTACAGTGATGTAACAGTTGTTCAATCTTCTCTTCTTGTGTAAGACTGAACCCCTTCTGAGTTTTGGCAATTTGAACACCTAAATAAGTGTTAATACACCCTAAAGACTTCAACGTGAAAAACTTTTGTAAAGCTTTAGCAAAAACCTCACTCATCTGCTTATTTGGACCAATATAAACAATATCATCGACATAAACAAGAATTATCTCATACCTATTACCGGATCTTTTAGTAAACACGCATTCATCTGTTTCGGACTTAATAAAGCCCATTGAATTTAGTTTGTCAGAAAGACATAAGTACCACATTAAACCAGACTGTTTCAGACCATAAAGACTTTTGTGTAGAAACCAGGTATCCCCTTCTTGCTGTCGGAAACCTGGAGGACCTTTCACGTAGATTTCTTCATCAAGATCAGCGTGTAGATAAGCCGTTTCAACGTCGAACTGGAAAACTTCCAGGCCAAGGATAGTTGCAGTGGCTAATGCAATTTTCACACTTTCAGTTCGCACCGTGGGTGAGTATGTATTTGTATAGTCCTCAGGATAACATTGAGCGAAACCCTGGGCTACGAGTCTGGCCTTGTACAACGACTCACCATTCGGCTTCTTTTTGATCCTGTAGACCCATCGAGTACCAATAACTTTCTTGTTTGCTGGAGGGCCTGCGGGCGTAAATACTTGGAGTTTCTTTAGACTGTCCATTTCAGCCTGCATCGCCTCAAACCATTTATCTTGTTCTGATTCAGGAAGATGTTTGATCTGTGTGAACTTCTCAGGTGGAAGTGTAACATTACAAATCAAAGGTACAGGTGTTTTTGTTACTTGCCACGAATACCGTTTTGGAGGGATTCCCTTTGTGGTCCTCTTGGAACGTCTCGGGCCAACCGTCCATTCTTCTTCCGTGTCGTCCTCGTCTTCATCATCGTCGCCAGCAGCAACATCGGCGGCTTGCGAAGACGGAACAGTAGGTTGAGAAGAACTCGTGGAAGGAACATTCTCCTGTGCATCTTGATCATCAGGTTGCGTGGCATCAGCAACATCATCTCTAGGAAAATAAACTCCAGGATCGTTAGAATGAATCCTGGACCAGTCAGCATCTTCCTCAAAAGTAGCAGATTGTGAAACCACAATAACATGATGAGAGTCAATGTATTTGCTCCATTTTGAATTATCATCAATGCCCATAAATCTCATCCTTTTTGCTGCAGGACCCCCTTTCTTTCTTTGGGCTAAAGGAATATTCACCATAGCATATGAACCAAAAATATGGAGATGTGAGAGATCAGGCTTGTGTCCATACAACATGAAATAAGGGGTCTGATTTATCACACTACTCCAAGTACGGTTGATGATATGGTTAGCATATTTGATAGCTTCACCCCAGTATGGAAGACTGAGGTTAGCATCTTCAAGGAGGCAACGCATCATGGTTTGCAAAACCCCATTTCTGCGTTCTGCCACTCCATTTTCAGCTGGAGTATAAGGAGCGGATGTCTGATGTACTATCCCATTCTCACGCATCCAGTCCTGGAAAAGCTGAGACATGAATTCAGCACCGCGATCACTCTGGATTCTGGCAATGTTGACGTCGAATTGGGTATAGACAAGACTAGCAAAGTCTTTAAAGATCTGAAAGGTCTCAGATTTTTCTTTCATAGGATATACATATCCATATCTAGAATAATTATCAACGATTGTCAAGAAATATCTTTTACCACCAAGTGTGGGTGCAAAAGGACCAACTATGTCAGTGTGTACCAAATCAAAGATGCGTGTTGACAGACGTGTAGCGCGTTTTGGAATTGCTGCTGCTTTGGATTTGGCTTTCTTGCAGACAGCACAGTCCAAAAACACCTTACACCCCTTTAGATCCAAACCTCTTGCGAACTCTGGCATCTTCTTCAGAACACGGAAACTGGCATGACCCAATCTTCTGTGCCACTTATGGATACACCTGGAATGCAAAGGTTTACCTGTTAGTGAATTCTCAACATTAGCATTTTTAGTAGGAACCTCAGGCTTGCTGTGAGCAACCTGTGTCTTTTTTGTCTTTTTATCATTATTAGGAACCTTTGGAGTAGCAACAGGATCTCTCTCTGGGACGTCTCTCTCTGGGCCTGTGCTTTTTGGAACGTGTATACTTGCCTGCTCTTGCTGCTTAGACTTTGGTTTTAAATAATAAACACCACCAATCAACATGGTTTCAGCAACAATATCTCCGTCTTTGACTATATAACTTGCTTTTTCAAGATGGTGGACCTGAAAATGAGAAAACCTAGACAAATGACTCTGACTAAGCAAATTACTACTGGCAGACGGAACATAGTAAACATTTGGAATGAGAGCATCAAGCTCTTCAATGTAGACAGTTCCTTTTCCCATGACCTGAACAGGATGATTGGAAAAAGAGTAAAGTTCACGAAGTTCAGGTTCAGGCTCGTGCATCTCAGTGTAAAGCTCTTTTCTGTAGGTAACATGTAACGCTGCTCCACTGTCCAAAGTCCAAAGAAGTCATCTGTCATACTCTGGTTGAGGCTGTGGATCGTTGGTCACAACCAATGTGACAAGTGGAGCTTGTGGATCACGCCTGGAACCACGACCACGACCTTGTCGTCCGCCTCTACCTCTGCCTCCTCTGGAATCTGTTCCTCTGGGCTGGTATGTGACGGGCGCTGGAACTCGTTGGGGACAATCCCGGGTGGCATGTCCCACACGATTGCAGATGTAGCATCTTGGCATTCTTGGAACGTAGGTCCTTCCACGGAAGGCACGCCTCGCTGAAACTCTTGATGCAGGTGGTTCCCTTAAATGTGGCGCAGCTTGCATAACTGCCTCTTCTTCAGCTAAAATTCTGCATACATGATCCACTGTGCGTTGAGCAATAGGCACTTGATTAATCTTGGAAATAGCATCTTTCCACTCATGATTCAAAGAATTGATGATAATGCTGATCATTTGAAAATCATCAATAGGATAGCCTTTTTCACCCAGTTCTTTTCTAATACCTTTCATTTTAGTCAAATGTGCTCCAATATGTTCACCAGGTTTTAATCTGGAACCATGGAACTCAGACAAAAGTAAACATGTAGACTCAATTGATGTAGGCCGATAACATGCCTCTAACTGAGTCCAAATTTGTTGGGCAGTTGCATCTTGTGAAAACGTGAGCTGCAATTCAGTGTCCATTGACATCAATAATGTTGTGCATGCTCTATTATCCAAGTCCCATATGTCAGGAGTCCATGGCTGGGCAGGAGGATTAAACACCATCATGTGAGTACCTTCTCTGCGTAGCAAAAGTCCAACCTCACTGACCCATGCCCTGTAATTCTGTCCTGACTTCTTTAATTTTGAGTCACCAGCCAGTGGTACAATGGAAGGTGTTTGATGAGGAATATACAATTGAGGTACTGGCTGTGCAGGTTGTGCAATCCGACCATAACCTGCAGGGGGCACCAGTGGCGTCTGTGCCTGGACATGCGGCAGTTGCATTGAAGCTGCCGGTAGTCTTGGTGCTGGCTGTGACTGTCTTTGAGCTGCTATTCCACCCTGGCCAGCAGGAGGCGCTGGCGCTGGGGCTGGTGCAGTAGCATAATCTGCAGATGACACTGGCCTTCGCATATAAGAACCCGGTGGCAATTGCATGTGGGTTAAATATGGCTGTGTTCTGCCAGGTAGAGGGGCTTGCATAGAAGCAATATTAACAGGAGAAGCAACAGTAACAGGAATCCTAGCACCATCAGGGGCTGGAGCCTCAGATAACGGCAGAAATCTTGTATCTCTGAGCAAAGACTCCTCCATAGACAATTGCGAGAGTGAGAGCTCCAATTCATGTCTTAATGCAGCTTCACCAGTAGATGGTGCTATAACATTTGCTTCAGGCATCACTGTGGCTCTGTATGGCCTTTGGGACAGCCCATAATCATGTGACATAGGAGCCTCCGGTTCCCAATCGTCTTGCATGACACTCAATAATGGGCGTGACTTTGGCTTTGGGAAAGAAGGAGGCAATATGGCTTCTCCTCGTGGGTGTGGCAATATGGCCGGTTCATGCTCATAATTCCTCTCATATTGCTGAACCATTGACACATATTTCTTTGCCTGCTGCAAACGCCTTTCAAAAACCCCAATTTGTTCACAGTAGCCTTGCATAGCCCTATCTCGCATAGTTTGCTTGGGGCTTGAAGGAGCAGAAGAAATTTTCTTTGGCTGAACTTTAGGTTTCGCTCCAAGCCTTTGAAACTCATCTTGAGCCCCTGGAGTGTGAACATTTCCAAAAGCAGCTGCCAGGGAGCTTGGAAAAGTAGAAAAAGGAGTGACTGACCTTGCATCATAGACAGGAGCAGGTGCGTCTTCTCCAAGGCGTGTGGCCGAAGCTATCGGAGTCCTTAAGGTCGAAGGGAGATGCCCAACAGACAAGCTCCTGGCCTCCCGTTTCAGCCGTGGCTTCCTTCCTGACATGTTTCAGCAGTTAATCACCGCTGCCTCACTAGCACTAACTAACTGATAACAGCCGCAGAAACATGCATCTCCAAAAACATAAATCAAACCATCCTCGATACCAAAATGTCAAGGTAAAAATCACCTTTGTAGAGGGCGACGGACCGTGCTTCAGAGAATGCATGATATGCTTGCAGGAAGGCAAGAAAAACACGACGCATAATCTTACTAAATACCTTTTACTTACAAAAATATAAAAACTAAATATATATTATACAGAGCTAGCTCACTACATCCTAAACGTAACAGTCAGTAACAGCAAAGTGAAGAAAACAATACAGATAACAACTCAGAACTTTCTCTAGACATGCGCAATAAACGGACTGAAACCATAACATAGCTAGTCATATGGGATTCACTATGGTTACCAGATAAGTTATCACAACAGGTGCAGAGAGCAGGGGAAAATGTACAGTTAGAAATGAACTTTCTGACGAACAATGAAAAAAACGTGCAGTGACACTTCCATTCATGTACCATTTCATGATATGATTTTGCTACAACAAAAGACATGAAGTATTCATCTTCCATCAGACAGATAGTCCAAGAGTGGGCAGATATTGTGGGACAAAGACTAGTAAACTTATTGAGACCTGATATTCCACCAAAGGAGCAGTTAACAAACATATTGATTTAGATCTAACATATCAATATGTGAAAAACCAGACCATTCAAAGTGCCAATCAACAAGAGAACCAATCAGCTGCTCAGAATTCAAATATAGCTCCAAACAACTGACCACACTGGCACACAAGACGCTTATGAGCTAAAGAGAATAGGACAAGAAAATCCTGTTGATGATGTTACCAAATTTGGTAACGAAACATTCAGGAATTATATTAAAACAAGCTTGGAGAACAAACCACAGCCAAAAGACTAGTATCTCCAAATAAGTAAAGGAAGTTTTAAACCTCTCCAAGGCAATTAAAAGGTTTTGCATTCTAAGCAAAAGATTCTGTGAGGACAGTGAAGTTAAGATTGCTGTAAATCATCCCCTTTGGTTTGTAAGAATCTTCCTGAACACAGGATCTTCTGAACCATTTGGAAAGTATCATCAACCTTTCTGACTCAGACAATAGTTTTGATGCCCTTCCATTTTGCTTCTTTTCTTTTTTAAAAAAACTTGAATTTTATAAGATTTTGGCTATTTAATCTGAAACTCATCCAAGAATGCCAAATCTCTTTTCATTAGTTTTTAAACTGAAGGAAGTACGGGCCTCTTTTAGGCTGCAATGGATGCCTTAAAATTGCTTTCCCATAAAATTAATGCATGAAGCGGAGAAACTGGATTGTGCCCATTGGCTCATCTTCAAAAAAAGCTCAAATTCAGATCCAATGTATGTTCCACACAGTGTCCAAAGGATGTGCCTAAATTCTCATTGCTGTTTTTCTAGATTCTTCTTTGTATTACTCTACTAAATGTATACACATTCCTTCCCTTATCTGATGCCCTTAAAGTTATTTGATTACTTGCTCCCTCAGTCAGCATGAAGACCATAAATTTTGTCTATCCATCCACCTATCCACCTATCCACCTATCTATCTATCTATCTATCTATCTATCTATCTATCTATCTATCTATCTATCTATCTATCTATCTATCTATCTATCTATCTATCATCTATCTATCTATCTATCTATCTATCTATCTATCTATCTATCTATCTATCTATCTATCTATCATCATCATCATCTGTCTACAGTATCTATTACTAAAACTTTCATTCTTATAACTTTTAACTGGGTCAGCAGAACATTGTATGACAATTTTTGAATATCTCAAGTGGACTGTTGCAGAATGTGTCAAAAATCTGGAACCTTGACTCCCAGTGGAACTGAAATTTGGCAAACTTTATAAAACATTTTATGATCTAAAATCCATCATAAAACAGTTTATGACATAATACAAGATGTTGTAAAACATTTTCTGTGCTGATGTCAATATCAACATGGGCTGTTTTCAAGGCAAATATATCTCTGAATGTATCCTACCTTTTCTAATCCAGGCCATACTTTAGAAGTTCTGTTGTTGAAGGCATTGAGGAATTTCATAAGGAAATATCTCTGAGAAGAGGCTGTCTAGTGTTGATTAAGAATGATGGGCACTGTAGAATGACATATCTGGAAAAGACTAATATTTAAAACTTCTTATATGGACCTTTATCCAAGCCCCTCTACTACTTCATTGCTGTATTTTTGAGAGGTATAAGAGAGAGAGAAAAAGTTACATTCGGAACATATTGCAGGAGCTTTTTTATTTCCATAGGGAAAAACAGAAAACTTTTTGCATGCTGTAGGTAAAAATCCAGTAGCTTCCACAAAGAATAAATGCAAATTAATTTTTATTTAAGCCATGCAATCTGTTTAAATAACTCCACATACACTTCAGGGACAGGTAGTTTAATTTCTATCATCTGTGACTTTATTAAGGTCTAGTTTTGCTACACATGTCAGTGATTGAGCTATGCTGGAAGTATTTGCAAAAGCTTGCAAGTGCTATGTTCATTCAGGAAACTCTGAATGAAGTAAATCCATATGTGCCTTAAAAGTCTTAGACTTCAGAGGGGGATTGCGTATTCTGGCTTGTAACATTGTCATGAATGATTCTGACTGTTTAAAGTGTTACTAAAACCTGAACAAGCTTGATGTCTCAACTGAGTGCACTTATATTTCAAAACTTTCTGCTTTTAAAAAGCCTGTTGATGTTAATTATTTCATGGTTATTTATAGTATATATTATCTACTGCACCATGTATATGTAATACTGATGAAGCTTCAAAAACCTCTCAGAGACAGAACAGGGTTGGTGTCAACAGGTACATTTTCAGACAGTTACTAATGGCCAACGATTACTAACATTACTGCTTGAAGGATATGTGACACTGGAATTTCTTACTAAGTCCAGACTTTATCAAGCAAATTAAAACTAAAGTGAAGCAAGCCTTTCATGAATCTGGAGTCCCTCATTCAGTCACTCAAGCCCCGGTCATCTCATGTTTGGACTACTGCAATATACTATCCTTGAAGAGTATTCAGAAACTACAACTGTTGCAGAGTACAGTGGGTGGGCAATTTTTAGGGTCCCTAGAGTGACCCATGTTATTCCACTGCTGTATGAGCTGCACTGACTGCCAGTTTGTTTCTGGCTGCTATTCAAGGTGTTGGTTATTATCTTTAAAGCCAACAGGACTTACTATGGTATGGGTTCCTTGCACCTCACCTCAATGTGCCTAGCCCACCCCACTTGCTGGCAGAGGGGGCATCTGTGGGTCCTGTTGGTCAACGAAGTTCAGATGGCAGGATCCAGAAGAAAGCCTTCTTTGACATGGCTTGGCCCTTTTGGAACTTCTGATCTCTGAGACGAGATTGGGTTCTGCCCTTCTGACCTACCATAATGACCTGAAAACCTGACTCTGTTTGGGGCCCAAACAGGGAAGTATCATGCCGGAAGTGGTTAATGGATTAAGAGAAAATCCCACCTTCCTCCCCTCCCCACCCCACCCCACCCCGGGCATCCTGCTCCCACCCTCATCTCTTAACTGCAATCTTACTTTTGATTGTAATTTTATTGTTATTGTTTTAGAAATATTTATCCTTTACGGTTTTATTGCTTTTAATGCTGTAAGCCAGCATTAAAACAAATTTAATAATAATAAATGAAGTCCAAGACTCTAGTTGCTCCTGAACTCTTGATCCTAGCTGCATCAGAAGAAGCTTTGTATCAAACATACAGGATATTATTATTCCTCTCCATTCTTCAGAGGTAAGACTACACCTGGAGTATCGGGTATGATTCTGAGTTGAAGATATTGACAGAGAAGGTTCAAAGGAAGGCAATAAAGATGATGAAGAGACTTGAGGACATTTAACATTAAGCTTTCATCAAAGGGTAATAACATCCTTATGGGGCAATCAGTGATTTCTAATCAAGCCAGAGAAATTTTTCTCAGTATTTCATCAGGAAGAGAAACAGTTAATTTCTGTCTGACAGCAAACCAAAACATTGTAATTACCATCTCTCTATTGTGCTATTTGCATTTTAAAAAAAATGCATTTAACCTCACATCCAGTTTCTTTCTAATTGTTCTGGTCAGTGCAACTTTTTAAGTTCAGCAACATGGGGTTTAAAAGAATATTTGCCTTAAGATCAAACAGTCTTCTTCACAAACCCTACAGTTTTCTCCAAAAGCATGCAGAAAAATATACTATGCAGATTTCTTCCCTCATTTCATAGCACTGGACAATAAAAAATTGCATTAGAAATACTTTTCAAAGAAAAAAAAATCTTGGTGGCATTTCACAAGTAGAATGTGGTTTTCTTGCATTAATTCATGCATTCACTGTATATTTCCTGCTTTCCTCCAAGATCTTATGAAAGAATATAGCATTCATTTCTATAATGTTATGTACAGAATGCAGAGAAGAGCAACAAATATGATTAAGGGGGGCTAAAACATACAAAGAATGGTTGCAAGAACTGGTTATATCTAGTCTACTAAAAAGAAGGACAGGGGACAACATGATAACAGCATTTTAATATTTGAATGGCTGCCACAAAGAAGAGGAGGTGAACCTATTTTCCAAAGCACCACTAGGCAAAAGGACAAGAAGCAATGGATGGAAACTAATCAAGGAGAGAATCAACCTAGAACTGAGGAGAAATTTCCTGATAGTGAGAACAGTTAACCAGAGGTTAACAAGCCTCCAGAGGTTGTGGATGGTCCGTCATTGGAGGCCTTTAAGAAGAGACTGGACAGCCATTTGTCTGAAATGGTATAGGGTTTCCTACTTGAGCAGGGGTTTGGACTAGAAAACCTCAAGGTCCCTTCCAACTCTTTTATTTTATCATCCAACAGTAAGAGCTGTGTAGTAGATCTGGTTGAGAGCAGGGGGAATCCAGGAGGGTAAGAAAAAGTCGACCATATTATTGAAGCCATTTCCGTTATTTCAAAGTGTTCAGGGTGTGATGCATATTTAAAAGATCATATAGGAGCTGTGACTAGAGGGGCCTTCGCCCAGGTTCGTCTGGTGCGCCAGTTGCGACCCTATCTGGACCTGGATGCCTTGCATACAGTCACTCATGCACTTGTGACCTCTCGTTTAGACTACTGCAATGCTCTCTACATGGGGCTGCCCTTGAGGACCACTCAGAAGCTTCAGCTGGTACAGAATGCAGCTGCACGAGTTCTTTTGGGGGTCTCCCGATACTCCCATGTTACACCTCTGCTCCGTGAGCTGCATTGGCTTCCAGTTGCTTTCCGAGTGAAATTCAAGGTGCTGGTGATGACATACAAAGCCCTACATGGCATGGGTCCGGATTACCTGCGGGAGCACCTTCTGCCAACGTCAACACCCCTCCGTCCTGTACGCTCCCACAGAGAGGGCCTCCTCAGGGTGCCACCGGTCAGAGAATGCCGGCTGGTGACCCCCAGGGGGAGAGCATTCTCAGTGGGCGCACCAATCCTTTGGAACCACTTACCGGCTGAACTACGGATGGCCCCCAACCTTCGCTCCTTCCGGCGTGATCTAAAAACTTATCTATTCGAACAAGCCAGCCTGGCCTGATGGGTTTGGGGTTTTAACATTATTTTAACTAACTCACCACATTGGGCACAATCATTTAACTTTAAATCTTGTATCCTGTATTCTTATTTTTATTGCCCTGTACACCGCCCTGAGTCCTTCGGGAGAAGGGCGGTATATAAATCAAATAAATAAAATAAATAAATAAAATGATGGGACCTCAGTTATATGGTTGTGGTAACTATTTTGATACTTTTGGTTTCTCTTTGATAACACTAGTTTTGATACTGAGAATGGCCAGTTATTTGGTGATTTTGGTGGCTGAATTCTAATCTAATCTAATCTAATGTAATCTAATCTTCCTGTTTTGGTGTATCTTCTTAAGCCCACCTTCTCTCGTAATTGGTGAACTTTTTTGAGGTGTAGGCACAGGGTTGTACGACTCCATCATGGTTCTTTTGCAATAGTACAGCTCTGACAGCCACATTATTGGCATCGGCTTCAATCACAAAGGGTTTCCCTGGGCAAAGATGCTTTAGGGATGGCTCAACCGTAAATAGTCTTTTCAAATTCTCAAAAGCAGTTTGACAGTTCATAGTCCATCTTAGCGGCTGGCCTAGTTGCAGTTTTCCGCCTCTTTGCCTGTTTTCAATAAGTCATGAGGGGTAAAGCAATTTCGGCAAAGGAGATGAACTATTGGTAAAAGCTGGTGAATCCCAGAGAGGTCTGAAGTTGTTTGTGAGTCTTTGGGGATTGCCATTTGATTATAGCTTTCACCTTAGCAGGGTCCATTTCAACAAGAGCCTTGGTGGAGCAGTGGGCTAATGCCTTCTTAAGTAACACCAGCTGCCTGCAATTAGTGCAGGTTCGAGTCCCACCAGGCTCAAGGTTGACTCAGCCTTCCATCCTTCCGAGGTAGGTAAAATGAGGACCCAGATTGTTGGGGTCAATAAGCTGACTTTGTAAAAATGCTGCTTGGTGGGGGACGAAAGCCCTAATAAGCAGGCATATACATAGAATGAAGGCTATTGCTAAGCACATTGATTTGTGCTTCTTAGATTGTAAGCCGCCCTGAGTCTTCGGAGAAGGGTGGGATATAAATGGGATTAAAAAAAATGCCCTCAGATCCAGTCGGGTCTGATGGAACTCACACTTTGATAGTTTAACATATAGTTTGGCATCCAACAATTTTTTTAACACTTCTCGCATTAGTGTTATGTGGTCAGCCATATTCGTGCTGGATATCAAGATACACCAAAACTCCTTTTGTACAAATGATTATGTAGTACCTGGTTGATCAGCTGCATGAAGACAGCTGGAGCCCCCTGTAGTCTGAAAGGCATGACTTTAAATTGATAGCTTCCCATGAAGCAGTTAAAACCAGTTTTCCATTCATCTCCTTTTCTTATCGTTACTCAGTAATATGCCTCTCTTAGATCCAAGTTAGTGAAGACACTTCCCTTTGCCAGGTGGGTTAGTAGGTCCTTCAGGAGGGGGAGGGGGTATTTGTTTTCTACAGGGTTTAACCCTTTATAGTCTATGCAGAGATGAAGCGATCCGTCTTTTTTCTCTTTAAATAACACCGGATCTCACCCCTGAGATTTGGCTGGCTCAATAATATAACTTGCTAGATTCTTGTTCACATACTGCTGCAGTTCATCCACTTTGAGGGGGGTCATGGTATACATCATCGGCCATGGGAATTTAGCTTCTGGTAATAGTTCAATGGTGCAATCATTGGGCTGAGGCAGAATGTTGCATTCTTTCTCACTAAACACCTCCACTAGATTGTGGTTTTCTCTGGGGATGAGTGGCTCGCCTGGTTGAGACAGGTTAATTATCTTTGCTAACTCGGTAGGTGGCCTGGACTCCTCAGTAATGTTGGCTGAACTAAGAGGGAGCTTGGGTCCTATAGGTAATCTCACAGTCCTCATCCCCTTTTCATACCAAATAAACAGCTTCCATTTGTCCAACCAGGCTAGCCCTAGAATCACAGTCTCAGTCATCTTTGGAGCCACCATGAAGTGAATGAACTCCCAATGTTCACCTATTTTTGGCTCAGTCAATTGTGTGACTAAAGTTACTCCCATTAAAGAGCCATCAGCTTGCTCAAATCTCACATATACCCATTTTAAGGGCAAATGGCAAGCTAATAATGCATCGGGAGCACCCCAAGTCCACTAGCACTTTCAAATCTACTCGTGCACCTGTCTTAGGGACTATGAGCTTGGCAGCAAGAGAAAAAAGTGGAACAGGTCGACTCACCATCTGGTCGTTTTCCCCTTCGTCGTTGCTGTCGTAGGAGGGCAGAGCAGTTGCAGATCCAGCTTGGGCCTCAGCGCTCTCCTGCATGGGTGATGTGACTTGGGTAGTGGGTTCTTGTGTGATCCAGTTTGACCTCTCTTCTGTTGGCTGCTGGGATGGTATCTTTCTTGCCGGTGGTCCCGATCTACTTTGCTGTTGGGGATATGGGACTGGGCAACACACCACCCAGTATACTTGCTGCCCACATCTGAAGCATTTGATCAGTGGACTGGCAGATGGCCTGGGGGCTTCCACGGCCATGATGGCTAGAGACTTTCAGGGAGGTGGGCACCTGGTTTGGTCTAGTTTCTGCCTGGCTTCCTGAGGTGGTGGCTTCTTATAACGGGCAAGCTTGACATCTAATCTTACTGCTGCCTAATACCACTCCTGCAATAGGTTAGGGGCAGCTCAATAGATGCAGGCCTGGGAAAGGTGATCATCTAGTCCTTCTATGAAGCGATGAACTAGGGATTGCTCAGGCCACCTCTCTATTTGGCTGTATTCCAATGTAGGCCTGCCATCTTGTTTTATCTTATGAATTTGTTTCTCTGCATTGAGGGCTATGGATGGGTCCTCAGACCTGGCTCTTTATCCAAGTAGGAAGAGGTGGAGGTCCCCCAGCTCAGGCGCTTGCTTGTTACACAAATTGTTTAGCTATTCAGACACTTCCCCTTCTAAATTGGCAGCAACCACATCAACCATAGCAGCTGGATTTGGGTAGAAATTAGCACTGCAATTCATGTGGGAGTGTACTTGATTGAGTAAGAAAATCAGCCTCTCTGGGTCACCATCAAAAGTCGCTCTAAGAGGAGGTGCCATGGGTTGCTGCCCCCCCAGTGTGGCTGCATTCCCAGTGGTTGCTGGCCTCCCAGCTGTGGCTGCTGCACCCCCAATGGCTGCTGACCTCCCAATGGTGGCTGCTGCAGCATCCCCAGCTGCTGCAGGCCCCCCAGTGGTTGCTGCACATTCAGGGGTTGTTGCCAACCCCACTGATGCTGCTCTCCCAATGGTTGCTGGCCTCCTGGCAGTTGTGGCATCTCCAGTTATTGCAGGCCCCCCAGTGGTTGCTGCACATTCAGGGGCTGTTGCCAACCTCACTGCTGCTGCGCTCCCAACAGCTGCTGATCTCCTGGCAGTGGTTGCTGCAGCATCCCTAGTTGCTCTAGGACCCCCAACTGTTGTTGCATATTCAGGGGCTGATGCCAGCCCCACTGCTGCTGCACTCTCACCTGTTGCTCACCTCCCAGCGATGGTGGCTGCAGCATCCCCAATTGCTGCAGGGGCCCAATAGTTGCAGCACTCCCACCTGTTGCTGCCTGGCCAATAGATCATGCAGCTGTTGCATTATACCTTGTTGAACACTCACATCTGAGTCTCTCTCCTGCGTAGGCCTCAGGCTTAGGTGGCGCTGACTGTGATGCGAAGGGCTATGTGACCGGTAGTCGTGACGGTGAGGGCTTTCACAGTACCTGTGGCAATCTGGACTTCGGCTGCCCCAATAGTGGCTCAGGTTCTTGTGTTGTGAATGGCGCTCTGGAGTTCTGGAAGAGTGATGACATCTTGGACTGCTGTGTTCAGAGTGGCAGCTGGGACTGTTGCTCCTCATAGGGCTGGAGATTAGTGGTGGCTTCGAGGGCGGGGAAGCACTCCATAGGTGTGGCTGAGGCTTCTTTTAGGCATGGATTGGCATTTTCTCTGCTGATCATCATGATCATGTGAAGAGTGTGAGGGTTGCTACCCATTCCTCACCTCTAGCCCCTCGAATCTCTCCACCAACTTCTCCACCGATTGGCTACAGACTGCGGACAGGTACTTCCACTCTCCAGAGTCCTCAGTAGTTGCCAATTTCCTGACTCTCCATTGGTCCAGGGAACATGACTCTCGAGAGGTTCCTCCTTACAAATTGACTTCAGCCACTTTTGAAGAATTTGCTTTTGGCAGGGTTGCCTCGAGGTGCTTGGAGTCTCCACCAGGCAGGGTCTATTCCGATGACCAGATCAGGTCTCAAGCCTTGGGTCTTGCCCTCATCTATAAGGGTTGAAAAGATTCTTCTCCACCAATGCGCTGGCTTGCACTCCCTCCACTGAGGTGGCAGCCATGGCTGGGGTGCTGATTTCAAGTGCTTCTTACTTCTCCATGTTGAGATCTTCCCTGAGTCTTTGTCAGCCTATCTCTTGACTTAGGGATGGTGACTGGAGCTCAGGACCCCAAGTTGGTTAAGATAGAAAGAATGTAGTTTTGGGGTTAATGTCATCAAGTTCTTTTGAAACCCATCAGAAGAACTTGAGGCAAAACAAAGTATCAGCACTACATAGCTGAACCCCAAAACTAAATTCCCTCCCCCCAGATACAAAGTAACAAAGTACAATTCCCACCCCCAATAAACTGTCATAAAGCACATTCCCCAATTAGCTTAAAGTGTGGACTTTCTCCTCAGCTCCTCGGCCTGCTAAAACGTTATCAGCTTGACCTTGGGTTCCCACAGCAGTGTTATTATTATGGCTAGCTGAGCTTACATCCCAACACCCCCCCACACACTGCTGCACCTGATTTCTAAAAGAAAGAAAAAGCATGTTAAAGGAGAAGAGAAAATGGCTGCATTTTCATCAGTTGTCAGAGCAGGAACATCCAACGTTAGCAGTGTTGACATATCGCATAACAAGGATCTCAGCAATAACAATGTAACATAAGCTACTATAATGGTAGTACCATAACATACTTCCATACTGTGAAAGTATACTAAAATATTACAATCTATGAACTAAAAATACCTGTCACCTAAAGCAAGATAGTTAATTTGTAATAAATTGAAAGTGATTAATAAAACAGAAGTGATTATACCTATGACCACATGCTTTACTTTCATTTTGGTAACACAGAATTTGGATACTGCACAATAGATAAGGACTTTAGAATGTTTTAAAAGGTGGTTCACATAAAAATTGTCTGCCCTTCATGGAAATTTACATATTAAGGGCATAATGTAAGCAGACCTAACATCCCTCTAGAATTACAGCATAGCAATACTAATGAAATGGATTTGATCTCCTTATTACCATGTGGGCAGATATGCTCAGTTAAGGGGGTTTGGGAATATTTGCCTTGCAGCAATGGAGGTAGTAAAATGTTATGTCTAGCTTTGGGAAAAAATGTGTCCTCAGTTTGGGGGATGTTAGATTTTGTAGGTACCTTATTGGTCCCCTAATGCCCTAATTTATCAAATTTTTGCCATCTTAGGGCAAGCTATTAACTTTGGTCTAAAATTCCATATCATTTATGTTTGGATGAGCAGTTGTTTGGCTTGGTAATACTCTAAAGTACAACCATATAATGCCAATATTTGTCTATGATTTGTTTCCAAGGAGAAGGTAAATTATCTATTCAAACTAGAGAAGCCAGGTCAACTGGAAAGAAATGCATTTTTAGCTAGTAGTTTATCTTCCTTCTCCAAGCCTTGATCTGGATTGCAGGCATTTCTTTTTTGAGCCATGTTCCATTAGGGGCAATGAAGACTGAGCCACAAAATTTTGTCTGCACTGATTCCAGGGTATTTTTCTTCACATAAATTCCTTCTTGTGCTCTGTAAAAAGTTTTAAATGCTGCAGGGTTTAGATGAAATTCAACACTGCTATATATTAGATTTTACTTAGTTCAGATGAAATGTTATGCCCCCTTGTTACATACCAAACTTTACAGTAAACTCAAGTCTGATATTTGTTAAATTTCATGTCAATCAATTTTGAACAATGATTTTGGTTTGCCTTTGTAGCTAGAATTTTGCATTATTGATCTTGGACAATAAATTCCTTGTCATTTCCAGGGTCAACATTCCATTTATTTCCCACTTATACCTCCTTTATGCCAACAGTTCTCAACAAACTTAGTTTTAGTTTGTGAAGAACATTTCTTATGTTCATATCTGTCCTCTTTCATCTAAATCATAATATTCAGGATTGAAAGCAGTGTGTGTTTTATTGAGGCCATGGTTGAGTTTAAACTGTTGCCCTTGTTCCTTTCAACTCTTCCCATTGGTGCTGAATCCAGGAGAAAGAAGGGTTCATTCAGATTTTGAGTCTGCCTTTGTGCTTCATGCAAGAATCCATATTAAACATCCTGGCAGATAATTATCTAAGCCATGATTGATTACATCCAGTGAAAGTTGATTTCTGTGGCAACAGAATGAAAGGCCTTTAACATGATGCAGCCTCGGTGCTCCTATATTTTTGATACATTGTACTTCAATATTATGCATGCTTTGCCCCATGCGTGACATACTACACAGATGTGTAGATTGAGGTCAATTAGAATCAGAGGTCAAAAACTCTAGACAACAGCTGCAGTTTCATGTTTGTACCTGCTATTTTGACTTTTTTGACCACAACCCATTCCTGGGAATGTGCCTAATGCTAATTTTTCAACTTTTTAAAATATCATTATATTATTACATTACATTACATTACATTACATTACATTACATTACATTACATTATATTACATTACATTACATTACATTAATTATATTATATTTATTATATTATATTATATTATGATATGATATGATATGATATGATATGATATGATATGATATGATATGATATGATATGATATGATATGATTTCTTTTTGTTTAGTCAGGCATTGTAATTGTTTGAACTTGTTAATTTTTTATCTTAATTGTGACACATTTTCATTATGTTATATAAATGTTTAATAATATTGGTGTACTTCCCTGGTATGGATAACAATATAAGATGGTTTTTAAAAAGTTTAAATATAATCAATCAACAAATCTTTTGTGTCATATTTAATTTTAGGTATTTTATTTCCTGTAATAAGTATTTTTGTGCATGTATTGTTCATCACATCTTTTATCAAATAGTAAACAGAAGAATAAAAGCAGATATTCATAGACACACAGATATATACATGAACAAAGAAAAGACATAAAAGGAAAAATGCATTTGTTAGCAACATTAATAGCTGCCAGAAAACTACACACCAGTTTTGTTTTGCCTCTGGCTCTGTTTTGATGTATGCCGTTTATATGCTGGTTTCTTGTGTGTTTTTAGTTCAATGCTGGATTTTTCATCAGATTTTATGGTCCTATTTCATAATGTTCATGTATTAAGTTGCTGTTTAAACATTGCCTTCAGCAATTAAGATAAGATTTTATTTTTTAAAAAAAGAAAAAACATGCTTGTTCAGAAATTGAAAATAGTATTTTTTTGTTAATGAACACAGTAGAATAATAAACTAAAAAAATTATATCATGAACTACAAAAGAAAATGTAATTTTTTTCTATAAAATTGAATGAAATGTAGATTAAATTTGAAAATATAATAGTATTTCAGGAATTATTTTATCTGAGTATTTTTTTACATAGAATTATTTAAAATATCAGTATTATTTGAACTTGGCAATAATTACCTCTGAAAGCATTCTAGGAAAGTTTCATAAGACAATTTCAGAAACCATATCCCAATTCCAGAAAATGCATATTTTAGAATGTTTGCAATAGATTAATGAGACTATTGAGAGTATTTACTCAAGAATCAAACATTCTTTCAAAATTCAAACAATGGGAAAAACATTACAGGGACATTAAGCTTTTATCATAAAAAAAGGAATGGGTAAACATTTGTTTATGTTAATACAAAACAGAGGTTGCCAGAAGTAACACAGGGACATGTAACATTGCTGGTGGCATCTATAGGTTCTCAAAAATCAAATTAACATTCATTTAGTAAAAGTGGCTGAAATTTCAGATCACCATATCCCATGATTTGAGGTTCTAGCATGAAAGGCTGGAAGAGTTTGTTTTAGAAAGGCAAGAGCTTATTAGATATTTAATAATAACTGTAAAAATAAGCTTAGATGGTACAATTTCAGGAGACTTTGGCCATTTGTTTTTGTTTTGTTTTGTTTTGTTTTTTGCTATTGTGAAAAATTGCAAGTAGTACACGGTCTCTATAAAAGTTGCCAACTTCTGGTTCCAGGTCAACATTTGGACTAACCTAGAATAATCATTGTACTGCATTTAGGACTACATAATAATAGTATCACAGTGATTCATTTGCCCCATACTTTTTAATAAGTGACTCAGAATCACTTATTAAAGACTTGGTTGGGCCCAGAGGGTGGTATTCCTCTGGTTGATCTTTGCCCACCAGGTTTCCGGGTGCTACACCGGCCTCGGGCTCACGGTAGGGGCGGGGGAGTGGCGGTAGTTATGAGGGAGACCTTGTGTCCGCGGGAGGCCACCGTTCCCCAGATAGTCGGGTGTGAGTCTCTCTTTCTGAGATGTGGTCCTGGGGCGCAGTTGGGCTTGCTGCTGGTGTACCTTTCACCTAGTCACGCAGCAGCAGCCCTGCCTGAGCTTCTCGACATCCTCTCAGGGTTGGTGACTGAGTTCCCCAAACTTATAGTTTTGGGTGACTTCAATCTACCATCCCTGGGAGGATCATCTGAGTTAGCTCGGGAGTTCATGGCTTCCATGACAGCCATGGACCTGACGCAAGTAATTCATGGACCGACTCATGAGGGAGGCCACACCCTTGACTTGGTTTTTTTATCTGGATGGTGGTTAGATGATCTTGGTGGGGGCTCCCCAATTGTTATGCCCCTGTCATGGACCGATCATCATCTCCTGTGGCTGGTCTTCCGTTTTGCCACTCCCCGCCATGGGTGTGTGGAGCCAATTAGATGGTACCGCCCCAGGCACTTAATGGACCATGATAGGTTCCAGGCAGCGCTGGGGTCCCCACCTGCCTCCGTTGCTCACAACTCGGCGGATGCCTTAGTGGAAGCCTGGGAAAGGGCAGCCACGGAGGCACTTGACCGAGTTGTACCCTTGCGGCCCCTGACTTGGTGCAGATCCCAGCGAGCTCCATGGTTTTCCGTGGAGCTTCGGGAGATGAAGCGTCGGAGACAGGGCCTAGAGAGCTGTTGGAGATCCAGCCGATCCGAATCCGACCGATTGCGACTAAGAACCTATATTAGGTCTTATCTCGCAGCGATAAGGGCGGCGAGGTCTAATCACTTCGCTACCCTTATCGCATCCGCAGATAACCACCCGGCTGCCCTGTTTAGGGTGACCCGCTCCCTCCTTAATGAGGAGGTGAGGGAGGAACCCTTGCAGGGTTGTGCCGAGGAGTTTAGTCAACATCTGTTGGACAAAATTGCTCGGATTCGGACCGGTCTGGACTCCGACTGGGCAGAGTCTGATGATCAGGACACGGGCGGTCTTATCGATATTATCTGGGAGGAGTTTGATTCTGTGACTCCGGAGGAAGTGGACAGGATTATGGGGAGGTTGAGCTCCACCACATGTTTATTGGACCCGTGCCCTTCCTGGCTGGTTTATGCGGCTCGGGAGGGGACACGAGGCTGGTTCCAGGCGGTTATATCTGCCTCTTTGAGTGAGGGTAGTTTCCCCGCCGTCTTGAAGGAGGCGGTGGTGAGACCTCTCCTCAAGAAGCCTGCCTTGGACCCAGCTGTGTTAAATAACTTTCGTCCGGTCTCCAACCTTCGCTTTCTTGCGAAGATTGTTGAGAGTGTGGTGGCGCATCAGATCCCTCTGGTCCTGGATGAAGCGGATTATCTAGACCTGTACCAATCGGGTTTCAGGCCTGGGTACAGCACAGAGACGGCATTGGTCGCTCTGGTGAATGATCTCTGGAGGGCCCGGGACAGGGGACATTCCTCTGTCCTAGTCCTATTAGACCTCTCAGCGGCGTTCGATACCATCGACCATGGTATCCTGCTGCGGCGTCTCAGGGGATTGGGAGTGGAAGGCACAGTTTTTCAGTGGTTTTCCTCCTATCTCCTGGGACGTTCGCAGTCGGTGTTGGCCGGGGGGCAGAGGTTGACCTCGAGGCCTCTCACTTGTGGAGTTCCTCAGGGGTCGGTCCTCTCACCTCTCCTGTTCAACATCTACATGAAACCTCTGGGTGAGATCATTCGTGGTTTTGGAGTTGGGTATCATCAGTACGCTGATGATACCCAGCTTTTTATTTCGACCCCAAACCACCCCAGTGATGCCCTCGATGTGATGTCCCATTGCCTGGAAGCGGTTCGGGTCTGGATGGGGAGGAACAGACTTCAACTCAACCCAGACAAGACTGAGTGGCTGTGCATACCGGCATCCCGGGATATTCAGAATATTCCATCTCTTTCTATGGGGGGTGAGCTATTACCCCCCGTAGATAGGGCTCGCAACTTGGGAGTCCTCCTAGATTCACGGCTTACTTTGGAAGATCACATAGTGGCTGTGACTAGGGGGGCCTTCGCCCAGGTTCACCTGGTGTGCCAGTTGCGGCCCTATCTAAACCGGGATGCCCTGCGTACGGTCACTCATGCGCTCGTGACCTCTCGTTTAGACTACTGCAATGCTCTCTACATGGGGCTGCCCTTGAAGAGGCTCCAACTGGTACAGAATGCAGCCGCGAGAGTTGTGTTGGGAGTCTCCCGATACTCCCATGTTACACCTCTGCTCCGTGAGCTGCATTGGCTCCCAGTTGTCTTCCAGGTGAGGTTCAAGGTGCTGGTATTGACCTACAAAGCCCTACATGGCATGGGTCCGGAATACCTTGGGGAGCACCTGCGGCCGGCATCAACTTCCCTCCGCCCAGTATGCTCCCACAGAGAGGGCCTCCTCAGGGTGCCACCGGTCAAAGAATGCCAACTGGTGGCCCCCAGGGGGAGGGCGTTCTCTGTGGGCACGCCAGATTTATGGAACCGTCTTCCGGTTGAGCTCCGGAAGGCGCCCCCGACCTGCGCTCCTTCCGGCGCGATCTAAAGCGTATCTCTTCGAACAAGCTGGCCTGGCCTGATGGGATGGGGTTGGGTTTTTATTACTTTTAATGTGTTTTAACCTATTGTAAGAGTTGTGGGCATTCTGTTTAATCTCTTTTAATGTTTGTATTTTGTCTTTTAACATGTATTGCCCTGTTCACCGCCCTGAGTCCTTCGGGAGAAGGGCGGTATACAAATAAAATTAATAATAATAATAATATACTGATAATAGATATATTCTAAAAGATTATGTTAGCAAATGTATATGTCAGGTTCATATAGTGTTGCTTCAGAAGAACAGGTACGAATACAGGAATGTTAATTCAAACAATTTATTATTAGTGCTTACAGAATAATATGTTAATGATTTTTAGCTAATATACTGAGGAAGGTAACACGCAGTTTCTCTTCTTATTGCATAATTGCCTTATTGTCCAAAGACACATTATTTACCTGCATTAGCTGATCATGCAGTTCAATAGAATACATTTGCCTTACCCTGGATGTTCCCAAGTATTAAACTCCTGAACATTTTTTTATACAGGATTAAAAATATCTCTTATTTTAGGATCATACTTTACATTTGCTTCTTCTCCTCTTTTTTTAAAAAAAACAAAAACAAAACCTGAACTTATTCTGTAATGATCTTTTTGACAGCATATAAATTGCACTGTTCTGCCCTTTGCAAAACCTTCAAAGGACAGACCCGGTATGAATATGAATATAAATATGAATACACATATTCCCATAAAAGCATGCACACATATATATTGGATCTCTAACTAAGGCCTGATATCTTCTAGAGAATTCATATAACTAAACCAGATCTGGCCTATGTAATACCATTTGTAATGAGAAATCTAAACAGGGAATGGCAGTGAGGCATGACAGGAATGTGTTTCTATTGGAGAACTCAGTATAGAGAAAAAGTATAAGCAAGCCCATGTCCAGAAGGCCTTTTCAGCTGGCCAAGACGGAAGACTAATGTTATTGTACATTTGTTGTCACTGTGCCAGCTCTCCCTCACTGATTTGCTTTCTCTTATTTTTCTTTCTTTCTTTCTTTCTTTCTTTCTTTCTTTCTTTCTTTCTTTCTTTCTTTCTTTCTTTCTTTCTTTCTTTCTTTCTTTCTTTCTTTCTTTCTTTCTTTCTTTCTTTCTTTTCTTTTCTTTTCTTTCTTCTCTGTCTCTCTCTCTCTCTGTGTGTGTCTCTCTCTCCTCTCTCTTTCTCTTCATCCCCCCTTCTGCTAACTGTTTGCTCAGGTGGACAGTGACACCATTTGGAATGAGCTGCATTCGTCCGGTGCTGCACGCATGGCTGTTGGCTGTGTCATCGAATTGGCTTCCAAAGTAGTCTCAGGAGAGCTGAAGGTGAGGTCTGGGTTGCATTGTGTGTGGGAAAACTAGGAGAGAAGCTGAAAGCAATGTTGTTCTGGGATTAGGGGGAGGGAAGGGAGAAAGAAGGATGGGGGAATATAGAAGGTCACTAAAGAGAGATGATCAAAATGGCCCTGCTTGTTTTATTACTTCACCAAGGACAGCAGATTTTACTACATCAACTTCAATATTATTGTTGATATTATTATTTGTTATCATACCACATAATTGTTTACACAATTATTGTCCAAGTGAAAATGACTCAGAGGATGTACAGATTTGGCGTGCAATTCCACAATTCCCTTTTGAACCTTTTTCTTTTAATCTTACAGAGTTTTTAAGTACAGCTTCAAAATGCCACCCAAAGTGAATAAAAGTAAATAATGTCTTGTAGGCTTTGAAGAAAGAATGATATTGTTGATTAGATGGTTAATGGTGCAAAGTATGTCTTTGATAGAAATAGTCTCAAAGCTCAATTTCTAAGCTTTCTTTTCACATGATTTGAAAAGAATGAGGTATAAATTCTGACTTATTGCCAGCCTAAACAATTTAGAAAATCTACCTTTTTGACAGATATTAACTTATTATCTGATATTTTAAGAAATCTATTTAGATGTTTGACTGTACAGGTGTATAGACTGAATACTCAGATGCACCAAGCACTACTTGATGGCAACATAACAGTTTACAAACCTTTAAGCCAGGGAGTTTGGATTTCAGAAACAAGGTGTACAGCTTCCTCAGAGTACATACTTTAACTGGAAGTTTTTCCACACAGTATTAGGAGATTTTTAAAATAGATCTGGTTCAATTTTGGCCATAAGAAGATGTCACATGAGAGGTATAACTGCAACCAAAATAGCTTTCTCTGCTTCATGTGAAATGTCTATTAGTGCCATTAGCCTGTTGATGCTTCTATGATGAACATGTCTAGATGAGTATGGACATTCACACTGCTATGACTATATCACTTTCTATTGCCTCCCACTGTCTAATGTGACCTAGGTACCCTTCAGATTTGTGGACTTCAACTTCCAACATGGCTCCAGTAATGAGGAATGTTGAAGTTCACACTTGTGAAAGGTATCCAAGTTTGGAAAAAAATATGCTTACCATTCCAGGAGGATAGAAGAGGAAAAAGTAAAATAGCAACCATAGTTGCCAACCATGACATCATTTTACAGTCTAAGGTGAACATATTTAAAATTATTGTAAACTCAAATAGATTTGTGCCTATAATTAAATTTCTGCATGATGGAAATTCTGAATATATGTAAAACTAAGAGCCATGGTTAAATTGATGCAGTGCTAGTCCTAAGGAAACCCTGGGCCTATTGCTGTCACAACCTGAACTATATTAAGTATTTACTTAAATCTTTGTGATTTTAAAAAGACAAGCATAACTAGATTTTTCTCAACAGTGATTGTCCTGACTTTGAGTGAATCATAATATTTCACATTCAATGCACCATGTTTAAAGGACATAGTAATGTCATATTGCATTGTAAGAAAATAAAGTGCATAAAACAATAAAATATATCATGCTGTAAATAAGCAAGTTATGGAAAGCATGTAAAACATAGGTTTTTGCAATTCTTTTTTCAACCCGTATAGAAATTCTCATGCTAGCTGGGGAATTCTGTGAATTGAAATCCATACATCTTAAAGTTTCCGAGTTTGAAATATATTGCTCTAAGTAATATAATCAGGAAGAAGATGGCTTAAAAGGAGGGATGTGGTTGCATTCAGTTTGGAAGACTTTAAATGGAATGTTCTTCTCTGCAGAAGAATGTTCTTCTCTAATCCAACCTATTTTCAAAATCATTGATCCAACAGCTTCCCCTCTTCCCAATTTTTGGTCCTACTCTACTTCATTTTTTTAGAGTTAACCTGTTGGCAATCAGACATACAGACAGAGAGAATTCTTTTATGTCACATCTTTCCCACTTTATGCTGTTATAAAGAATAAAAATTACATTATAAATATCTACTGTGCATTTTCATATTTTAACCATTATGCAACCAACTAACTCTGGACAATTTCATCTGAATATTTCCACATATTGTGTTTCTCTGAAAATAAGACCAAGTCTTTTTTTTTTGCCTCCAAAAGAGGCACCAGATCTTGTTTTCAGGGGATGTCTTACACACCTTCAGCACTGACAACCCCACCCAGCAGGTCCACTTCCTCTGCAGCCAAAGAACAGCTTCATTCTGCAGTTGCATTCTGACCTGCATTTTGCAGTCAGGCTTTTCCAGAAGGCCTTTGTAGCCAAGTACTGCATAGGCCTCCCAGAAAGGCCTGTGACTGAGAAATGCAGGCCTGGCTGCAGAAGACACCTCAGAAGAAGTGGGCTGGAGAGGAGAGGCTGGCTGCCCCTAGCCTAGCTTGATTTTAGGTGTGTGCCTTGCCCCAGAACTAGGGCTTATTTTTGGAGTAGGGCTTACATTAGGCCCATCCCCAAATATGAAGCTAGGGCTTATTTTTGGGGTAGGCCTTACTTTCAGGGAAACATGGTATATTATAAATTGTGCTTCTGTGGCTCTTGAAGAATTGCTTCCAATGTTAAGTTTCACTTATGTTGGAAATTTACTCTATGTACCCTGAGCTGTCATAGTTGCCAAGTTTTCCTCAGAAGTCTCGGGCACAGATCCTTGACCTTTTCAAAAGTTATGTGTTATGTACTGGGCTTTTGGGTACCATACCACGTACCATACCCAGACAGGCCGTCTCCAGGCCTGCAATTGGTCAGTCTAAGGCGGCAAGCACGGGTTCAATCTTATTGGCTGCTACCATAGGGCTTGGCTATATATTGGGGCTGGAAGCAGCCCAAGCCTAAGTACAGTTCCATCAAGAAATAAAGAATGGGTTTCTCTGTACCCAGCCTTGTGTCTTCATTCCTGCTCACCAGAACCCACGACATAACAGTGGTGATGAAGGTGGGATCCTGCTTCACCATTTAAAAGGGCTGACGTTATCGAGGGGTCGGCAATACATGCTGGAGGGAAGAGGCATTCCCCCCCCGGCCGGCTAGTAAAGCTACACTAGCGGCCGCATGCTCAGTGGACACATTCCCTGAGCCCAAGAAGCAGGATCCAAGAACGCAGGAATCAAGGAAAGATGCTGAAGGTTGGCAAGCTCAGAGAGTTTGACATAAAGCATCCAGAAGAATGGCCGTCTTACCTCTTGCAAATGGAGAACTATCTATGGGCAAACAAAATTGCAGAGGAAGGCCTAAAAGCTGCCACGTTGCTGTGCGTGTGTGGACCAGCATTTTTCGACCCAGCAGAAAACCTTTTCGCGCCAATGCCCATCAAAGCAGTATCGTTCACAGACATTAAGGCAAGAAGCTGACTGGGCATTTTCAGCCCAAGATGTCGGAGATGGCGTGGCATTTTAAGTTCGACCAAAGAGTGCAGCTACCCAGCGAGACAGCTTCAGAGTTTATCACGGGCCTAAGGCAGGCCGCACGCCTTTGTAAATTCTCAAACTTAGGGGAACTACTGAGAGACCGACTCGTCTGTGGCCTTCGAGACAGAACCCTTCAGCGGACACTGTTTGCTAGACCCAATCTCACATTCTCCAAGGCACAAGACGAGGTCATGGCCGATGAAGCCGCTGGGGGTGCAGTACAGACAGTGCAGCCCACCAAACCTTCAAGGGTTGAAGATTCCATCCATCTTGAGGTCGCCAAATGCGTCAGAGAATTGTCAGAAGATGAAGAACCCGAAATCAACAAGCTCCAAAGGCAACAAAATGCGCAAAACTGTGGAAACCACCAACGAGAGAACGATTACAAGGCACTTCTCTTACCTAGATGTAAGGGGTGCGGAGGCAACCATCTTTGCACCAGTTGCAGATTTCGCTTGGCTTCAACACTGGAGGTTTTGCTCCAACACTGGAGGTTTTTAAGAAGAGACTGGACAGCCATTTGCCTGAAATGGTATAGGTTTCCTGCCTGAGCAGGGGGTTGGACTAGATGACCTCCAAGGTCCCTTCCAACTTTATATTATTATTATTATTATTATTATTATTATTATTATTATTATTATTATTATTATTATTATTATTATTATTATTATTATTATTATTATTATTATTATGTGTAGAGCTTGCGGAATGACCGGCCACATTGCGGTGGTTTGCAGAGCCCACCAGAGAGACAAGCCACTCAAACACCAGTCGGAGGAAATGAATAGGAGAGGTACTGGGGCCCAGGGTCCAGTTAGTGTGGGGTTCTTCAGAAGCCGGAGGAGCATTTGCCGCACCGGGGCTCATCATCCCCTCAAGCCTAAACTCAAGCTCTCGATAGAGCTACAAGGAGTTCCATGTAAGATGGACTTGGACTCCAGCTCGGTGGTATCGATCATTTCGCAAGACACATTCAACTTTGTGTGTAGGCGCAGTAACCACTGGGCTAAACTAAGGCCCTCAGATACTATTTTAACAGATTTTCAGAATGCTCACATTAAAGTTAAGGGTGAAGCCACATTATTGGTAAAATTTAAAGTGTTTTGGGGGCACCTGGATGTCATAGCAGTAGAGGGCCAAAGCATGACTCTTATTGGACTTGATTGGTTTGATGATTTAGGCATTCAAATTACAGGCATTAATCGTACACAAACAGCAGACCTCATGACTTTGAGGAATATGCGGATGTTTTTGAGTCAACCCTGAGAACGTACACTGGCCCGCCAATTTCATTTAAGTTAGATCCTAATGTTGTGCCAATTAGGATTAAGCCTCGCAGGGTCCCCTTTGCCCTAAAGCACAAAATCGATTCGGAAATCGATAAGTTAATAGAACAGGGCATATTACAGCCTGTTGATGGGGGGGGAGTGGGAAACTCCTATTGTCACCCCCTTGAAATCCAACGGGGAAGTTCGCATTTGCGCAGATTATAAATGCACATTAAATAAGGCCCTTAATGAACATGCTTATCCGGTTTCTGTAGTCAGCCATATTTTAGCCTCTTTGCAAGAGGGAACCATTTTTGCTAAACTTGATTTAGTGCAGGCGTATCAGCAATTGCCAGTTGACGAGGCCACAGCCGTGGCTCAAACAATAGTAGCTCACAGAGGGACATTCAAAGTCAAATGCTTGCAGTTTGGTGTCAGTGTTGCACCGGGTATTTTCCAAGGAATTATGGAATGCACTCTTAAGGGTATTCAGGGTGTCTGCCCCTATTTTGATGATGTTCTCATTGCCAGAGAATCCCCAGAAGTGTTGGCCAATAGGCTCAGGGCTGTTTTGCAGAGACTCCATGATGCAGGCCTCAAATTAAAGAAAAACAAATGTACTATTGGGGTCTCATCAACAGAATTCTTGGGGTTCCGTATCAATGCTAATGGAATTCACCCCGCTGATTCAAAAGTGAAGGCCATCAAAATGGCTCCAAGGCCTAAATCAAAGGGAGAGCTGCAAGCATTTTTGGGCCTCCTAAATTTTAATCACACATTCCTACCTCATAAGGCTGCAATAGCAGAGCCCCTCCACAGGCTGCTTGATAAAAAAGCCCCTTGGAAATGGACTAACTTACATGAAAAAAGTTTCCAGGATTTGAAAGCCCTTCTATCAGAAAAGTCCACTATAACTCATTACATAGAGTCTAAACCTGTATGTCTTGCATGTGATGCATCTCCCTATGGGGTGGGGGCAGTCTTAAGCCACATAGAAAAAATGGGAAACAGGTTCCTATTGCATTTTATTCTAGGACCTTATCTTCTGCTGAGCGCAATTATGCACAGATTGATAAAGAAGCCTTGGCCATAGTGGCTGGAGTTAAGAAATTTCATGATTATTTATATAGAAGGGATTTCATTGTCTACACTGACCACAAACCTGTTTTGGGGTTGCTCACAACAGACAAACAAACTCCCCACATACTATCTCCAAGAATGCTGAGATGGTCTGTATTTTTGTCTGCATACAATTTTAAGTTAATTCATAAACCAGGGAAGGAAATGGGCCATGCAGATGGCCTCAGCAGACTACCACTGCCACTAATGGATCCTGATCCAGCTCCTGCTGCTAAAATATTATCCATTCAGGACTTACCTGAGATTCCCCTCCATGCAGGGGATATTGCTGCTGAAACTGATACAGATAAAATTCTGAACAGAGTATTGTCATGGGTACACACAGGCTGGTTGGAAAAAAGTCCAGGCTCTGATTTCCAAAGTTATTTTGTCAGGAGACATGAATTGTCTGCACATAAGGGCTGCATATTATGGGGCAACAGAGTTATTATCCCCACTTCATTGAGGGACAGAGTCTTACACTCTTTACACGAAGGCCATCTGAGCATTGTAAGGATGAAAGCCTTAGCTAGAAGCTACCTTTGGTGGCCGGGCCTGGATAAGGCTGTAGAGGATCAAGTTCGTGGTTGCTATACTTGCCAGCAATCTAGGCCTGAAATGCCTCAGGCCCCAGTTCACAGGTGGGAAGAAATGCACACACCCTGGTCCAGGGTTCACATAGACTACACTGGGCCTTTTCAAGGACAGCTTTTCCTAATAGTAGTGGATAGCCACTCAAAATGGCTGGAAGTAGTTCCAGTCCCTAATATGACTACTGCTAGGACCATCCAGGTGCTGAGAAAACTCTTTGCAACACATGGGTTGCCTGACGTTTTAGTTGCTGATAATGGGGCTCAATTCACTGCTGCTGAATTTCAGGCTTTTCTTAGAGCTAACCTCATCAGACATGCTATGTCTGCACCGTTTCATCCTTCTTCGAATGGACAAGCCAAACACATGGTGAGGACAACAAAGGAGGCACTCAAGCATATTATCACAGGTGACTGGCATCATAGGTTGGCAGATTTTTTGCTCTGCCAGCATTCTACACCCTGCACTGCTACAGGTAAAAGTCCTGCTGAGCTTTGTTGGGGAAGATGTTTAATTACTAAACTGGACAGGTTGCATCCAGACAGAGTGGCATCTGAAGCCTCTAGACCAAAACCCCCTAGGGGGCTGCAAATGGGTGATTGGGTTTGGGCCAGAAACTATGGGCCAGGAAATTTATGGGTTCCTGGTCAGGTGACCAAGGCATCCGGACCCCTCTCTTATGAAGTGAGGTTGGAGGGAGGGCGACTGGTCAGAAGACACATTGACCAGCTTAGAAAGAGGTTTCCAGAATGGTCACTAAGAGAGGTCTGTGGCATAAGTCCCTCCTGAAGTCCTCAAACTGGCACCCAATCCAGCCCACACCAGAACCACCAGGGTTTCCCCTTCTCAGCAGAAGTTGATTCCGAGGAAGAAGCTCAGAAGTGCAACATGGAACCCCTGACCAGGCGAGCCAGCCGAATCTCAGCAACCGCTGTGCCTACTCTGCAGAACAGACTGACTCTGGGGTGGGCCAACCTGGTGAGGCCAGCCAGAGCATTTCAATTCCCCTGTATGATGGAGCACAAGGGGACATGGGTCTACGCAGCCCACCGGGTAAGCTGGTAGACCACAAAGTGAGAGGAACTCCAAGGCATTCCTCCAGGCCACACAAACCTCCGGCATATCTTACAGACTATATTGTAAACTAAAGTGATGTATAGTGTGTGACAATTGTACCACTACCTACAGAAATTGGGGCATTTTGAAACTGCCTGTAAGCATATTCATTGAGACGTTGTTTAATCTCTTGTAGTAGTTACTGCATTGGCTAGCCATTTAGCCATTGTTTAATCTTATTGTAGTCCCTACTGCAATGGCACATCTGTAAAGGTCATGTAATGTCATTCTTTCCACCATGAATTCATAAGCATTATTTTTTATTATTATTTTGTTATTATGTATTTTGATTGTGGGAGTGATTCATAAGTCTTGGCTGTTGTCAAGTTTATTAAGGGGATTATAGCCTGATCTTAGGAGGGAGGGGTGTTATGTACTGGGCTTTTGGGTACTACAATTGGGCCTGCAATTGGTCAGTCTAAGGCGGCAAGCGCGGGTTCAATCTTATTGGCTGCTACCATAGGGCTTGGCTATATATTGGGGGTGGAAGCAGCCCAAGCCTAAGTACAGTTCCATCAAGAAATAAAGAATGAGTTTCTCTGAACCCAGCCTTGTGTCTTCATTCCTGCTCACCAGAACCCACGACATAACATTATGCTCAGTGTGATAGGCTACACCCAAGACAATTGGTTTCATCTCTTTTAGTTTAAATTAAAAGTGTAGGTAAATGAATATTCAGTTTTTTGTTCTGACATTTCCCATTTCTTGGATCTTCCCATTTTGTGGAGTGAAGCACTGGCAAGGGCGCTTAGAGGCAAAATGTAGAACGAGATGAAGAAAAAATTGTATTAAATTAAAAAATAAACACTTGAACTAAATAGTACCTAGTTACTGTTACCGAAATATTTGTTTTTAAAGTTCTTCAGTGGCTGCAGGAAACCATCATTTAATTGGAAGCCACACAGATGCTAAAGACTTTAAGGTAGATCTGGGGGAAAAGATGTTTCTCTTCCAGGGAACATGCATATGCCTTTTTCTTCCCTTTAACCATCAAGTTACTATGACATCACCTTTTAAAGTTTATATGCCTACCACAAATGCTTATTTATTCAGAGATTGTGTCTCCTGTGTTTTAATGGGGTAGTGCTTTTCTGAAAATGAAATTAAATAAATGAAAAAGAAAATATCATACTGAATTATAAAAGGCAAAATAAAATCAATATAGCAGCATTACTTTAAAATGAAGTTAGGTCGTGCCAGGGATAAATTAATTCTAGCTTTTTATTTAGACACTTAAAGTTTTGACTGGATCCTTATCAACTGCTTAAAAGCAGTAGAAGGAAGAGACAGAAAGACAGATAAAAAAAGTTGGTAGATATAGCCAATCCTGGGAGTTCTATTATCAGGACACAAAAAGGATGTCCTGATAAAGCCACTCCAAAAATCTCTGAAAATATTACCAGTCTGAATTACATGAATCAAAACTGATGTTTGGGCAATCTGATCCATACTGTTTAAAAAAAATAGAGGCCCACAAACACAGTATTATTTAAAGTTTTGCCTAGAACCACAAAAGAATCATATGCTTCGGTTGAGTAATCCTGTCAAAAATTTGATTGAATATTTGATATAATATGCAGAATGCTTGTTAGTTTAACTTATTTACAAGGCTTAAAAGAAAGATTTCATGTTTCCATATTTTTTAAAAAATATAGATTGAAATTGGGAAAATGAGCATTGTCTGTCCTTATCTGTAACTACTACACCTTTCCTGATGTAACATAATTTGAAAGTGCAGTTAGATAACAATTATTAGACATACTTTATGTGCAGTTGACACAGCCAGGATTTTCTGCAAGACCTTTAGTGTGTATCTTGGTAGATTTATGGTGCCTTCTTGTTGTGCTTTACTCTGTGTAATGAAGGCTTTAAAAACAAAGTTGTCAGTCATTCTACTTTTGTATGGATGCTTGAAGTAGCTGCAATAAAACAACATACATGGCACGAATGGGGGAATTGTCTTCATCCATATTTATTTGCAATCCATTTGATGAAAATCTAAAAAATCCTGTTAAAACATTGTGTAGAATTTAATTTTGTGGATGTTGGTAAAACATTCTTTTCGGTCTTACAGGCTAGATTATCACATTAGGCTGCATTGTCACTTATTCAATATTTATGCAGGTATCTAGGTACTTGATAACCATATATATTTCATATATGTTCTTCTTTCTACTTTTCTTTGTTTTTCATTCTTTTCCCTCTTTTCAAATTTGAGCAGGATCACTAGTAGCAAAGTGAGAACTGAGAAACAACTTCTTTGAGGAAAAAGATGATAATTTCTTCAAGCAATTTCAGCAGTATCAGTAAGAGAGGGAACCTTTAGTCTTTTTCCTGAAACTTATTCTTTTCACTTTTACGCATTCACTGTTGAAAAACTTGATCATTGTGAATTTATTGCTTTCTAGACATTCCAACTATTAAGAATGTATAGCAAACCTGAGCTATCTCTATTCTAATAAATGTAATAAATGTACAGTAGTACCTTAGTACTGAACTGCTTTGAAACTCATTAAATTTGATGCATTTTGATGCAAAACCTTTGTTTGGCACTCGATACACAAGCTAGAACTTGTCAGTGTCGACTGCTTGTGAGTCACTACATTATTCCTCATGGGAAAAATGTGTTTGGTACTAATTATTTTTGATACTCATTGTGCCTCCTGAACCCAACTGAAGATGAGTACCAAGGTGCCACTGTATGAGAGAGCAAATTATCTAGATTCCTTATAAATTTATTGGAATAGACAGGGCTTTTTTTCTCATAGAACGCTCAGAACGGCGTTCCGGAACCTTTTTTTTTTTTGCAAAAAAAAAAAAAAACAACAACCCAGCTCCCTTATTGGTTTTCCTAAGCCTATTGCAGGGCTAGCAATCTTGGCTCTTTTTTATGACTCGTGGACTTCAACTCCCAGAAATCCTGAGCCAGCCATGCTGAGGGGAAAGGGAGAGGTTTCCAAGCTGAGCCATGCTGGCTCTGGAATTCTGGGAGTTGAAGTCCACGAGTCATAAAAGAGCCTGCACTAGAGGAGGACATTAAAATTATTTACAGGATTACTTCTTTAAGAACTAAACTTTTAGAATCTAAAACAGCTAATTCGGAAAAGCCAACAGCAAAGAACCTCACATTTTTCATCTGCTTCTGTCTTTTGGAGGGTAAAATTAGATAACAAAATAATCTATTTCTTATGTTAACATCTCTGCAATGAAATCAAAGGTAACAGGAAAGAAATGAGAAACATTTTTCTCAATGTAATATGTCTAATTTAGCTGATTCTAGAAAAAAATAGTATCTTTTGTACACTCTTGAAAACTATTTTGAATCTAAACAATTCTTAAGAATGAAATATTCTTAATTTGGACTTTACTTTTACTGTTTGGACTGTTGTGTGTTTTGAAAAATATATTATTTAGAATCTAGTTTTGTTGCACTTCAGTCTTAAAATAATTAACCTAGTATATATATAACAATATATGATGTTTTCCCTGGTGAGCTTAACATCAATAACAACATTTATTAAAAAGGCTAAAATAATTTCTGGGGGTATTATCTGTATAGTAAAATTTTGGACAAGCAGTGATCATGTTACATATGTGCATAAGCGTAGTCAGTAGCATATGCCTTTTTAAAAATATCAAACATGCAAAGAAACAAAAATAAGTGCAAAATATCTGGATTACATCCAGAAATGCCAACTTTGCAACCAATATTTCTCATCTATAACTATGGCACCCTAAGGATACCTGCATACATGCAAATGTTTCTCTGGGATCAGTAACGCAACAGGGATTGCTTTTTCCTTCCAGTAACATATACCTAAAACCAGTTTATTGCATTTGGCAATTGTACTAAAAAAATCTCATTCATTTAATTTGAAATCAAGTGAAAAATTGATTTAAGTTATTTTATTAAAACAAATTAATGGCAATTCTTTTATAAATAGTTGCCTCAAACAAAATGGGTTTGACATGCCTGCTCTAGATAGTTGAATGCTCCAAAATAAATTCTAGACCAGGCCTGTACATGCAGCCTACCAAGCACCCTTGGACAAAGCACAGACTTTTTTTTAAGTAATAAAATCACCAACACTGCCCTGAAAGTCATGTTGCCTAGTGCCTCCATGGCTTACCATGACCACAAGTTCCAACACTGTAGATGCTCCTCTAGTCACCAAATCATTGATTAGCCCACCAGCATTCCTTTGCAGACTACAAAGATTTTTAATTTATCAGTGTGGGCCTTTCCTTTCTACAAGATAATAATAATAATAATAATAATAATAATAATAATAATAATAATAATAATAATAATAATAATAATAATAATAATAATAATAATAATAATAATAATAATAATAATAATAAGAAGAAGAAGAAGAAGAAGAAGAAGAAGAAGAAGAAGAAGAAGAAGAAGAAGAAGAAGAAGAAGAAGAAGAAGAAGAAGAAGAAGAAGAAGAAGTTGGAAGGGACCTTGGAGGTCATCTAGTCCAACCCCTTGCTCAGGCAGGAAACCCTATACCATTTCAGACAAATGGCTGGCCAGTCTCTTCTTAAAAACTTCCAGTGTTGGAGCATTCACCACTTCTGGAGGCAGATTGTTCCACTGATTAGTTGTTCTAACTGTCAGGAAATTTCTCCTTAGTTCTAAGTTGCTACTCTCCTTGACTAGTTTCCATCCGTTGCTTGTTGTCCTGCTTTCAGGTGCTTTGGAGAATAGCTTGACTCCCTCTTCTTTGTGGCAGCCCCTGAGATATTGGAACACTGCTATCATGTCACCCCTCACCCTTCTTTTCATTAAACTACACATACCCAATCCCAGCAACCGTTCCCTATATGTTTTAGCGTCCAGTCCCCCAATCATCTTTGTTGCTCTTCTCTGTACTCTTTCTAGAGTCTCGAAAAAACAAAACATGTCATTCCCTTTAAAAAAATATTAGCAATTAATAGTCTTGCATATATTAGATATATTCCAAAGTAATATTAATCTGATAACTGATAAATACTCCATTAGAAATTGATTGCAATGAGATTTATATTTAGGGTTTAAGACTGCAGCTAGATGTTGGCTAGCTAACTGGTTAGCTTGAACATAGATTTTCTTGCAAATCCATTTAGGTTTTTAATTATGAATCTAGCTAAGTTGCCCTTCTATATATAGTTATAAGCTATCTACCAATAATTTTACAGACTACAGTTAACATAGCTGTTCATCAGAGGGCATGGGAAGATTTAGCTGTGGTCACAAAAGGATGGCACAACTGAAAAAAGGATTGACTAAATTTTGAGCTGTGTCTTCCACTAGACATTCTGTAAAGCTATGCCATATTCCATAAAATGACTGGAAAATAGATTGTTTTTTTAAAAAATCAATTAATGCGTATACCCCTGCCAATTTATGTAAATATCAATATAGCAACCTACTTGATAACTGATTCTAAAATATGCAAATATGATTGAATACTGAATCTTTAGCTATAATAAAACATATTTTCTTTCCATCTGGAATCTCTTGTGAACTCTTTAGTCTTTTTATTGTTCCTGGCTAATGGACAAAATACCAGCTGTGAAATTGTAAAACAATATAGCCTCCTTGAATCTCACTTTAAAAAGAGCTAGCAATTACTTATTTTTGTAACAAAAATGTCATCTCCATTTGAGCATAAACATGGACAAAATGATCAATCAAAGCTAAGCCTTTTCTCTTGTTTAATAAAGGAAGTGGGCAGATCTTCAGCATAAAAAGGACATTTAAGAAGGATCATAAGGCAGAAATAGCTGTGAAAAGTGGTAAAATATTTAACGGGGTTGTTTTATCTTCATTTTAACCAGACTCTCTAGTCAACATAAGTTTATTTCATGTGATTTTCATTGATGCTGTAAATAATTTAATTCTGCATTACCACTGATGTTTGTATTTACATGGGAACTTCTGCATTCAGTTATTAGTTATTAATATTTGATGACCTTGCAAAAATGAGTTTTTCAAATTTCTTATTATTTTGTCCTGAATACTTATCCTCTTTTCAATTTTGTATAAAATTCAAGGTGCTGAAAGATTTGGAATTATTTCACTATTTTGTGACATTTTGGTTGGCTCTAATAATAGTATTTCTTGACATATTTTAGACATTCAGGGCAGGAAAGCCAATCAGTTAAAATAAAATCCCCAAAGTTAACTCAGTATTTTTTTATTTTTCCAAAGTCACATTTCCTGTAATTTTGGAAAAACCAAAGCTGTTAATTTACTGGATAAAAGAGAAGAAGAAAAGCTATATTGCTATAGAAGTCAGTGAAAGGAAAATTGAGAAGAGGATTGTTCATGCAGATCACCATGCAACTTCCCCAGATTTTTATCTGCAGGTATGATTTAATCAATAAAAATAAAATATATCCTTTATCTTCCTTTTGATGAGATTAATAATCAGTATTACGAGTGAAAATTTCAGGCAGAAGATAAAATGGTTGTAGTAAAAATAATTGTATTTATTTTTACTGCATAGGCATTTACTATATGGGTTCATTCTTTAGAATACAGAAGAATATGTTTTATTTGGTTTTATTGATGTACAGACTAAAAATCTCCAAAAAGTTACATTTAACACAAGATTATGCACATGCATGCATGCATACAAATATATATCTATTAATAGTTTACTAAGTGTCAAACAGCAACAGTTTTAAACAGAATGTGGTGGCCATGCTGTAGATGTCAAATGATCTGTCAGTTAAGAGAAGAATATTTTACTTCTCTGGGTAACAGATTACTAAGGACATTATTATATCCAGCTGTATAAAAAGATCAAACACAAGATAAGTAAAATTCAGTCTTGCATGGAAAGATGGAGGGCAATATATATTGATCCTCTTCTTCTGTGAAAATAAATAAGGATTTCAGTGCATTAAGGGATTGTAAGATTGTCCCACAATAACATCTAAAATTTAACAAAATTGATATGAGATGAACACTGAGTGGCATGGTGGCCTAGTCATGAACATACTACACCTACTACTTGGAAGGTTGATAGTTCAATCTTAGGTAGCAACGTATGTTTCTCTGACAGGGCACAAAGAAAAAATATCTGCTGTGAACTCTGGGTGGTGTCAGAAAGGGCATCCAGTCAATAAATGGTCAGGTCCATCCAGTTGCCCCAACTCTACCCTGAATAGGCACTGCGGAGTTGTAAAAAGAAAAAAAAATGAGATGAACGTCCTCAATGTTATTATATCTGCTAAGTTTGCAATGTCTCCCAGAAAAACAAATCATACTTGGTAATGAGCTATATGTTTTGCCTGAGGTTCCAGCTTCCATGTTCAGCATCTGTAGTGCAAGGTAAAATCACCAGTAGTAGTCTACTGAAAAGTCCTGATGTCAGAATCCATTGATATCACATTCATAAATGTATGGTTAAAATATTGTGCCTACCGGGATTCTGCCATACTGGTAGAAGGAGGGAGGGGGATTGTTTATTCAGTGTATCTGTAGCTGCTTTCAAAGAACCTTTGATCTGGGGGAACAAAGGGGGGGGAAATATTTTGTCTGTTGGGGCTGTAGGAAGAAGGCAATCAACAAAGGAATGCAAGAAGTCCTATCTTTCCACGGAAGGACCTGACAACCAGATTGATGGGATCCTAACCAAATGGAGTTTTGAGGGGAGTGGGCTGAACCGAGAATGCTTATATAAGATTTGAAATGTGACTCAAGACCAGATCCTGTCTCATATCTCCACAACCAATTTATCCTTAGTAAAAAAAAATTCCTTTTGGACAACTCAGCTCCAAGAGTCCTTATTTCCTAAGATGTGAATTGGGGTGGGTCCTGACAGTAGACAGGATCTGTTATAAGAGTCAATCTGGAAGGGAAAACCTTACCGGGGGACTTTGCACTAAATACTATGTCTGGCGATGAAGCAAGATAGGGGGGAAGCCCCATGGAGAGGGAGTCTTCCCCCTGAATGGAATCCCAGAAACAATGGGAAGCTGAAGCGGCATATTTCCCCGGGGAAGAAGCGGTGGAGAAGCATGACCAAAAACCCCTGTGGTCGATGGGTGTTGGAAGGAAAAGTTAGTGGGAAAAGGCATCGGGAGAAGTGACCCTGAGACGGAGCGACCACCAACCGGAATGGAGGCGAGAGATGGAGAGCTCCCTGCATGCCAGTGAGGAAGAGCGGATTCTGGAAAAAGCTATTGACCTGATGAAAGCAACCCTGAGCTCACTAAGGGAGGAGAGAGATGAAAACTGCAACCGAGGCAGCGCCTGGGGCCACAACTGGAGAGGTAATGGATGGGATCCAGCACCTGAAACCCCGGAGCCATCCAACGGCACAGGAGTCGCTGCCTCAGCAGTATCCCCCCAGAACCACAGACGGGGAGCAGGATGAGGAGCGATACTATCTGCGGCGCAGACAACTCTCCAGTCAAAGACTCCCGCCCCTGGAAACAAAATTCAAGGGGGAGCCATCACGATTGGGGTTTTTCTTAACCCAAGTCCTTAGCTATATGGAAGAATATGGACAGGACATCCCCAGTGACAAAACCCGCATCCGAATTGTGCAATCCACCCTGGACGGACCAGCTGCAGACTGGGTGGTGAACCTACACAACTCCAACACCCCAGAACTCAATGATTTCAACCGATTCATGGCATCCTTGAGGTAGCATTTCAAAGATCATTTGGCTAATTGTAAAGCCCGAGAGAGAATCAAAACAGTCAGGCAGGGCAGACGGCCGGTGGCTGAATACACCCAAGAATTCTGAACCATTGCCAGCAAGCTGAACTGGCCAGAAGACATCCTCCTTAGCCATTTTAAAGACGGGCTAAACTACGACCTGTATGATGCTTGCCTGCCTCGAGGAGACCCACACCATCTCGATGACTGGTATGTCCTGGCAGAGGAGGGGGAGATAGACCTACTGAAGAGACACCGTCGGGGGAAACCATGGGGCCGCCTGCCACCCGAGCAAACACACGAGGGGGAAAAACCACCAGCCACAGCCAAAAAATCAACAGGCTGTTTCAAATGCGGGACAGAGGGTCACCGCACTGAAGAATGCCGCTCAAAACCCCCCCAGTGTAAAACAGAGTCATCACCCTCCAAGAAACTAGGGAAACCCCAAGGCAACCCAAAAGAATCTTCCATGAAGGGGACATGGGCTGTAGAATCCACAATTCCTGCCAGGAACTGGGATTGGACTCCGGCCTGCACCGCAGGGACAGTGGACAACTCGGAAGACAGCCCAGAGGGAGAACCATTGGTAGGTGGACCCCTTCCACCCATACTTAAGACATTGACTATATTAGCTTCCTCTATGCCTGAAGCAGCCAAAGTAAAAGCTCTGATAGACTCTGGTTGCATCCGCTGCCTCATCAGCCCAACGCTGGTAGAGAGATTGAGCATCCCAGTGAGGAGGCTAAAACAGCCAATCTCTTTCAGTCAATTAGATGGATCAATAGTGGGGGGGACCAGCTACCCTAGCCACTTTACCAATTCACCTGTCCCTGAGGTCCCACGAGGAAGACATAACGTTTATAGTGGCCCCAGGCATGAAATGCCCAATGGTTTTAGGACTGGAATGGCTGAAGAAATGGAACCCCGGGATAAACTGGAGGACAGCAGAACTCAACTTCCCAAAGGGAGCGCAGAAAAGCTTAAAACCCCAAAGCACCCCCCCACCCCAAAGGGAGGAGACAGCCACAGTGGGGAAAGAGAAGGAGTTACCAGAGATACCAGAGGAATACAGGGACCTTGCTGAGGTTTTCAGTGAGGAACAGGCAGATGAGCTTCCCCCCCACCACCCCACAGACTGCGCTACAGAATTCAAACCTGGGGCAAAACTCCCAAAACCCAGGATGTATGCCATGAGCCCAAGGGAAATGGCAGAAATGGACAGATTCATAAAGAAAAACTTAGAAAGAGTTTTTGAGCCTGCCAAACCCAAAGTGGCCGCCCCAGTCCTGTTCAGGGAGAAGAAGGATGGTTCTTTTTGCTTGTGTGTGGATTATAGAAATCTGAACACAATTAGTGAATGTAATCTGTACCCCTTACCCCTGATGAAGGATATGCTATCCCACCTATCGAAAGGAAGGATTTTTACTAAACTAGACCTGAGGGAAGCATATTACCGTATTAGGATTAAGGAAGGAGATGAATGGAAGACTGCATTCAACTGCCCAATGGGTTGCTACCAATTCAAAGTACTGCCATTTGGACTGCAAGGGGCCCCCACAGTCTTTATGCAATTAATTAATGACGTGCTAAGAGAGCACCTATATAAGGGGGTCTTGGTTTACCTAGATGACATCCTTATCTTCACTGAGACCAAAGAGGAACATATCAAACTAGTCAGAACAGTCCTGGAAAAGCTGCGAGCTGCCCATCTATATGCTAAATTATCGAAGTGTGAATTCCACCAGGAAAAAAATTGACTACCTGGGATATCGCATATCACCAGAGGGCATCGAAATGGACCCTGAGAAAGTCAGGGCAGTATTAGAGTTGGCACCCCCCCGCACACGGAAGCAATTGCAAAGTTTCCTGGGGTTTGCAAATTTCTACCGCCAATTCATCCCTGCATTTGGCCAAATAGCCATGCCCCTGACAAACTTGTTGAAAACGAAAGGGGGGTCCCCCGTGAAATCCAGCCAGCCTGTAAAGTGGACAATGGAGTGTCAAGCAGCATTTGAGAGGCTAAAGAGACTTTTTTCTGCTGAACCTGTCCTAAAACACCCAGATCCCGACAAACCTTTTGTAATACAGGCAGATGCAAGTGATGTAGCAGTAGGAGCTGTATTATTACAAGAAAATGATGGGGGGACGTTGCAACCATGCGCATACACATCCAGAAAATTCACAGAAACAGAACAAAATTGGCCAATATGGGAAAAAGAGGCATTCTCGTTGAGGTGGGCATTACTAACATGGCGCCAATTTTTAGAAGGAAAGTCTGGACAGATCACAAAAATTTGGAAGCACTAAAAACACCCAGGAAACTCACTCCTAAGCAAGCGCGCTGGTCTCAACATTTCCACCAATTCAACTTTACGCTCAAACACTTACCGGGGGAAAAAAGTTTCCTGGCAGACACATTATCCCGCTTGCCCCAGTATAACAGCACAAGGACTACTGTCTTTAAACCACTTTTGCCTGAACAAAAACTGGCAGTTCCAGTCACCACCAGGGCACAAGAAAAAATGAAGCCAAAGATGGATGGCCAAACTGGAATAGAATTCCGGGAAGCTTTGGAAAGCAATGAATGGTTCCAGAAAAATAGACATGTGTGCACAATTAAAGATGGACTGCCGTGGGTGGGGGAGAAGCTATATATACCTGCCACCCAGAGAATGAATTTCATGCAACTGTGCCATGATACAAAATCAGCAGGACATTTTGGGTTTGTAAAAACCTTACATTTAACTAAAAGGCAATTTTGGTGGCCATCCATGAAAAAAGACATAGAAAGCTATGTGGGCAGCTGTCAAACTTGCACAATGGCTAAGAGGCTGCAAGGGAAATTGCCAGGACTGCTACAACCGGTGGCAAACCCCTCAGCCCCATGGAAAGAAATAGCCATGGACTTTATTGTAGAACTACCAGAAAGTAATGGAAACACCGTAGTCTGGACTGTCACAGATCTGTTCTCTAAGCAAGCACATTTCATTCCTTGCCAAAAAATCCCGACTGCAAAAGCATTAGCGAAACTGTTCATACAGCACATTTACAGATTGCACGGGGCACCACAATGCATCATATCTGATAGAGGGGTGCAATTTACGTCAGCATTTTGGAAAGAATTTTTATCCCTTTTAGGAACCACCTAAGCACTGTCATCTAGTCATCATCCTCAGTCGGACAGTTCGGCTGAACGATTGAACTCAGTACTTGAACAATATTTAAGATGCTTTCTTAATTTCCACCAGTCGAATTGGATGGACCTACTGCCTTTCGCAGAAGTAGCATATAATAATGCAGTCCACTCTAGCACAGGTTACACTCCTTTCCAAGTAGCTATGGGTCAGAGCTTTAACCCAATACCAGAACTAACCCCAAAGGAACCGGTCATTCCCGAGCTGAAGGAATGGATTGCTCAATTACAAAACACCTGGCCAATAGTTTGGAAAGCATTACAAGCAGCTAGAAAAGCATACAAGACACAGGCAGACAAAAAAAAGAACTGATCCCGCACCTTTCAGGGTAGGAGAGATGGTTTATTTATCCACAAAATACCTCAAATCACTCCAACCCTGTAAGAAACTAGGTCCAAAATATATTGGTCCTTTTCCAATTAAAAGGATCATAAACCCAGTGACAGTCGAATTAGAACTACCCAAAACCCTTAGACAGATACACCCAACCTTTCACTGCAGTCTAATACAGAGAGAACAACAATCATCCCTACGAACAAGAACCCCACCACCACCACCCCCAATCATGGTGGAGGGAGAAGGTGAAAGAAATCTTGGATTCCAGAAAACACCACGGAAAGATCCAATATTTAGTGGCATGGAAACACCTCCCTTCCTCGGAAAATGAGTGGGTTAATAAACACCACGTTAGAGCACCAAAGTTGCTCAAGAGATTTCATACAGAATATCCAAACAAACCGGATTAACATTTATATATATTTTTTCTTTTCTTCTTCCCACAGATGGACCTATCCTTCTTTTGAAAGGAGAGCAGATTGTCAGAATCCATTGATATCACATTCATAAATGTATGGTTAAAATATTGTGCCTACTGAGATTCTGCCATACTGGTAGAAGGAGGGGGGATTGTTTATTCAGTCTATCTGTAGCTGCTTTCAAACAACCTTTGATCTGGGGGAACAAAGGGGGGGGAAATGATCTGACTATTCGGGCTGTAGGAAGAAGGCAATCAACAAAGGAATGCAAGAAGTCCTATCTTCCCATGGAAGGACCTGACAACCAAATTGATGGGATCCTAACCAAGAGCCTTGGTGGAGCAGTGGGCTAATGCCTCCTTAAGTAACACCAGCTGCCTGCAATTAGTGCAGGTTCGCGTCCCACCAGGCTCAAGGTTGACTCAGCCTTCCATTCTTCCGAGGTAGGTAAAATGAGGACCCACATTGTTGGGGGCAATAAGCTGACTTTGTAATAATGCTGCTTGGGGGCCCCCAAAAGCCCTAATAAGCAGGCATATACATAGAATGAAGGCTATTGCTAAGCACATTGATTTGTGGTTTAGATTGTAAGCCACCCTGAGTCTTCGGAGAAGGGTGGGATATAAATGGAATTTTAAAAAAATGGAGTTTTGAGGGGAGTGGGCTGAACCGAGAATGCTTATATAAGATTTGAAACGTGACTCGAGACCAGATCCTGTCTCATGTCTCCACAACCAATTTATCCTTAGTAAAAATTTTCCTTTTGGACAACTCGGCTCCAAGAGTCCTTATTTCTTAAGATGTGAATTGGGGTGGGTCCTGACACCTGATAAGCTAGATTTTAAGGTACAGAGATTATTGTTCTTGTTGCTGACATAAGAAATCACTTAAGAATTTGAACCACTATCTAAGTAAAATGAGTTTAATTTATTGCCAGGCATGTTAGATTGTTTTTTCCAAACTAAAATAAAGTAGGCATTCTTGAATTATGAGGACAAGTTTCCTGTGCATTATTTAAGCTTCCTGATATCACTGACAATTAAATTCAAGTAACTTCACCTGAACTCGTTTATGGTTGATCTTTTTATAAGAAATACCTGTGTGGAAGACAGCTGCATACTTGCTGTCTTTACAGTAGTTTTCATAAAGATACTGTGCTGGAAACAAAGATGCAAAGTTTGCCTGTTTTTTTGCATCTTGGCTCATTTTCAACCTTGTATCTCAACCCTGTACTATACTGCTCAAAAAAATAAAGGGAACACTTAAACAACACAATGTACTGTATTTAATAGTAGGATGTCTTATCTTGTGTTCCCTTTATTTTTTTGAGCAGTATACTTAAAGTCTTCTCATGAAAGCTTACAATAAGCACAGATAATATTTTGGAAATATTATTTGAATTAAAATATATGTGAGAGAAAGGTGTTCTGTTTGAAAATTCCAAATTTTTCAGGTTATACAATTTTATTAACTGATGGCCAAATAAAGATTGAGAAGGGAATAATATCAGTCCCAAGATGATAGATTCTGACATTAACAGGATCATCCATTTGTGCTGAACCAAAACAAGCATAAATTTCTTCAAACCCTCTCTTCAAAATGATATGACTGGCGTTGCCTTTTTGGTAAACATGTTTAATTTAACTAAATTAAAATAGTTCAAAATGAATATCCTTGAAAACTAAAACTGTAAGCTTTCCTGGGATGGTTCCTTTTGATATGTCAGAACTGATCAAAATCAACATATATTTTTTTACTGCATCCAGTCATTGTTATTCTGATATTTGCAATTTCAAGGAACCATGAATGTAACATATATTTGCTTTTTTAAAAATACACTTATCCATTTGAATCAGTGAAGCCTTCAGAATAAGAGTCAAGTATCCAGAATAGAACATCCAAAATATCTATTGATCTTAAAAACATCCAAAATGAACAGGTGAGAGGGTTTCCCCCCCCAAATTTAATATATATAATTTTACTTTGCTATGCATAATTGTCTCTGAAATAGCTAAGTAGTTAAAAGATTCAGACAAACTAGTCCTCCATTTATAATCCTCACTTTTTCTGGAAGAAAAAAATGAAGTAATAGACTTTTTAGTTGGCAGCTCTGTGATAGGATGAGGTCCCAAGTTGCAAAGTTGCAGGTAGCTTTAGTCTCTTGTACATGACTCCAGAGGATCTCTGGATCTTTTGCTGAAAACTGGTATAATTGTTCACCAGTTTTAAACCAGGAAGTACATGAAAATGCTGGTGTAAGTTCATAGTAGTCTTAATATTTGAAAATAAAGATCTTCTCCAGAATCCTCCTACAAATCAAAGAAAGACCTGACCCAGCCATTTTTTTAGTATTGCCCCTATTATATATTGAATACATATAAAGTTGTGTTAATCTCTGCTAAAGTGAAACTAACTTAACTCCAACTGCTTGTGAAACTAAAATGCAACTAACCTTTAGATGACCTTGACTGTTAACTCCAACTGCTTCGGAGGGAAACTTTGAACATTTATATTTGGGTGGGTTTTTCAAGTATTGTGATTGGTTAAGCCCTGTGGGCTCAGAGTATAAATTACAGGCAATTGCCTGCAGTTCTCCAGTTCTAGTTTGAGTCAATAAATAAGATTGTAACTATGCTGGTCTGCTCCTTGCCTACTGAAGCCCACTACTCAATATCCTCCTTTTATTTTGGAGCTCTAGTAGCTCAAAAAGGGTTAAATACAGCTTCTGTAATCAAATGTCACTGCCCAAGCTCTAGAAACTATCCATCTGTAAATGCAAAGACACAAATGCAACAACTTTTTAATGACTTTATTTTATTAGCAGATTATAAGTAGAAGATATAGCCTGCTATCCACCCAAAGTTTGACTTTCCGTGACATTAACCTACTGCTTGTTCCATAGTGATCCTGACCAATCTTTTAAATATTTTAATTAGTTGGCTGAAGTGATTGTAAATCTCCAGAGTTGTGAAGCATATCTCATGGGTTTCTTTGTTAATTATCTGGACATTCTTGAACTTCATACAAAAGAGGAAAAGCAAGATGATATTTAAGATTCATATTCTTGGAAAAATAAACTATGTGTCATGCATTCAGCACACATCTAAATGATACTTTATAAATGAGCTCTTATTGTTTCTTCCAATAGGCCAGTGATATGACATAAAATAATTCCCTTTCCTGAAGAATGAAGTCTTTGATAAAGCATTGATGTGCCATTTTTTCTTTAAGCATATTTAGAGATTTTTGAAGCATTTCTTTTCAATCTTGAGGTTTAGAGCACACAAATTCAGACTTCTAATATAATGACAGGTATGAATGTTTCCTCTAATGTGCATTATTGTCAGCTGCTTTAAAGTATCTTGGTATCTGTATCTTAGTATAAAAAAGTGTCAGTGCAAAAATGCTTTGAATTTATATTTGTGGCTAAATTTTCAATATATTCCTTGGTGTTAGATAAACTATCTCTTGGGTATATTTTTGTTTCTTTGTCTGACCTTCACCCACTGTTCTGAGATCATTGTCTGGTATTTCCTATTGCCCAAATGTTCATTACCTCTGATTAAAATGGGACAACTTTGCGTTAAATTTGGTAGGCATGGAAAATGCTAGGCTTTGTTGAGAAATGATTGGCACACATGTTTAACATTTGTTGAAGGTGGAAATACTAGGCTCTAAAAATAATTATGTACTGGAGTTGTATTGCATCACTCTGTGTCCCACATTCTGACCTAGCAATTGCCAAATATTTTAGAAGATTAGTCAACAAACAAAATGCAGTGAGTGTTCTATTGTAGACTTTAATGTCATCTCAGAAAGACTTTAAAAAAGGGACCATTTTAATTAGGGTTTATTTAACTATGTCCAAACCAATAGGAGACTAACAGTGGATATGCAAATAATTCCAATATTTTTCAACACATTAACAAAATTAACTTGCCTAATTTGCTAATTAACAATAATAATTATTCAAAATTTTGGCTGATATTCATCTAATCTCAATACTCTAATGAATAAAGAACAAAGCCAATTCCCAAAACTTGAATCATAAAATTTAGGCATTGTAAGAACCTTGATCTAGTCCATTACTCTTCCAGTGTAGGAATCCACTACAATACCGGAATCCACTCTACTAGAATACCACATTCCTGATTATCCAGCTTGTTTCAGTGCTTCTAGCAAATGAGACTCCACCACTTTCCAAGTCAGTCTTTCATTGTTGAGCAGCTTCTACAGTTTAAATTTTTTTTCTTGATGTCCAACTGATACAACTGTCATGTTTCAGATATCTTCATTATAATCATGTAGTAATTGCCATTTTTACCCTCTCATCTGCAGACACCTCTGCTCTAGCCTCTAAAATCCAATATTTCAACTGTTCCAATCTTCATAAGTTTTTCTTCCAAAGGAACAGGTCTACACTGAATGACATATTCTAGATATAGTCTGACCAATGCAGAACAAGAGGAATCATAATTGGCTCCCTTGGTGAAAGGAAAATAACAAGACAAGTAAGTCTTGTCTTCAAAGAGTATTTTAAGATTCAGTGAAACAGTTCTCTTCCCCGGCAGCAAATGGAGCTGTTGCTCAAACTGGAATGCAGGGTAGAGAGTAAAGGAACTACTTTTTTGCAAGAAGAAAAGACTATTTAAACTTCGTCAGCTGAGACTTGCATTCCAGACTTGCTTATGGGGATAGAATAGAGCCAAAGGACATAAAGTACTACTGCCAAAATGGTTTATCTCTGTAGTTGGATTTTATTCCTTGATTTTATGGTTTTAAGGACTGAAACTTTAGAGGCTACTACATTTACCTTAACGTTCCTTCCATGAGAGCTTAAAGAGAGCAGGTGTAAACAAATTAACCTTTGTCCCTACTTTTTGATGTGTCTAGTTAGCCTCTGATACTTGTGTCTGTCCCCTTCTCAACTCATTGCTATGTTCTTGATCTTGACACCCGACATCTCTTGATGAAGCCTAGGATTGCATTTGCTTTTTTTTAAGTTGCTTTGCAGTTCATCTTCAGTTTGTGATCTGGCAGAGCCAAATCTGTCCTTTTTTTACATTTACTGATACCCAGTATGCTTCCCCATCATTTTGAGAACCTTCAGTTCAAAACGTTTGTACTCTTGGAAATTATCCTCCTAATATCTGCCCAATGTTCCAGCTTGATATGATACCTAACCTTGACATTGTCACCTAAGGCATTTATCATTCATTTGTACATATTTCATCATTATATTTTCTAATCTCTCATCCAAATAATTTATAAGCATGGCAAACTACGCAATGTCTAACTTGGAGGCTATTGAACCTCCCTCCCTTGAAAAAGCCACAGATCTGCACTCCTTGGGATAAAATTGTTCAGTCAAGTCTTATAGTAAATCCAAGTTGATGTAGTCTTGTTTGATAGAATCTCATGGGAAACTTTGCTGAATATTTTGCTGAAATCAAGATATAACTACATCCCTTACATTCCCCCTTGCCATTGTCAATTCTATATAAATGCGATTGTCTCTTGATGAATATTCCTAGTCAACTATACTTTAAATGTAGTGTATATATGCACATATATATGCATATAATAGTAAGCTGAATTTACGTATATGCTACTTCAAAACACAACAGAAACTTTTTAAAAATATTACTTTTATTTTCCAGAGACTTCTACTCCTCAAATAACTTGTGGACTATTTAGAAATTGGAAGGTGAAATTCTTCTGCTTGAGTGATTGGAAAACTTGTGAAATGGTATGCTGCTAAATTTCAAAATAGCAACCAGCTATTTAAAAGGCTTAAGGGACGTGGTGGCTCAGTGGGTTAGGACGTTGAGCTTGTCGATCAGATGGTTGGCAGTTTGGCGGGTTGAATCCCAAGTGCCGCGTAACAGAGTAATCGCCTGTTACTTGTCCCAGCTTCTGCCAACCTAGCAGTTCAAAAGCATGTAAAAATGCAAGTAGAAAAATAGGGACCACTACGGTGAGAAGGTAACAGCGTTCCGTGCACCTTTGGCGTCTAGTCATGCTGGCCACATGACCACAGAGACGTCCTCGGACAAGTGCTGGCTCTTCGGCTTTGAAACGGAGATGAGCACCGGCCCCTAGAGTCGGAAACGACTAGCACGCATGTGCAGGGGAACCTTTACCTTTTTTATTTAAAAGGCACATATTATAACTATTGTGCTCTTATAGAATTCATGGTAAAAGTAGTTTTAAAATGTAACAGACACTATGATAAACTGCAGCTCAGTTGAAGAGCCATACCTACCTCTGTGAAGTAGCCAATTAATAGTTAGAATTAACCTGCAAAGAATTGAATTATGCTATGCTAAATGGACAGGAATATTCACAGAAATATAACATGGACAATTTTGCTTGGGAATTGGGAATAACTAAACAAGCTAGCAGCTTGCTTTGAGTGTAAATGAAGGATTAATACAGGGTAATGTGTTTCTGCCTGCCAAAAATGGTAGTTAGACTGTTCTTGAGATGGGCCAACCAGGCAGAGTGAATGAATCTTCATTAAGGACAGTAGGAAATGTTAAGTTGCCCATCAATAGTAACTCTACATTCACAGAATAAATATGGAATCTATGAACTATTCCGTATATTTGAAAATCACAGTATATTAATGTTATGCATGCTTTGGAAATGTTTAGGAAGCACTGCTTTTGAATTTATACAAGTGAAAGCATAGCACCTCTTTGATATCTTTAAAGCAAACTTCTATTTTTTATGATTTGATTAAGCTTGGAAAAAGGTGATGTTATCTTAAGAGTTTCCTTGTGGAAGTTCCCCTGAAAGCCTACAAAAAGTTGTGGCTCTTTTAAAGAGTAGCAGAAAACTTGTGTGAGATTTGGACTGTATTTTCTGAACAATTTTCTAAGTATGCACTCTCCTAATAATTATCCACATATACAAATTATACGTATAAAGAATATGTGCAAGTTGATGTAGGTCAACATTTTATTCTTATTCTTGCTGATGCAATATCTCTATTTTTATTGGTGTAATAGCAAAAAGTGAGAAGAAAAATCTAGACAGATCAGTTTCATTTATTCTCTGAACATATTCAAGCATTTACCTAATCTGTAAGCACTTAGATCTGTATAAACAATGACATTTTCTGTATCACTATACTCCTTACTCACCCATGAATTTTTTCACACCTCCTGAATCAAAGTTTGGAGGATGGAGACAGGCAGTTTTAAAATCATGATGTGAGTAATAATGTTTGTGTAATTCTAATGGTGGACATTACCATCATTAGGATTATACAAAAACAAAAAATACCAATTGAAGTTGAGTGACATTCTGGATTTTTAACTTGAAAGTAATTAAATTGGATGGCATGCACACAGTTATATATATATCTATATATATCTATATATATCTATATATATCTATATATATCTATATATATCTATATATCTATATCTATCTATCTATCTATCTATCTATATATATATATATATATATATATATATATATATATATATATATATATATATATATATATATATATATATATATATATATATATATATATATATATATATATATATATATATATATATATATATATATATAATCAGTGAATTATTAAAACTACATTTCTTATCAGCAAAGAGTGTATATATCTTTACATTAAACCCTGAATTTCTGATCATCATTTAGGAGAGATTGAACTGTCCTTTGCTGCATAGCATAATGGCAGGGAATGGACAGCTATGAGTGATGTATTACAGAAATTGTTTAAGGTATTTGTAGAAAATCAGATTTTTTTTCATGACTACTCTGAATGAAAACATACAAAATGTCCACCATGTGCATTATAATCTGTCTTTAAAAAGTCCAATAAAGTTGCAAGGTTTGGCAGGCTTCTAGGTTAGATTTATAGTGCAGTGAAATATGGAATTTCCATCATTCTTTTTTCTAATCTCCCCAATGACTTTTTTCTATGTGAAAGCTTATTTTCATGCAAAAAGGAAAATTCTTATTTTTGTGCGGCTGAATGTAAACAAAGAAACCTACACACAAAACAAAGGAACAAAGTTTTGAATTTATTTAAAGATCTAATGTTCACATATCCTTGATTTCTTCTCCTTTATTTTTATATGGACATATTGGATCTATATATGATGTAGTCTTGATTTAATAAACTGTACATTTTTCTGGGGTTTTATTATGGACATAACTGACAATTTGCATAATTCCAGAATTTCCATACTTACAGTGTGAGTGGATTAAAAAAAAATCTCAGCAGTCAGTATGGGAGTTAGAGTCCACATAATCTTAAATTCCTTAGTGTGAAAAATATGGTTTCAGAGCACAACAACCTGCACATAGATAAAAACTCCACATGATCATTACAAATCATTCATGTTTACTCAAAAACAGGTCCTAGGAAATATATAGGATTGCAGTCTGAGACTCTCTTGTGACCCTTTCCCTGTGTTGTGTAGCTAAGTATTGTATTTTACATAATAGTTGTTTTTTTATATAGTCTTACTTAGTGCCTTACTATGGAACTCTGGCAAGCACACATGCACGTGCATACAAATACTATTCCTATGATTTGCTCCCTTGTGTTTACACTTGAAATAAATATTCTTGTATTCTGGCATTATTAAACATGGAAACCATAAAATAAGAACACAGAATTAATGGGAATAGAAACATAAAGTGCTCTAATCCAGAGGTCCCCAACCTTTTGGGCACCAGGGACAGTTCTGTGGAGAGAGTTTTTTCTGCAGATCAGAGGGGGCAAGGTTTTGTGTGCTGCCTGCATCTCATGGATGGGGGTTTGCTTGCTTGTGTGGACTGATTGCTGGCATGCTGCAGCCTGGTATTAGTCCACGGATCTGGGGTTGGGGACCCCTGCTCTAATCCGCAAAGAAGTAAAAATGCATGGAATTGCCATAGGAATATTTTAATACTGACATAGAAGGTCAACAAAAATGAAGAAATTTGCTGTGGCTTGCAATATAGCAATGTTGATTTCTAGGAGCTTAAATTAAAGATCTAAGGTCACTTCAAATTTCAAGCATCTCTATTCTCAGCAATGTTGCCAAAATAATAGATATGCAATGTACATGACACTGCTAATAGAAAAAATTGCAAAACTCTGCTTGCACATTGGCACTGGGGATTGCAGATAGTAAATAATAATTATATCAAAAGGTATAAGTCACAATAACTAGAGAGAAGACCCATATTCAATGACAGTCTGGCAAACAAACAGCAGGCCATTACTTTCATGCCCTGTCTGTCAGACCTTATGATTGTCATGCCTTTTGTATGAAACTTGAAAGATATCTAACTAGATTGCTACTAAAAACAAAGTTGGACTAGAAAGATTTTTGTATTTGTTACTTTGGTATCAGTGCCTATCTATATATACTGCCATCCAAGGGTGAAGAATGTATATCTCTCAAGATATAGATTGCTTCATTCCCAGCCAGCATGGTCTATAGGTAGGGGCAGGATAACAGATTACTTTACTATCTGGAAAGAAGAAAGAGGACAGCAGTCTCACTCATCCCATATGCAAAAGGAATGGAAATGGCAGCTAATTTGTTCTGTAACATCAGTGAAATAGAATGGCCATCACATTATCTTGAGAGTATTACATTAATTTCAGCATGACCTGATGTGACACGTTTATTTTCTCCAGCAAACATGTGATATTTATTTCCTGAAATGCCAAAAAGATGATAGAATGATGGTTCAATGGCATTTGAAATACCACATGTTTTCACTTCATCTTATATGAAAGATTAACATTGGAAAGTGAAGATATTGCTTCAGCATATTCTATGAAAGGCTAACAAAGACAGGAAAAGATGCTTAGAAGTCTTAGTAGAGTACAAAGAACAAAAGCAATTTGCTTGCTGATTTTTGCTCCATAGAAACACAGGAGAATTTCTCTGCAGCCACCCCTATCTTACTGCCTTATTCTTTCAAAATCTGGTAATTGAAAACCTATCTTGTTCTTACAGAACGGTTTTGCTATTGTGAGGCCCCCAGGCCATCATGCTGAAGAATCAACAGCCATGTAAGTACCAGGGAATATTGCCCATCTTGGAGTGCTAGGGTTACTGGCAATCACCTGTACTGTGGGTGTCTCAGAGGACCTCTAATTGTTAGCAGATGACTGAAAAGGTTTTCGAGGTATCCCAGAAAGAGATTTATGATCTCAGAGATCATATAGCTTTTTTATAACTTACATACACACACACACACAGACACACACACACTCCTAAACATTATTTATAGATGTTTCCTGACCAATGTGCTTTATAAAATTTCTGTTCTTCTCTATTCCACAGGGGGTTCTGCTTTTTTAATTCGGTTGCAATTACAGCCAAATACTTGCGAGACAAGCTAAATATAGGCAAGATATTGATTGTAGATCTGGTATGTATTCTTGACGAGCATCATCATTTTAGTGCAATGGGGGGAAGAGATGAAGGGAGGAAGAACAAAAATGTTGCATTTTCTTCTATACATTAGTCTTTTCTGCTTTTACTACTTAGAAGCAATGAAGGTATGCATTTTTCCTTTGAATTTGAGAACCCATTAAATTCAGGATTGCAGGACTGAAACCATAAACATGTATCTTACACTCTAACAGTGTTAGCTGCAATTTTAAAGAGAAAATGAGTAGATCAGGATGACATTTATGGTTCTTAAATGAACTGATTCTTTCACTACTGAAATGATCCAACAAGTACCAATTTACTTTTTCATGCAGGATATAAATTTGAAATAATTTAATTTAATTGCATGTTTTTTGATTTGTAGCAATTTTGATTTTCTTCCTTAAACTGACAATAATTTGGCATGTTTTGCAACAGTCATATACTTGAAACAGAATACTAATCTTCCCTAAAAATTACCAAATCATGTATACCAATACAATGACAGCTTTCAGGTAGAAATATACTATTGAATGGCATTTATATTTTAAAAAGGCAATCATTGGGAATTAGTTTTATCTTTTAATAAATAGTCAAGTTCCAAACAAATAGTTAAGTGAAATGCAGTTGTCATATGGCTTCTTGTTTATATACTCTGTTCATGAAAAATGAATTGAATTCTGCCTTCTACTTAAGTACCAACTTTATCCACAGTCTAACAGAAAATCCAGATTGATTTATATACACCATTATTGTTTTGCCTGCCCTTCAGGAGAAGCAATGCAATAAGACTAGAAAAGCATAGGCAGGAAATAAATCTTGGCAACCAACTTTAACCTGTTACATATAATTAATTTCTGCAGGTAGTAAAAATTTACATACAGTATATGAAAACTATGAGGTTGTAAAACCTAAATATTACTGCTATCACAACTCACAAATAATTATTACTATAAACTCATGGACTTAATATGTAATAATCCTAATTAATTTGCACAGTTCAAGACAATACAAGAGAACTCAGACTAACATTTAATTTTAAAGCTGTAGCATCAGCATTTGAATTATGTACAGGAGTTTCATTTCAACCATGAGTAACAAACCAGCAAATAATGAGACCTTGAATGAATTGAAATTGATCAGTTAGGTTCTAGATAGTATAGTCATCTTCTTCCCATGAGTACTTCCTTCCTTTGTCCCATAGATTTTCTTCTTCCTGCTCTCAGAAATAATGCCAGTTTCAAGCACCAGTATTTGGGGTGGGGGGATTCAAAGAACTACTCAACACAAGGTTCATAAAATCATCAGAAAGAGCCAAAAGTGGTCTGGGAACACTAAGGTCCACTAACAAAATAAAAGAACTTTGCACAAGAGAGCAGCAGCATGCACCAGATGGTCTGCGAAGAGTGGCTCCAGCAGCTGAGTGAATTGATGCTAAAAAGAATAAGGCCAGCTCTTGGAGAAAGCCTTGTGAAGTCAGTCAGATCCACCAGAATCAAGCAACTAGAAGAACTGAAGACAACATAATTGTTATGTAGACAACTCAATTGTTAAAAATCCAGTCTAATCGCTTGCAATCCTGACTGTAAAATAAGGCCAAAACTTATTGTGCAAAAGGTTTATGTGCATAACCAGGTCTTTCCATGGCAGATACTTGAAACAACAAATAATAGGATCATAAATATTAAGGGATACCTGTAATTAAACATACTGTATTAAACTTCATAAGCAAAGCAAAAATATTAAATAACTGACAGCACCTTTACTGGCAGCCCCTGTGTCACAGCTAATGAATTAATATTGATTTATTGAAATATATTTCACATTTATTATTTTTAATAGCTCAAGGTGGTGAACATATCCAACACACCTTACTTCTCCTATTTTCCATACAACAACAACCCAGTGAGTTTGGGTTGGCCTAAGAAAGAGTGACTGGCCCAAAGTCACCCAGCTGGCTTCATGGCTAAGACGGGGCTTGAACTCATGGTCTTCCATTTTCTTGCCTGTTGTCTTAACCACCAGACAACATGGCTATATTATTTAATATATTATATAAACTGGCTCTTTATATAATATATTCCTGTATATATTCTGTAGTAGACATAGCACTATGAGAATAAATGTAAAAACCAAACCCAATGCAGCATAATCAACACATATGTTCATAGCAATAACTATCAATAATTCATCTACCTTGAAATTCTTTGCCATCAACATACAATAGGCAAGCACATTCAGAACAGAAAAACTAGTGAACAAGCTCATGTGGTCATACAGCCAAGTAGCACTGTTTGCTGCCCGTAGCACACAACAAAATTGTAATAAAGAAATCACAGAATTCTTCATGCAGATCATGAATCAAGAAAGCACTGACACTGCTAGGAGTTAACTTCCATTTGACAGATTCTTGGATCTATTACCCTTATAAAATAGACAGATTGAATACTATCACTCTTTTGCTTAGTGATCAAATGCAGGAATTCAATTTTTGAACCAGTTTTGTTGACCAACAAAATAAATATGTGCATGGATAGTACAAGTAAAAAGATTAAAATCCCACTGTGGAAACTTGGTATTATTCTTCATGTTGTACAGTTCAATAAGCACTGTGTGTAAGTACAAGGAAAAACAGAAACTGCAACAAGAAAATTAGAGGGCATTAGCAAAAGACTAAGTAGGAAAGAATCATACAGGAGAGAATGGGTTCAAATCTTATTAGTTTGATGATTAATAAAATGTTACTTCTGGAATCTGATAAATCATCATTGCTTTAGAAATAAAGGTGTGTAAAATGAATTAAAAGGAACTACACTTCTAATTCCACATAGTAATTACCTCACTCTCACCTATGGGAGATGGGTGAGTGGAAAAGTAATGGGGCATGCCATCTTTCTTGCTTGCTATGTGAGGCACTTTTCAAATTTGGGGAAAGATGACTTGAGAGAACCCTGACAGACAACTGCTTTATCTCTTTATTGCAGATGCTGTTAGATCTTTAATAGTAAACTATTAAAACAGCTTGGGGCCACAAAATTCTGAAGGTGTTATGTGTTAACCCAGAATGTGATACGAACATTAACAAACCCAGTCCACAGCTTTTATTTCTGCTTTTTATTTCATGAGCAGTTGAATAGCAGTTCAGTAGGTAGATAGACTTGTAGCTAGCCAATATCTACTAGTATCAGTTGAAATAAGCAACTCTCCAGACAGATCACTATAGCTATAGGGTTCAGGGATTGTAGGCTGCTCAAGATATATAGTTCACTTTCACTCATGGAATAAATATTCTGGTATAAATGTCAATATATTGTGGGAATGCAATCCAGTGGAACCACAAAAACTTGGTATTGTATACAAATGATTCCAAATTCTATTGTTATCAAACCAAAGAGCTATGAATGCAAACATATATTCCTACATACTATGAAGTATATAATCATAATTTCTTGGCTTCAACTTCCATATGATCTGCATAATATGTGGGGTATTAATAATGTGCCATTCCATTATTGATTGAAGAATCAATGTGAATCCGATCTTCCAATTTCAGCTGGCACTAGGAAAAGAAAACGCAAAGTCAATATGCAGTAATAGGATTCTTTTGTTATACAATAAGTTCTCAATTTCAAGGATTTTGGTTTAATAAACTTCAGATTTAAAAGCCCTATCTGCTGAATGAGATTTGCCTGAATTTTAGACAATAATGGATTTAGTTCAGATGATTTTATTTCAAAACCATATTCACTACTAGTAGTAGAGAAAGGTTTCTCTTGACAGTTCTGTTTTTCTGCTGAAAAATTACCATTTATTGAATATTAGGCTTTAATGGATATCCATCCCCTTGTTCCTTGTTAATTCATTCAATCAAGGATTAACTCAAATTTAGATTTGAATTCCTGCTTTATTTTTAATTAGACAATTCCATTGTTCTTTGTATTGTCTCCAATGAAATATTCTGAATGTGCTTTCAGTCTCAAAATGATGCAAAATAAAGAACAACCCAATAGGTAATGCTGATATTGATTTTAGAAAGCTATAATTATATAACTATAGATATACATTGCCCACTTCTAAATGATACAATGGTTGGGAGATATGCTGCATTACTTTTTTCAGAATTATTTTATTTTTATTTCATATGCCAGCATGTATGAAATATTTGAGTTAGCCTTGAAAATTCTTTATCTTTCACAGTTTGTGATTATGAGCACAGGAAATAAATAGCATAGATTACCTCACTTTATTTTCCCCTTTTGATCTTTTGGGATGGGAAATCCTTGGCCCTTCATATCTTCTTGGATGTTAATTCTTTAAGGCACAGCCAGTAAGGCCAATGGTCATGGATGACTCAAATTATGGTCCAACAACAGCTGGGAAGCCATAGGTTCTTCACGTCATTTAAATTTTTTCCTATTTTTTAAAGATTGAAAGTAAGATTAAACTTTGAAAAATAAATACCAGAAGGAACTAAGGCATTCTTATATTATAGCCTTCTTCATCTTAGTGTTTCTAGACTAATTGGGCTACAACTTGTTATTAGCAGCTATGGGCTACTGGAATTGGTAATCCAGTAATCAATTATTACTAGAGGATAATCCAGTGGTCAATTTGCTATTGTGGATATTGTAATCCAATAAGTCTGAAAGGTACCAGGTTACAAAGAAATGACACATCAATTTTGAGTGTTAAAAAAGCCAAATTAAGGTAGAACTTCATCTGATCTAGTTCAATTATTATCAATATTTTTCAGCTTTGGAATACGATCAAATTTATTGAAAACCTCAGGTCTTATCTTCAGTCTTTAGCTATGATTTTTAAAAATCTTGTAGGTAGGCTTTCTTGAATTGGGAAATATATTTCCTGTCATTTACTTATTTAAACAAATATTTTATATAGTTATCCTTCTTATCAAGGATAGATTACAAGGTAGATTACAAACAAAATTAAAACTAAAAGAAAACTCAATTTAAATAATATACAGAAGGAACCATAATATGCTGTGTGCCTGTGATTGAAATGAAAAAAGTGTTCCATTGTAATCATTAAGATAATTACTAACAACCAACCAACCAACAGGGATCACTCAAACCCTGGCCTAAATGCCTATGAGATCATCCAAGCCATTTCCAAATTATGGACCAGCAGGGTTGGGGCCCACCACATTTCCAGAAGAGTACTATTCCACATGGCAGGTACAGTGGAGTGGCGGTTGTTATTAGGGAGACCTTATGTCCGCGGGAGACCACCGTTCCTCAGATAGTCGGGTGTGAGTCTCTCTTTTTGAGGTTTGGTTCGGGGGCGCAGTTGGGCTTGCTGCTGGTGTACGTTTCGCCTAGTCACACAGTGGCAGCCCTGCCCGTACTACTCGATGTCCTCTCCGGTTTGGTGATTGAGTTCCCCAAACTTCTAGTTTTGGGTGACTTCAATCTACCATCCCTGGGAGGGTCATCTGAGTTAGCCCGGGAGTTCATGGCTTCCATGATGGCCATGGACCTGACGCAGGTAATTTCTGAACCAACTCATGAGGGAGGCCACACCCTTGACTTGGTTTTTTATCTGGACGGTGGTTGGATGATCTTGGTGGGGGCTCTCCATTTATTATGCCCCTGTCATGGACCGATCATCACCTCCTGCGGCTGGTCTTCCGTCTTGCCACCCCCCACCGTGGGGATGCGGAACCAACTAGATGGTACCGCCCCAGACGCTTAATGGACCCTCTCGGGTTCCAGGCAGCACTGGGATCCCCACCTGCCTCCGTCGCTCACAGCTCGGCGGATGCCTTAGTGGAAGCCTGGGAAAGGGCAGCCACTGAGGCACTGGACCGAGTTGTACCCCTGTGGCCCCTGACCCGGTGCAGATCCCATCGAGCTCCATGGTTCTCCGCGGAGCTCCGGGAGATGAAGCGTCGGAAACGGGGCCTAGAGAGCTGCTGGAGGTCCAGCCGATCCGAATCCAACCGGTTGCGGTTAAGAACCTATATTAGGTCTTATCTCGCAGCGATGAGGGCAGCGAGGTGCAATTACTTCTCTGCCCTCATCGCGTCCGCAGATAATCGCCCGGCCGCCCTGTTTAGGGTGACTCGCTCCCTCCTTAATCAGGAGGTGAGGGAGGATCCCTTGCAGGGTCATGCCGAGGAGTTTGGTCAACATCTGTCGGATAAAATCGCTCGGATTCGGACCGGTTTGGACTCCAGCTGGGCAGAGTCTGACGATCAGGACACGGGCGGTCTTGTCAATGTTATCTGGGAGGAGTTTGATTCTGTGACCCCTGATGAAGTGGACAGGATTATGGGGAGGTTGAGCTCCACCACATGTTTATTGGATCCGTGCCCTTCCTGGCTGGTTTATGCAGCCAGGGAGAGGACACGAGGCTGGTTCCAGGCGGTGATATCTGCTTCTTTGAGTGAGGGTAATTTCCCCACCATCTTGAAGGAGGCGGTGGTGAGACCTCTCCTCAAGAAGCCTGCCTTGGACCCAGCTGTCTTGAACAACTTTTGTCCAGTCTCCAACCTTCGCTTTCTTGTGAAGGTTGTTGAGAGTGTGGTGGCGCATCAGCTCCCTCTGGTCCTGGATGAAGCGGATTATCTGGACCCGTACCAATCGGGTTTCAGGCCCGGGTACAGCACGGAGACGGCATTGGTCGCTCTGGTGAATGATCTCTGGAGGGCCCGGGATAGGGGATATTCCTCTGTCCTGGTCCTATTAGACCTCTCGGCGGCTTTCGATGCCATCGACCATGGTATCCTGCTGCGGCGTCTCAGGGGATTGGGAGTGGGAGGCACAGTTCTTCAGTGGTTCTCCTCCTATCTCCTGGGACGTTCGCAGTCGGTGTTGGCAGGGGGGCAGAGATCGGCCCCTAGGTCTCTCGTTTGTGGAGTTCCTCAGGGTTCGGTTCTCTCGCCTCTCCTGTTCAACATCTACATGAAACCGCTGGGTGAGATCATTCGTGGTTTTGGAGTTGGGTATCATCAATATGCTGATGATACCCAACTTTTCATTTCGACCCCAAACCACCCCAGTGATGCCCTCGCTGTGATGTCCCATTGCCTGGAGGCAGTTCGGGTCTGGATGGGGAGGAACAGACTTCAACTCAACCCTGACAAGACTGAGTGGCTGTACATTCCGGCATCCCGGGACATTCAAAACGTTCCATCACTTTCTATGGGGGGTGAGTTTTTACCCCCCGTAGATAGGGCTCGCAACTTGGGAGTCCTCCTGGATGCACGGCTTACCTTAGAAGATCATGTAGTAGCCGTGACCAGGGGGGCTTTCGCACAGGTTCGCCTGGTGCGGCAGTTGCGGCCCTATCTAGACCGGGATGCCCTGTGTACGGTCACTCATGCGCTCGTGACCTCTCGTCTTGACTATTGCAATGCTCTCTACATGGGGCTTCCCTTGAAGACCACTCGGAGGCTCCAACTGGTACAGAATGCGGCCGCGAGAGTTGTCTTGGGAGTTTCCCGGTACTCCCATGTTACACCTTTGCTCCGCGAGCTGCATTGGTTACCAGTTGTCTTCCGGGTGAGGTTCAAGGTCTTAGTGATGGTTTTTAAGTCCTTACATGGCATGGGTCCGGAATACCTCGGGGACCACCTGCTGCCGGCGTCGACCCCCCTCCGCCCTGTGCGTTCCCACAGAGAGGGCCTCCTCAGGGTGCCTCCAGTCAGAGAATGTCGTCTGGTGGCCCCCAGGGGGAGGGCCTTCTCTGTGGGCGCTCCGGCTTTGTGGAATCAGCTGCCGGTTGAGCTCCGGATGGCACCGGATCTCCGCTCCTTCCGGCGCGGGTTAAAGACCCATTTATTTGAACAAGCTGGCCTGGCCTGATGGGGAATTACTTAGGGTTTTAATATTTATATATATTTTTTATTGTTTTTATTGTGGGCAATAATTTAATTCTTTTTTAACTTTTGTAGTTTTAAGATATGCCCTGTTCACCGCCCTGAGTCCTTCGGGAGAAGGGCGGTATAAAAATTTAATTAAATAAAAAATAAATAAAAATAAATCTGTCTGTAATAGTTAGATCCCTATTATGGCTATAACTCATTATGTTTAGCAGAATTCTGAAATGACACACTTTCTTTTCTGTATCAGCTACCTTAATGTTCCTGAACAGAATGGGTGTATCAGTATAAAGCCAATATTAGAAATGTGAAAAAACTGTCTTACTTTTTGATATGAATTTATTTAATTTTATAAATCAATATGTGAAGTGAAATCTAGATGTAGTTTTCAAATTAAAAATAAATAAAATGTACACATAATGCATGCATGAAAATGATATGCAAAGTTGTAGTAATGAAACAATATGCAACATTTTTAATTAAGATTTTTTTGCAGAATACACATATAACAAAATGATGCATTAAAAATTACCGTAAGTTTTTTTAAAAAAAATAATCATCATGGTAAATATATGGCTTGAACCAAATTTAAATCTAGGAAAAAGAAAACCAAAAAAATGACAGCTTTATTAGTCTGTACAAGAATGCAATAAATCTCTAAATAATTGCATGTTCAGAATATAGCTCTAATGAAAATATACTGCTCAAAAAAATAAAGGGAACACAAGATAAGACATCCTACTATTAAATACAGTACATTGTGTTGTTTAAGTGTTCCCTTTATTTTTTTGAGCAGTATATAATCCAATTTAGTGTCATCATTCCACAATCAATTAGTAGAGTTTATCAACACAAAGTGAAATCTACAGGAACAATACCCTCTTATCCTAGTAGACATGACCTATATGGCAGTGTCATCCACTATGGGAAGATCTATTAATCCTTTCACACTGGGATAGCATTTAGAGAATGCTAACCTTGGACATAATTTACTATCTGCACACAAAGCATGAAATTACACTGAGGGACTTCTTGAACCACTATTGATCTCTGATGCTAAGAGGGTCTCTGCATTAAATACTTCCATATAAAAATATGAAGACTGGAATCCAATACAATGTCTTATGATAATAGTAGATCACAATAGGAAGCCTTAGTAAAGAAACAAACTAATTTTTAGAATTAGTTTCATATCCTCTTGATAATACCTTGTAACAGTAGAGTATAGCAAATTCCAACAAACCCTTAATAGACTAATTGTTGACAAGTTTCCTGAAAACAGTATAATTTTCAGCAACATTGCCTATACCTCAGATATGTCATTATTCTTCTGCATTTAATGGAAATATAGATGCAAATAGGGTGGAGTTTATAATAGATCATAAATGAAGTAATCTGAATGTAATTATAAATCAAGATCCAATGATTTGATATAATACCATGAAGAAATTGGTTGTTTCTGAGCCACCAAAATAATACAAAGAGCAGGAAAATCACAATTCTTTCATTGGATGAAACTGAAGAAACATTCCAAACATTCCAAAAATTCCTATGTCAAACAATAGAAATTTGTAACTCATAAGCTAAACCACTTTCCCCAAACTATATGTCCACTATGTTGGCTATGGCTATGGCTTATGCAGTCTGGTTTATCTGAAATAGTGCAAGTTGCAAAGACTATATTACATGTCACCCCCTATATTGGTTAGATGAGTGGTAGTGATTTTTAAATTAATAAAAGAACAAATTGAATGAAGAATATGTATATTAACTGAAGCAGAAGATGTTCTTATGAAATCAAATACTGTAACATTTGTGAGTATTTTTACTATTAGCAGGTCCCAGGAAAGCTCCATTAGTATCTTTCAACTAGCATTCAGAAAGTACATTTGTATCTAAATTCATCTCACTGTGAGGTAGATGGGTGGTTCAAAAATGTGATACATAACTAAATAATATTCTGCAAGATGGTCTTTTGTTCAGGACTCTATTTAATTATTTGGAGTGATTTCTGCCTTTGTCATAAATCTTTGATGGCCCATTTTGATTAGAAGTTGAAAGAACTCAGATTTTAAAGATTAGATGGTCCACAAAATCACACCAATGACATAGTCAGACTCCATTTGTCTTTCTTACATTTGAAAATCTTAAAACAATAAACCATAATGATGATGTCTTACTGATCACATGCAGCATTAATGGTTGCAGTTTCTGAGGATTAAAATCCCTGAATTAGCTAATTACATCTTAATAAATTTTACAATTAAAATGTATTTTACTCTTTTACTTTCACATTTGTTTTCCTAGAAATCACACAATCAAACATTAGTATTAATATAAATTTATCTATAACAGCATTATACTTTTTTGAAACATCCCACAGGATTATTGAGTAGCTCCACTATTGCCCTATTAATTTCTGAACTTAAATATTGGCTTGGGTTATCAGTAGAAAAATAGCATATGATAGCATATTCATATTTCATTATTTGGAAGACCCATATCCCCACTAGAATAGAAGTTATTTAATTATATCAAGAGAAAGACTAAAGAATTCTAGGTCACTTATTCTTTCTTTTTTCTCCTTGGTGTGTGGCCTTGTAAAATCTAAACAGTCATATGTAAAAGAAAAATGTTCTTGTTCTATAAACTGATTAAGGTTCCAGACTATCAGCTTTGAAAAAATGGATATGGTTTTGCTGCCATTATAGACTGTGGCTTAGTTTATATTACTCAAATCTAGAAACAATCAATATTTAGTTGAAAAGCTGTTACCTGAGATCAGTAACTATGAGTATCAGTAATGGTTGAGGTACTGGCTTAGAAAGCAGGAGACTGAACTGTAATCCTGCTTTAGGCATGAAAGCCAGCCAGGTGTCTTTGGGCCAGTCACTCTTTATCAGGGTTGTAGTTGTGAGGAAATAGGAAGAGGAAAAAGTATTAGATATGTTTACAGCCTTTAGTTACTTGTAATGTAACAAAAGTGGAATAAAATCTAATAAATTAATTTGATTTCTTTTCTTATTATAAAATAATAGTAGTTTAAGTTTCAGCAACTATTAGTCTTACAAGAAACAACCATCTCCCCATATTTTTGTATGTATTTTTATTTATTTTTATTTTATTTTAATTCCATTTATGTCCCGCTCTTCTCCGAAGACTCAGGGCGGCTTACAAGCTTAGCAGTAGCCTTCATTCTATGTACAGTATATGCCTGCTTATTAGGGCTTTCACACACACCCCAAGCGGCATTATTACAAAGTCAGCTTAATTGCCCCCAACAATCTGCGTCCTCATACACAAAGAGACACACACATATACATATATATCTGAAAATGCAAGTTACCACCCACCCCCTAATAAGTGCCAGAATCATAACTAAAATAAAGAAATATTGTGTCATTTGTGGTACATTCCCTAGTGAACTCCTTAATCATTAGTATTTAATCATACTGAGTATATTGTGCAAATGCAGAAGCAGGAATAAAAACCTTCTAAAATGCTATTTGTAAATAATAATTATTATAGTTTAAACTTTTGAGATCCTTTTCCTTAATCTTTAAGTTAGCTTTCTCTCAAATGTTATTGTGTACAACAATCTAATATATTAAACTACCAGTCCTAATCATAAATTACTATTCTAACTCAAGATCACTCTACCATTTAAAGCAATCCAGAAAAAATATCATATAAACCATACAGTTGATGATAGGGCAATAGTATTGCAGGAATGCAATAGACCTCAGTGAAGCTTCTTAACAGAAACATATCCCTGTTCATGATTTTCTTCATCTATAAATGGAATTACAGTATCTCAAAGTGAATGAATATAGGTCTTTGGATGGATGGATGGATGGATGGATGGATGGATGGATGGATGGATAGTAGATGAATGGAGAAATCCCTATATATCTCTTTATTTATATTTATTTATACAGACAGACACCTACATACACATTTAGGCAGGAATGAAGATATGAGTTTGATAAAATGGCATATAGCCTTACAGGTGTTTATTCGAGTTTTATAGAAAAGTTTAATTTGATTTTGGCAGATTTCAGAAACAGTTCTGTACTGATTTAATTACATAGTTGCCTAAGAGCGCTTCTCTCCATGTTGCACCACTCATTTCACTGGTATGTTTTGGAACTCATATATTTAGAAGATGTGTTCATTCCACTTTCTCTTTTCTTACATGTGAGCCACACTGACTTTAAAACTCTTCTGAGAAAGTCTTTTCTGAGTGCCATTATCATGGGCCAATAAGGAATGAATGCAAAAGAAAGCCTTGTTGCTAACTTCATTCAGAACTCCATCAGCAAGCAAAAAATGTGTTCATTCATAATAGGTTTGGGGTATTTTACTGAATTATAACTAACTTTCCATTTCCTGAGAGCCCTTATTTATTGCTTTGAAGTGTTTTAATCTATTGAGTGTTTAAGAGCATGACATTTTAATGTTTTAATTTCACTTTCATTGCATTATAATTTAGTCATCTGGAATGTAAATTTTGTAGAAAAGCAAGATATACAATTAATAAGTAAAAGCAACAAAAAATAAGAATAACTGTACATTTTGTTCTAGCGTAGTGAGAAATTACATGGCAGGAACAAAACAAGTCTGTGAAACAAATTCATGACAATTAGTTGCTCTGATCAAAAGAATGGTCCAAACTTGATCTCCACCATTCTTACTGAACAATTGTTTTTGGATTATGCAGCTGTCAGATTTTTTTTGTTTATTTTTTTATTGCTTCAGTGTTGTGATAAATATTTACTAAGGTTGTACAAAATAACATTCCTCAAAATTTTGAAGCAGCACGTACTCTATTCTTGAATGAGCATGTACCAATGACACTTCTGCCACCACTTGTGGAAAGGTGATGGGCTATGCATGCAATGTTTGCAGGGCGCAGAATAGGATCCCTAGAAGAATCATGCTAAACATTTTGGAGATAATGATAGTCTCGGTGCTTTGAGGAGGAGAGCTGCTTATGCAAATTGCAATATTAATATTGGTGCAAATAGTTTTATGTCCTCTACTTCATGGTAAATTTACTCTGAGTCCTTCAAGTTGGAAGTGGCAGAGTCTTAATATGTCATTGACAATATTGTTGCCCAGATTTCCTTCAAATCAGGTAACAGTTTCTGGTGGCATCATTTCCAAAACTTTTATGCTTAAAAAGAGTTATGGATGTTCTGTGCATTTCTTTTGTACACTTCCCTTAAGAGAGTCACACACTTTTCCAATGAAAATTAGTTTAAGGAAACATGATAAGCCTTACTATTTAAAAATGCTAAAGAAATTATTGCTGAAAATATTTAGTACTCATGTAATGGCTGTACAGAAAAGCATAAAGAAGGTTAGGTATAATTCTTGGTCAGAATATTAGCAAATTTAGTCATTCATCAAGTGTCCTGCCAGCTCATATTATACAAAATGAATGGCATTTGTGGCCTTTGGAAGCTCAGTTTTCTTGAAACTAATGAGATCATATTCTTACACATCAACTGCACGTCAAGATTTTATGAAATGAAATATAAAGTCTTTTCTGCATCTGGGTTCCCTTTTGATGTGGATCTTGCTGCTGAGGGACTGCTAACTGAACTGAATGTTTCAAGGAAACCAATTTACTCAGCTGGTTGCAAACCCTTTGACCTCAGTAGTAGAATTTGGAAAATCAATGAATGCATGAACATTTTAGTGTTTGTCAAAAATTGCAAAAAAACAAAGACTGCTTGAATTCTATAGTCCATAGATCCCTTTGTAAAATACTACTTTGTATTTTCAAGCTTTGCCTATCCTTTTTTAAAAAGTCAATGAGACCAAGTTAATTAAGCCTGAGGGGTTATGAACTGTTGGCAGTTAATAAGTCATAAAATTCCTCTATAAAACAGGATGCTAGATTCCATCACTGAGACAAGGAGTACAAAGGGCCGGTGTATAATATCTAATTGTACAAAAGGACTGGGATTTCTCAATGACTGCTCATCTGGAGTCTCAAGGGCATGCTCACTGTGGTTTCCTGATTTTTAGAAGCCAGTTTAAAAAATGAGTGTATTAAAGAGTAATTTGCCTGAAAGTTCAGGAAGTTTGGAGTGGTGAAGGGCGGGTGGAAAGGGGAGTTAAAAAAGGGAAGGAAAGAATAAAGGAAGGAGGGAGAAAGACCAAGACTGAGAGACAGGAGAAAGAGAAGAAGAGAAAGCAAAGAATTCTCACCACATTGGCTTGGACATGATTGCATTTGTCATCTGTTTTCTTTTCCCTTTAGGATGTTCACCATGGCAACGGTACACAGCAGGCTTTTTATTCTGACCCCAGTATCCTGTATGTCTCTCTGCATCGCTATGATGAAGGCAACTTCTTCCCTGGCAGCGGAGCCCCAAATGAGGTTAGGTTTATTTCTTTACAACCCCATTTTTTATTTGTATCTTTTCAGGTAATTGCATTGCATGATTACCCCTAATTTTCTCATCCTACATTGGTGCTCTAAATTGCATTAGATTACCAAATGGTCCACTGGGAGTGGGGGACAGAGTGGAACAAGTGTATAACCCAGAACAGTCCTTGTCAAGTGGGGCCAGGTTGATTTGACATGCTGTTTGAAGTTGGTTTCAAAAGGACATTTTTGTGCATTTTCTTATTTTGATTCACTCTCTGCCTTTCCTCTCCATTTTCCCTCTGGCATTTCCCCCTCCTTCCCCCTCCTCCTCTTAGGTTGGAAGTGGCCCTGGTGAAGGTTATAATATAAATATTGCTTGGACAGGTGGCCTAGATCCCCCCATGGGAGATGTGGAGTACCTCACAGCATTCAGGTTGGATCCTGTTTCTTTTTCAAAGTGCCAAATAGAAGTAATAGGCTGGAATCCACCAGCATTAGAATACAGCAGCCTTGACAATCAGAAAAATGACCCATGGTGGAACTAGCTTAAAGTAAACATCTCTTATTATATAGTATCTGGAGACCTCTTTTACTTTACTTTTTTTTCTTAAAAAAAAATCAGTGTTAATATGGTGGCCACCCACAAAATAGAATATGTTTATTTGTTGCCCGAAACAGATTGCTAGAAAAGCGTTGCCCTTTTTTTTGCTATAAACTGATTAATAAGTTTTTTCAAAGCCAAGGAATGAATAGACCCACAGAAAAACAGACAGAAAATCCATCAGTGCAAATATATTTTATTGCAGATTCTGGTGATTTTCCAGCAATTTACTTCATTATTACCGCATTTGGAAATCTTTCATAGCAATACTACTACCAACCAACGAATTCAGGGTAGCTTCATAACCAGAACCGTGCATGTTTCCTGGCAAAAGAGATGAAATATTGTTGCTGCGGGGTGGGAGTTCATATTTTTTTAATAAATAAATGAAAGAAATAGTTTGTCACTACAGTCTTCTGCGAAATTTTTGACCTTCAAATCTAACCTGCAACATTCCTATTTCTGCAGTCTTCAATCCTAATACTAAACAGGTTTTACATTGCTCAGGTTCCCAATCCAGATTAGATCAGCTACCACTTGTTGAATATTAAGGAAAGGCATATGGAAGCAAATCTCTTTGATTCGCATTGACTCTTTTATTTAAGATTGAGATGCAAGGATTTGAAAAGAAATAGATATAAAGATATAGAATGAAGAGATAATTGGCTTTACTGATTGACCAACAGGTGTAAGTGAAACATTGGCAGGAAGTGTAAAATTCTGCTTGTCCATAACATATTTGGAGAACTGTGTGGAAAATGTCCTCGTAATGAATTTGGTCACAAATGAATTGTTTCTCTGCATATTGATCTGTTTTTTGTTACCTTACATAGGTAAAAGTCTCACTAAAACTATACATTTGGTAAACAGCATTTTGTTATTATTATAATATCTTAACCTGACCACTGCACTAAAATTAGGGAGTAACTCATATCTTTCCTGCTAATCACAAAAAGTGGATCACAATTGTGCCTTGCATGATAATCTGGAAAGTGACTACAGTATGAAGATACTGCTCCTTCCATATCTGCATACAATAATTTAATTGACTTTTATATAGATCCTTCCATATCTTTAATATAGTAAATTGACTTCTACATAGGTTCTTCACTTTGATCTCAATGACTGAAACACATATGCATTTATATACTGGGGGACAGCCTATTTGCAGTCTTTTAGCCATGGATGCCCAAAACACGAAGGTGGAGGATAGATGACCTTTGTATGGTCACAGAGGGGTTCAGGTTCATTGTAACCCCACTTCTTACCTCACCTTTTCAACAAAACTGTTGTAATAGATAGGGATCCAATAAACCTCATAGAGGAGTGGTGTGTGTGCATGCATGTGTGTGCTGTTACATTATATGAACTTTCTTAGAAGAAGTATCCCTTTTTACTAAGCAGAAACTAAAAGTAGTTGTTAGCTGATTGGCAGCTAATTTCTAGAAATTTCAATCATCTTTGGTCCATTCTACTGGCTAATCATTGCTAGAATCAAGGGCCATAATAATGATAATAATGATAACAATGATGGCTTAAGCCCTAGATTAGGATCCAGAAGTTGTATACTGAAGCAAATTTTACATTTAACCACTTATTCTACTTGTATTTCTCTGAATTTCTCCTACTATCCCAACCATAGGTTAGCAGCATCTTCCAATGCAGCATTTATACTGCTTTGTGACTAAGACCTCTTCTTGGTGGAATCATCTTATCCAAACAATAGTTTCAAGCCTTCAAATGGCATTTTCAACCACAACAAATATTCTCCACCTACTTAGTTTGTTTACTAGCTTTATAAGTCCCTATGCCTAATACATAAAGGGGCTTATAAAGCAGGTAGGTTTTGTCTATTGTTCTCCACACTTACCATAATACCATGCTAACCTTCCAGTTATCTGTCAGAAAGAAACTGTCAAAAAGTTCATTTCATTTTGCAGGAAATGGCAATTAGGGGCCACATTCACAGATTTTGATGTATTTTACTAACTCTAAGAAGAATAGAATAGAATAGAATAGAATAGAATAGAATAGAATAGAATAGAATAGAATAGAATAGAATAGAATAGAATAGAATAGAATAGAATAGAAGCGGGAAGGGACCTTGGAGGTCTTCTAGTCCATACCATCTCAGACAAATGACTGTCCAGTCTCTTCTTAAAACCATCCAGTGATGAAGTGACCTCGATTTCTGAATGTTAATTGTCTTCACTGTTAGGAACTTTCTTCTTAATTCCAGGTTGCTTCTCTCTTTGATCAGTTTCCAACCATTGTTTCTTGTCTTGCCCTCTGGTGCTTTGGAGAATAATTTGATCCTCTCTTCCTTGTGGCAGCCTCAAATACTGTCACCCCTATTTCTTCTTTTCTTTAGACTAGCCAAACCCAAGCCTTCAGCCATTCTTCATATGTTTTAGTCTCCAGGCCTGCAATCATCTTAGTTGCTCTTCTCTGAACTTTTTCCAAGATCTCAACATCTTTTTTGTAATATGGTGACCAAAATTGGTTGCAGTATTCCAGGTGTGGTCTCACTAGGGTTTTATAAAGTGGTACTAATACTTCGCATGATCTTGATACTATGCCTCTGTTTATACAACCCAGGATTGTATTAGCTTTTTTGGCTAGCTGCTACACATTGCTGGCTCATAGTCAAGTGATCATCCACTAGGACTCCAAGGTCTCTCTCACAGTTACTGTTTTTGAGCAAGGTCTCGCCTAATCTGTACTTATACCCTTGATCTTTCCTGCCTAAATGTATAACTTTGCTTTTTTCCACATTAAATTTCATTTTGTTGGATAGGGTCCATTGTTCAAGTTTGTCAAGATCCTTTTGGATCCTGAGCTTGTCTTCTGGGGGGTTGGCTATTCCTTGCCAGTTTAGTGTCATCTGTAAATTTGATAATTTCCCCATTGATGAAGATATTGAAGAGTACTGGGCCTAAGATGGAGCCTTGTGGTACCCCACTGCTTACTTCTCACCATGTGGATGTAGTATCATTGAGGACTACTCGCTGAGCATGGTTTGTCAACCAACTACAGATCCATCTGGTGGTAATGTTGTCTATCCTACCTTTTTCTAGATTACTAAGCAGCAGGTTGTGGTGTACTTTGCCAAATGCCTTACTGAAATCTAAATATACTATGTCCACAGTATTTCACTGATCTTTATCAAAGAATGAAATAAGATAGGTTTGGCATGATCTGTTTTTAACAAACCCATGCTGGCTACTGGTTATAACTTTGTTTGCTTCTAGTTGTTTGCAGATCTGGTTTTTTATTATCTTTTCCAGGATCTTCTCAAGTATTAATGTTAGACTGATTGGTCCGTAGTTACCTGGGTCTGTTTGTTTTTTCTTTTCTTGAAGATGGGAACCACATCAGCCCTCAGGTACTTCCCCAGTGCTCCAGGATTTTTGAAAGATATGGTACAATGGTTCTCAGATAACATCTGCCAGCTCCTTCAGAATTCTGGGATGTAATCTGTTGGGTCCTGGTGATTTATATTTGTCAAGGTCGGATAGGTGTTCTCTTACCATTTTCATGCTTATTTTAATTTTTGTTTCTAGTTTCTCTTTTGCAGTATTTTTTGGGGGTATGTTTTGTCTTAATTTCTTTTTGTGTGAAGACTGATGCAAAGATGAGTTAAGCAGCTCTGTTTTCTCCTTAATGCTTGTTACTTCCTTGTCATCTTCTCTCTTTAGTGGACCAACAATTTTCTTGACTTTTTTCTTCTTATTAATATGTTGAAAGAAACTTTTTTTATTATCCTTGATTTCTGCTGCAAGTCTGTGTTCATTCTGAGCCTTTGCTTTCCTGACTTCATCTTTGCATATTCTGGCTGTCTGCTGATAATCAGCTTTAGTTATGTGTCCCTCTTTCCATTTTTTGTATTTGTCCTTTTTGTCTTTCAGTTTGTCTGAGAGATCTTTGTGCAGCCATGCTTTTTTCTTCTTTACTTTCTTTTTTCTTTTTCAGTAGTATTGTGCTGGACTGGGCTTTTATGATAGCAGAGTTTCAGAGTTTCTCATGCTTCTTGAGTTGTTTTCCCCTTTAGGATTTTCATCCATGGAATTTTTCCTTGGTTCTCTCTGAGTTTGTTAAAATCAGCTCTTTTGAAGTTTAAGACTCTGGTTGAATTATTTTTTTATTGCTTGTGTTTGCATTATATTGAATTCCAGTATGACGTGGTCACTTTTCCCCAAGGTTCCGGCAACTTCAACTTCCTCTACCACTTCTTCTCTATTAGTAAGAATTAGGTCCAGTATAGCTTTACTTCTAGTTTCCTCCTCTACCTTTTGGATGACAAGGTTGTCGGCTAGGTTGGTTAGGAATCTGTTTGATCTCCACTCGCTGCAGTTTGTCTCCCAGCTGATACCTGGGTAGTTGAAGTCTCCCATTACTACTGTGGTATGCTTCCTACATACATTTGTTAACTGGTTGGCAAAGAGTACATCTATTTTTTCTGATTGGTTGGGTGGTCTGTAGTATATCCTTATGGCAATGTCACTTTCCCCCCCCCTTTTATAGTGACCCATATAGATTCTGGAGGGCTTTTATCCCTGATCATGTGCATTTCTGAAAATATGTAGTATTCTCTTACATATAGTGCAACTCCCCCTCCTCTTTTTGTAGACCTGTTTCCTTTGAACAATTTGTATCTATCCATCAGTCCATTCTAGTCATGGGTTTTGCCCCACCAGGTTACTGTAATGCCAACTATGTCATACTCATTCTTGTGTACTATTGCTTCTAGTTCACCCTATTTGTTCCCTAAGCTTTGAGCATTGGTATATAAGCATTTAAGACTTTTATGTTTATGACTTTTATGAATGATGGCCATAGACTTACAAGATATCTTTGTTAGCATCAATTCTTACAGAAATATCTGTACAATAGCTTCTATTATCTTCCTTTGCTTACAATGAGGAATATTCTTTTCATCTACTGATTTATTTATGGCTTACTTTCATATAGTAGAAGTAATTATCAATATCCATTTCTCCACTTTATAAGGTATGAATTCATTTTAGTCATGGTAGGTCAGGTTTGCTCATATGATATTGCACATGTCTGAATAAGATACTGTTTTCTTCATCTATCTGCATCTATCTGGTGGTTATCTAGTTTCAACTTTTGTGCCATATTTCATGTGATCCAAGGTTCTGAGACAAGTATAATAATTGTTTTCTTATCCCTTCACATATTATTCAGTTCACAGGGATGACAATAATTCGATCAAGGGAGGCATCTTCTTTTCATTTCAGCATTTCATATTGCAAGATCTCTCACATGTGGTTTTTTTCCAATGTACAATAATGAATCTTTAACAGTGCTGGCAGCCACAAATTCTGTCTAATTTGCTTTTATCCAAATGAGCCTCTTAGAGACATGATACTTCCACACTGTTTCACCAAGTTCAAATTGTACAAAGTTGTACAATGTATTCTTCCCCGCCCAATAATATCAGTGACTATCTCCATTGGAGACTGGCAAGAAGCAACTTGGGAAACTCAATACTCCTCTAAGAGATGTTGTATTGTTTTCAGGAATTAAAGGGGAATAATGCAACAGCACCTAATCCTGATGCCCACATGAGATGAGAGTATAGTAAAGAATCAACTGGAGTTGGAAGGTTAATAATTTTAAATAGATAAATAGGAAAATAAGAAATTCTTAGACCCAAGACCAGAGTTCCCCCAACCTCAATGAGGGGAGGGGGGCAAGAAGAGATGGTTTTGTGGGGGGGTTCAGCACATGCATATACATGTGCATATGCATGAACACCCATTGCTTATGTGAGTGGGGCAGTGAGTACTTGTGCAAGTGGGCCCATGAATGCCTGTGATGCTTGTGTGAGTAGGGCTGCGAATGCCTGCAACGCTCACTCGACCACGAATGCCTGCAATGCTCACAATGATGCTCACATGAGTGGAGCTGTGTGCATGCACACATGCACACTGGCAAGCCACTCAAGCAGCCCAGTGGCCAATAGGACCCCCCACAGGTTGGGCATCCCTGCCCTATAGGATTCTAAAGATGCATGTAGATACATATAATTCATGTATGTGAATTCAACACATAGGAAATCACCAAATTGTAGAAAGTTTATTTTAAACATTTCCTGTTTGCAAGTTTCACCCCACTCCTAATTCCACATTCAAGTAAACAAATGCAATTTCTTCTCTTCTGCCCAGTTTTGTTATGGTACAACAATACATGTTAGGTTTTGACTGATAGAAATCAAGGTTCTTGTTGCAGTCATACTATTCAAAGCTGGTCAAGATGGTCAGCTTTGGTTAGGAATCTCAAGTTAAATTAGCAACAGTTAAGTTTTCAACTTTTCCAACTAACAGTGAAACTCACAATTTTGGCTCTAACCACTGTCATAACTTACAGCTTCAAATGTTATATCTAATGCATACCTTCTTGGCATTACAAATATGCCACAAAATCTATAAACCTTACTTTCTCTCTCTCTCTCATCTCAACACTCTTGGGTGGTCTTTGAATATAGTATTGAGATGGTTTTGCATTCAGACATAACACACCTGAAATTGACACTTAACGCCAAACATGGGGTTGGGAAAGGAAACATGAAGTCACACCTTGCACTGTTTCTGTGAAATGGGTTTTGATCTCATATATGTCATTTGCCTATCATGGCAAACACCTAGTCAAAGATTCAATTACTTAAAACTATGCTGTCAAAACTGGTAAACCTCAAATGCAAAACTAATACTTCCATTTATCCTTTGCCAAGATATTTGTATAGTTTTCAAAAGCAGTATTTCAACGGCTTGGTGCTATTATTCAGCTTTTCTCACCTCTTATTTTTTTTAGTTTACAATCAGTTTCAGATATTGAATAAAGGTATAATATTAAACGTATAATCATACCACTATCAGAAAAATACTCACCGTACTGATGGCATACCACTTTAAGGAAGCAGAATTATATTTTGAGGTAATTTAACACAAGCTATGAATTATTTCTAATGCAGCCTGAATCTTAATAATCTAGGAATGCTTAAATGTTTGTAGTACATTGTTATTTGAGGTTAACTTATATTTCATCTTTTTTCCAAAACCTCAAAGGGCCATATAAGGTAGTTAAGAATGTTACATGTCACACAGTGTCATACAGTGGCTGAGGGAAGATTTCAGAGAATGGAAATGGAGTCTCTCTGCTATATACCAACACTATAACCACTATATCACATTGGCTTTTGAATTGTGTACTATTATTCTTCACCCAGCACCTTTGTACAAAAGGACATTTAGAACTGTTCCTATTGGTTGAAAAGAAAATTAGTGGGGAGAACACAAATTAATCATATATGAATTCTAGGGGAGGAAAAAAATTCTTCTACTTTTTCTAAAAAGTAGCTTATCTACTTTATTGCTATGCCTGATTGCAGCACCATGATTCCCACAATATTTACATTGAATGTCCTTCCATGACAATGGAGAATATTCTTAGAAAAATCTGTGGTCATTCTCTGTGGAAAAAAAGATCTCCTTTTTTTCTGATATATATACATTTCTCTCCTAAATTCCATTCTGTCTACTGACAAATAAGTTCATGTGCATTTATGAAGATAGGGTTATTCTATTTGGAGAGAAGTCCTACTTGCTATTCTAGCATCTCTGTTAGTCCTTATCCTTTTCTTCTCTCTCCATCCTCAGAATTGCAGCATCCAAAATGAAATAACTTCAAAGGCTTTTGCAGAGACTTTGAAAATGGTTTCTGACATCAGAATGTTCTAAAGAGGTGTTATTCAAACTGCTCTCAAACAGGGAGATTAAATGTATCTGGTGGCCCTAGGATGTCATTAGAAATCAGCCTCTTTCGTTGATAGTTTGAATCAAATGTTTTTGGAAGCATGTAAAAGAATAATCCTACACCCGTGTCAGTTATAATTTACCTTGTTTAGTCCATTTTGGCTAAAGTGACGGCAATTTTTTTCTCTTTCATTTTAAGCCAATTAGTCTCCCAAAATTGGAAAAAAATACCTCAAATTACTTAGGAAGTATTGGGCAAACAAGAGTAAATGATCAAAGATTATAGTTATGGTTGAAATATATATAAAATCCAAATAATCCATTGCAGAAGGAAGTCCTCTTCACTGAAAATTATGGACCCTACTTTACTATGCTGGTCCATTGGCAAATAGATTTTTTTTAATATAGGGCTGAGAAAGAATGAGTGGCCAAAGTAGCCCAGATAACTTCCAGCAGGGAATACTAGAGCCTATATATCTCTACTAGCACCTTAACATAGCACCATAGGGTCCATATTGGGTCTTATATGTGGAAACAGGAAGTGGAGGTGCAGAAGAATGGTTGAAAACTAGTTTTAGTTTTGGCTAGATAAATGAGCATATTGTCCTGTTTAGGTCAATATCCAGGAATGCCTGCCCCAAAGATAGCTTTGTTAAAGAAGAAGAGTATGATAATAAATTAGTAGAAAATAATCAAAAGCTGAGCTGTCTTTTCAAGTTTTTCTCAAGTTTATAAAGGGATAACTCTTGTTATTTTTGGTTTCATATCAGAAATAATAGAAATATGTTATCTTGAAATATATTTTCATTTTAATTATTAAACTCTTCCAGACTGAATGTTTTAAAAAAGAAAAATCTTATATTGAATTCTATTACTACTATTGATGTACCTGCATAATTTACTATTACATTTGATATGTTGTGTTAACACATCAACACATTTCAAACCGGGAAGAACTATTAAATTCAAGGTGCTGGTGATGACCTATAAAGCCCTAAATGGCTTGGGTCCGGGATATTTGAGAGAACACCTGCTGCCGGCATCAAGCTCCCTTCATCCTGTGTGCTCCAGGGAGGGCCTTCTCAGGGTACCGCCGGCAAAAGATTGCCGGCGGGTAACACCCAGGGGGAGGGCCTTCTCTGTGGGTGCGCCTGCCCTTTGGAACCAGCTGCCCGTAGAGCTCAGGGCTGCCCCTGACCTTCGTTCATTCTGCCGGGACCTGAAGACTTGGCTCTTTGAGCTTTCCGGCCAGGACTGAGAATTTTAATTTTAATTTTATTTTAATTGGGTTTTAATTGGAGTTTAACAGGGGTTTTATACTTTATTCAAGGACTAAATTTAATTATTTTAATTGTTCTTAACTTTTGTAATTTGTATTGTTATTTTAAATACCTTGTGAACCGCCCTGAGTCCTACGGGAGAAGGGTGGTATATAAGTCCAATAAACATAAACATAAACATAAATCAATTTAAAACTATATGCCCCCTCCTTCCCTTCTTGTTCTCTTTTATATAATGTTTAGAAGTTTCTAAACCTGATTAAAACCATAATTTTGCAACCTATCTAATGCCAACCATGTGATAATAAATTATTGTCTATTGAAAAAAATGCACTGGAAAATTATGAAGATGGGATACAATATAGTAAAGAGGGGAAAACAGGGGAAGGAAATTCACAAGCTCAGAATTCATGCTTTTTTAATATTTCACCTAGAAATTGATCTCTTGTTTAGGGAAAAGAAAAAGGGTTGGAGAAACAAGTTTATAAATCAGAGCTCCTGTCTGCAAATTCTCATAAAACTATGCCATGAATTTAACTTTATATCAGTATAACCTTAGTGAAAAAATGATTGTACTGGAATATCTGTGAGTCTGAATTTGAAAAAAAACCCCAATTGAAAATATAGTAAAGGTTGGAGGCTCAAATGGAATATAGCTTTGGGCAATGGATCTTCTGTATAAATCTTGGGAGGCAGGAAAACAGAATTATCAATAGAATTTTTTTAATGAGGTTCACACATTCCTAATTTTAACAAAATTATGGTTATTACTTTACACATACTCAGAAAAAAGAAATAAGAAATAAACTAAGAAAAATCCATACGGGTGAAATTATGGGAGTAGTAAACTTTAGATTTGAGAAGACACTTTGTTCCTGCAGAAGAAACAATTCAGAAAAGAGCTTTGTGCAACACAAACACAGCTAATATAGCAATTAACAATTCAGAGGAACTCAGAATTTCAGCCACTTACATATCATTCTGATTTGGAAAGGATAGATATGCTAATTTTAGTAATGTCTCATTTTTGATACTGTCTACCTGAATTCACTGAACTTAAAATCTTTTGTTTTAAAGTTCTCAATAAATGCTTTAAGGTAAATTTCCCAAGCAATTTTTGTGGTTCTTTTTCTAATATATAGCTTCTGTTATTTCCCCTCATATAATGCATTCTTGCACATAATTTTCACATGTATTTTTAAACTTAATAAAACTGGTAATGCATTGCAAAATTTGGAACAACTTAGATATTGAATAACTGAATTTCTATTTAAGATATAAGTTCAAAACACACAATAAAAGAACTTCATATTCCAAAGCAAATAAAATTACTGTACCTCCCAAATCTAATAAGTATCCCACCTAAAAAAAGTCACAACATTTAGAAAGCATCATCTACATCTTATAGAATACCATTTCCACATCAGGTTTCCAGACTTGGTTTCCATCTTTTAAAGTATGTGCACACCTTTTCTTCCTTTTAGGCCCAAAGCTAAATTTTTAACTTTGGAACTAACACAGCTTCTTTAAGGGCATCTCACAAACACAAGAAACACAAATGTTTTTGCCCAAAGGTAATTGACAGTGAGGGGTTGAATTTACAGGCTGCCCCAAAGGTAACATGGTAGCCAAACTTTGGCATTAAATAAGACTTTCTTAAAATAAAATAATTATATATGTGCAAGGTATAAAAACACTTATAGTAATATACTGATAATGTTACCTAATCGGGTAATAATATTTGCAAGCAACCAACCAACCTCAGAAACTTCAAGAAGTCCATAGTACAGATAGTCCTTTACTTATGAATAGTGTGGACCAGAATTTTCACTCCTAGGCAAGCAGTTGTTAACTGAGCCATGCTTGATTTTATGACCTTTTTTATCATAGTTGTTTAGCAAATCAGTAAAGCTTTTAAGTGAATCATCTGCTAATTAAAGAAATCTGACTTCCCTCATTGACTGCCCATTGGAAGCTGCCTGGGAAGGTCACAAATGGTGATCACACGATACTGGGACGCTGCAACCATTGTAAATACATGATAGTTGCCAAGCACTTGAATTTTGATCATATAGTCATGGGGATGTTTTGATGGTCGCAAGTGCGAGGACCAGTCATGACACATGTCAGTGTCATAATTGGGTTCAATTTGATATTGGAAACTTATCAAAACTGACAACTTTCTTAAGCTGAAGGAAATTGAAGAATGAGGCTTCAATTGAAAATAAGGCTAATAGATGTGCCCATGCATGCATCCTTTGTATGACTAATTCTTCCAAGCCTAGATTTCAGTACAAACAGAGAAGGGGCATCTATGTGAGTGTGGTGTATGTATAGAGTGGTATCAAAAAGACAAAAGATAGATATATGGAGCCATATCCATTTTTACATGCACAACAGTACCATTTACCACAAAGAGGAGGGGGCCAACTTATTTACCAAAACACCTGGATGGAAAATAATCAAGGAGAGAAGCAACCTGGAACTAAGGAGAAGTTTCCTAACAGTGAGTGCTTTGCTCAAGAAGCAGGCGAGACAGCAAGTTAACAGTTTAACTTTTTATTTGGAACCAGGCAAAGAACAAGGGAACAAGACATCTATTTATACTGACAGCTGCCGGCGGCTTGACCAATCAGGGGTGAGTCTGCTCCCGCGCCGTAGTCTCCGCCAATCGGAGCCGTCCGGTTTTGACAGCTCGGAGCTGTCATCTGTAGCGCGTGTTGAACTGTCAATTGTTGGCGCTTGCGCGGTTTCGCCCGGCAGCTTTTGACAGCTGTCAAAAGCTGCCGCGGTTTTACCTCAGCCCTTGTACTTCTGTTTAATTCACTATAATAACAATTAGTAAATACACAACACCCCTTCCCCCTCCCTCTGATTGAGTTGAATTTACCCCAACTGTTTCTTTTTAGGGTTTCCCCATTCGTAGTCTTTCAGGTATGGGGGAGGTTTCTTTAATCTCTCGGAGCGCCGGGGGGTAGTCTCGGTGGTATGGTCTGGTTCTCTTGGCGCTTCTTGGGTTGGCTCCGGGGGTGGGGGGTTTGGCTCTGCTGGATCTGCGTTGATTGGAGTGGGGTGTTGAAATGGTATGTTCCGGTCAGGGGAGTTTTGGCGTGCCAGTCTTTGCGCCGGTGCTTCTGTCGGTATTTCGTCGTCACCCCTTCCCCCTATAGTTTGAGGACTGCGTTGGCGTAGTTGGTCTATGTGTCTGCGGATGTGTATATTTTGTCCGATGTCAATGATGTAAGACAAGGGACCTGTTTGTTCGATGACCACCCCTTGTGTCCATTTGTTTCCTCCCCCGTAGTTTCTCGCCCAGACAGCTTGCCCAGTGGTGAGGGTTCTATGATGGAGGGGCAGTTCTGGGTCTGGAGGGGATCTGTCTGGGTGGAGACGGTCCAGTCTGGTGGTCAATCTTTTGCCCCAGCGAAGCTCTGCTGGGGACTTTCCAGTAGTTGTGCAAGGCGTGGTGTGTTGGGAGAGAAGAAATTGCGCCAGTCGTTGGTGCCAGTTGCCGGAGATGATCTTGCGCAGGGCCTCCTTGGTTGATTTTACCATCACCTCTGCCAAGCCGTTCGATGATGGGTGAAAGGGAGCCGAGGTGGTGTGCCTAATAGAGTTCGCCGTTGTGAAACTCTGGAATTCGTAGGAGGTAAATTGGGGCCCGTTATCGGAAACTATAACATCAGGGAGGCCGTGAGTGGCGAATAATCCCCTTAAAACTTGTATAGTGGCCGAGGAGGTTGTGTTGGCAACCGGCGCCACTTCGAGCCATTTTGAAAAGCTGTCTACGACAATTAGGAATGATTGTCCCTGGAACGGACCTGCATAATCTATATGGATGCGGGACCAGGGTGACTTTGTCGTTTCCCATCTATGTACGGCCGCCTGTGGCTGAGCTGCTCTAACCAGCTGGCAGGCATAGCAGCCAGCTACGTGTGCCTCAATGTGTTTGTCTATACCCGGCCACCACACATAGCTCCTGGCCAGGGCCTTCATTTTGACGGTGCCCGGGTGTCCTTCGTGGAGGCTATCTAGCACCTTAAGCCTGTGTTTGTCAGGGATGATTACTCTGCAGCCCCACAAGAGACATCCCTGATGGGTGGATAATTCCTTTTGTTTTAAGAAGTAAGGTTGGAATTGTGGTTCTTGGGGTGCATATTGCCAGCCCATGGTGACATAGCCTAGGACTCTGCCTAGGATTTTGTCTCCCGCGGTAGCTGCGGAGATATCTTTGACAGTTAAGGGGCATTCTGGCAGTTCTGAGATAGCCAGTATCCTTCCAGCTGGTGCTGGGTCTGGGTCAACAATTGGCTGCGGCAGTCTGCTCAGGCCGTCTGCATGGCCCATGGTTTTCCCTGGCCTGTATTCTAGTTTGTATGAATAGGCTGATAGAAATGTAGACCATCTCAGGATGCGGGGAGATAATATTTGTGGTGTTAGCCTGTTTACTGTAAAGAGTCCTAACAGGGGCTTATGGTCAGTGTAAATAGTAAATGGTCGACCATACAGGTAATCATGAAATTTTTTTACGCTGGCCACTATAGCTAGAGCCTCTTTATCGATTTGAGCGTAATTCCGCTCAGGTTTTGACAGCGTTCTCGAATAGAACGCTACAGGGGTCTGTATTCCTTCTTTAGTTAAATGGCTTAGGACCGCTCCGATGCCATACGGGGAGGCATCGCAGGCGAGACATAAGGGCAGCTGATCGTTAAACAGGGCTACCGTTGTGCTGCTGGAGAGTAAGTTTTTTAGGAGATTAAAACTTTTATCATGCTCAGGGGTCCACGTCCAAGGTTTGCCCTTGTCTAATAATCTATGTAAGGGTTCTGCAATGGAGGCTTTATGCGGTAGGAAAGTGTGGTAAAAGTTGACTAACCCTAGGAAAGCCTGAAGTTCTTGTTTGTTTTTGGGGGTCGGTGCTGTTTTGATAGCTTTAATTTTTGTGTCCGTGGGGTGAATTCCCTTAGCGTCTATTTTAAAACCTAAGAACTCTGTTGAGGGCACCCCGATGGAGCATTTGTCTCTTTTTAATTTGAGACCGGCCTTCCTGAACCTTAGGAGTACCCTAGTTAGTTTGTCCGCCAGGTCATTTTCCGATTCCCCTGCAATTAGGACGTCATCAAAATATGGGCAGACCCCGGGAATTCCTTTAAGTGTTTTTTCCATGATTTCCTGGAAGATTCCCGGGGCTGCAGAGATGCCGAATTGAAGGCGGTTAATTTTGAATGCTCCCTTGTGGGTGACTATTGTTTGAGCCAAAGCGGTGTCAGGGGTGACAGGCAACTGTAAATACGCCTGCGCCAAGTCTAATTTGGCAAATATGGCGCCTGACTTGATGGCCGCGAGGATGTCTTTGACAGCCGGTACCGGGTAGGCATGTGCGTTTAAAGCGAGGTTGAGGGTCGCTTTATAATCGGCACATAATCTAATTTGGCCGTTTGGCTTAACTGGGGTCACTATGGGTGTCTCCCACTCGGCCCCTTCTACCGGTTCGAGGACCCCTAAGTTTGTTAATCTGTCAAGCTCCGCTTCTATTTTTTCCCTCAAGGCGAAGGGAACCCTTCTGGCCTTGATTCTGACAGGCATTACATTTGGGTTCAGTTTAAGTGATACGGGCGGTCCCGTGTATTTCCCTAGTGAGCTGTCAAAAACGTCCGCGAATTGACAGCAGACGGATTCCAATTTTGACAGCTGAATGGCGTTGACACCTGTCAACGCTATTCCTAGTGCCTCAAACCAGTCTAATCCTAGCAGGCTTATTCTGTTTTCTTGGGTCACCAAAATAGGAAGGGATCCTTTAAATTTTTTGAACTCTACGGGGACGGAAGCTTTTCCCCGGAGTTTAATGGGCGTTTTCTGGAAGTCGGCTAGGCGGAGTTTGGTGGGTCTAAGGGCGGGCCTTTCCCTTCTTCGGTTACAAATGTCCCTGTACGTTTGCCATGAGATTAGTGAGACGGAGGACCCAGAGTCCACCTCCATCTCACAGGGAATTCCATGAATCCGGACGTCCACCTTGATTTTGGGCTTAAGAATGCTGTGGACTGTATGTTTCTCCGCCCTCCCCCTTACATTAGACACTGGGGTTCTGGGGCTGTGCCTAGCTCTGAGTGTATATGGGGCCATACCTTCGGCTGTCACCTCCAGGTCGTGCAGGTTTTCCCGGCTCCGGCTGCGGCACACGGCTTTGAGGTGGCCTGTCTTCCCGCACCCGTGGCATTTGGCACTGCGGAACCGGCACGTTGCCCTAGGGTGGCTTCCGCCGCAACTGGCACACTTCGCCCTGTTTGTCGGGAAGTTGGGCCCCCTCTGATTGTTGGCAGGGCCCCCCTTGTAGTTGCGTTGCATCCTCAGTTTCTCGAACCGCCGTTGCACCGCGTCTATGTCTGTGGGGCCATCGTCGTCCTCAGACCCGCTGAACCTGCCGTCTTCCTGGTGCACGGACCCCCGTGGTCCGCTGTCCGGTACCCGTCGGTCGTCTCCGTGGCAGTCTTCGTATGCGATGACTTCCCTAGCCACATCGGTCATTGTCATTTCAGGCTTGGCGATCAGCTTCTTCCTCAGCCGTTCGTCCTTAAGCCCTATGACAATCTGGTCCCGGATTCGGTCTTCCAAATCCGGGAACCGGCACCGACGTGCGGCATGTCTGACCCTGGTTATGAAGTCATTTGCTGACTCGTCAGGAAGCTGGAGTTTCCGAGCGAAGTTCACTCTCCAGTAGAGTTCTGACTTGAGGGGCATGAAGTATTTACTCAGCCCCTCAGTGAGGTCTGCATAGGAGATGGTGGCGACCGGCTCCGGGGTGAAGATCCCCACAGCGGCATCATAAACGGCGGGGCCGCTGAGCCAGAGGAGGGCGGCCGCCTTGGCCCGGTCATCCGTGATCTTCTTGACTACCAGGTACCCTTCTACCTGGCCCAGATGCGATTCCCAGCCTTCTGGGTGGCGGGTATCGAATTCTCGAATGTGGCCGTGGTTCGTCATGCTGTCTGTAATTGAGGTGTCGCTGCTTGCGTTGAATGGAAGTTTGACTTCCAGTGACTTCAGCAAGTGACCAGCTCGGCTAAGGGAAAAAATCTCTTCTCCCCTTAGGTAGTGACTTCAGCTAAGCAAGCAGTATCCCATCCTCGTCGCCAGTGCTTTGCTCAAGAAGCAGGCGAGACAGCAAGTTAACAGTTTAACTTTTTATTTGGAACCAGGCAAAGAACAAGGGAACAAGACATCTATTTATACTGACAGCTGCCGGCGGCTTGACCAATCAGGGGTGAGTCTGCTCCCGCGCCGTAGTCTCCGCCAATCGGAGCCGTCCGGTTTTGACAGCTCGGAGCTGTCATCTGTAGCGCGTGTTGAACTGTCAATTGTTGGCGCTTGCGCGGTTTCGCCCGGCAGCTTTTGACAGCTGTCAAAAGCTGCCGCGGTTTTACCTCAGCCCTTGTACTTCTGTTTAATTCACTATAATAACAATTAGTAAATACACAACAGTGAGGACAATTAACGAGTGGAACAGCTTGCCATCAGAAGTTGTAGGTGCTTCATCACTGGAGGTTTTTAAGAAAGTTTTCAGTCATTTGTCTGAAAGGTATAGGGCAGGGATAGGCAACCTTGGCTCTTTTATGACTCTTGGACTTCAACTCCCAGAATTCCTGACCCAGCTATGCTGGCTCAGGAATTCTGGGAGTTGAAGTCCAAGAGTCATAAAAGAGCCAAGGTTCCCTAACCCTGGTATAGTGTCTCCTGCTTGAGCAAGGATTTGGACTAGAGGACCCCAAGGTCCCTTCCAGATCTATTCTGATTGATTCATTTTCCTGCTGCTCAAGCAGAAGACCCTATACCATTTCTGGCAAGTGGCTGTCCAGTCTTTCTTGAAAGCCTCCAGTGATGAAGCACCACAGCTCCTGAAGGCAATCTGTTCCATTGGTTGATTGTTCCAACTGTCAGGAAAAAATCTCCTTATTTCTAGGTTGAATCTCTTTGATCAATTTCCATCCATTATTCCTTGTCTGGCCTTCAGATGCTTCAGAAAATAGGTTGTCCCCCTTCTCTTTATGACAGACCCTGAAATATTGAAATACTACTATCCTGTCACCCCTGGTCCTTCTCTTCAATAGACTAGCCATGTCTAATCCTTGCAACCATTCTTCATATGTTTTAGCCTCCAGGCTAAAAAGATGTTGAGACTCTAGAAAGAGTGCAGAGAACAACAACAAAGATGTTTTAGCCTGTTTTTTTATAATATGGTGACCAAAACAGGATGCAATATTCTAGGTTTAGCCTTACTAAGGCTTTATAGAGCAGTACTAGTACCTTAATTCCTCTGTTGATGAAATTAGGAATGCATTGGCTTTTTTGGCAGTTCCTGCACACTGCTGGCTCATATTTAAGATCTCTCTCACAGTTACTGCTATTAAGCCAGGTTTCACCTAATCTGTATGTGTACTTTTGATTTTTCTTGCCAGTGTAAGACTTTGCTTTTCTCTATGTTGAATTTCATTTTGACAAGATCCATCTGGATCTAGGGCAGGGGTGTCAAACTGCTGGCCCATGGGCTGGACGTATCATGCAAAAGCCGCACCCACCCCATTGCCAGCACTGGCAAAACAATCCCGATACATTGCGCAACGTCACATGACATCGCGAGTTTGACATGTCTGATCCAGGGTGTTGGCTATTCCTGCCAGCTTAGTATCATCTGCAAATTTGATAAGTTCCCCTTCTATTCTCATTTATGAAGATATTGATATATATTGTTCTGTTCCAGCCTACGACTGGCCCTGTTTGAATGTCAGGGACAGCCCCTTTTTACAGTCCACAGGCTGGAAAAACCCAACCAAATTTATTTACAAAGAAATCAAAAGTTCAAACAAGAGTTAAACAGGAATAACAGACCAGGACTCTAGCAGAAGATCCTCAAACGGTTGCCTTCAACAACCAGCACCTCCCACACCTTCCCCTTTTATCAGCAGTCCCAAGGCATGGCTTCTCATTGCCTTCTTCTCCTCTCACCAAGTTGCCTCATTGCCTTTCTCTGTTCTACTCTGCTGGATTGCCTCCTGCTCCTAGCGTCCCTGAATAGATCCAGCTGTGAATCATCTACATCCAATACCTCATGCTCACACGGCTGAGTCTGATGAGGAACATGACGGGAGGAGCCAGGCTGAGAGTCCTGCAGTGCATCAGAGCCTCCTTCTGACACCAAAGGCTCTCCAAACCCCTCCTCCTCCTCCTCTTCAGAATCATCAAACTCAGCTGCCGGTATCACAGGCTGACGCTGAATCACAACATATATATTAATATATATGTATATAAACTATATATAGATGTCTGAACTATATCTACATAATTAAATCTAGCTAGAACAGGTAAGGGGGGGATTTTGTTAAAAATATGTGCAAAGGATTTTGTCAAAGAAAAGGCTATATTTTCTGTAATTAGAGAAAAATGTCAGACTCAGCCATCTCTAGGAAGGATAAATAAATAAATAAAATTCAGCAGATTTAGTGGTATTTAAATGAATCAGCAAATAAAGAAACACACATGCAAACAAAAATACTAATCAGTTTGTTCTTTATCCTAGTTTTTTGTCAAAATATTTCTATTTTATATTTAACATGATTACTATTGATTACCAGAGAGCCACGGTGCCACAAAGGTTAGAATGCAGTATTGCAGGCTAACTCTGCTGACTGCCAGCAGTTCAGTTCTCATGGCTCAAGACTGACTCAGCCTTCCATCCCTCCAAGGTCGATAAAATGAGGACCCAGATTGTTGGAGGCAATAGGCTGACTTAGAGAGAGCTGTAAATCACTATGAAGTGGAATGTAAGTCTAAGTACTATTGCTATTGTAATAAAAACTCTTTGTGATAACAATATATTTTTCCCAATTAGGACATTTTTATTTTTGTTATTTATATTTATATTTTATATACTTCAGCCTTCAAACAAAATTTCACAGGGTGGCAATTACCTCTGCCATAAGGAAATTACAATTCTGAAGAATAATTTGAAATAGTTGAGAAATTTAATTCCACTTTTTACTTTTAATTTTTATTTATTTATTTGTTTATTTGTTTATTTATTTAATTTTAGGCAAATTTATATCAGAATAATCTATCCTGATGTTTCCCAGTTTCACAACTTCTCATTATTGGACTTCAACTCCCACAATTTCCAGTCACAGTTTTCAGAATAGGGTATTATAAAAGCTGAAGTTTACACATCTGGTGTTTGCCAAAGCTGGAAGAAAAAAGTGGTTTACCACTCCACTTCAGCATTAGTATCTGTTCTTTCCCATTGCCCAAGGGAACAATCTCCTGATCATCAAGTGAAGAAGTCAGTTCATTTTTTTCTCCAAAATGTGGTCCAAAAGGATATGAAGCTTCAGATTAGTCATGGATAATCCTAATCTTCTTTTTTTTTAAAAAAATGCCATAATTCACTCTGTGGATTTTTTATTTTTTTCTAGGAATAAATTCATCTTGATAAGAGTCTACATAAGAGGCCATTTTCTTGCATATATTACAAAAATACAAAAATAGTCAACCTTCCACCAGGCTGCTGGTGGAAGAAACAGAAAGTAAATGCCAGTTTTGCAAACACGATTGCCTTCTGTGTGAAATAAAAGAGCCCATGCTGTTAACTCACAGTCCATTAAAAGGTAAAGGTTCCCCCGCACATGCGTGCTAGTCATTTCCGACTCTAGCGGCCGGTGCTCATCTCCATTTCAAAGCCGAAGAGCCAGCGCTTGTCCGAGGACGTACATATAAATAATGGCTTCAGCAGAAGAAACCTAATGATTATGTACCTGTTTTTTTGCTTGCAACTTACTAATTAAAACTGTTGCATTGTGAAATAAGACGTCAATTATCTGATTCTTTAGCTATTTTTAAAGCTTACCTACTTACATATTCATGCCACAAAAAACTGGCTCAGTGTATAATAATTCAGTGCAGTTCAGGCCTTTGCATTCTAATTCTTATTCTTACTGGACTTGTTCAAACATGTGAAACTTGCATCATTCCCTACAATTAAAATCCTATTGGGGGCATGAGAATAGGCAATAAATAATTTGTCTTCTTCATATCTTTGTTATCTTACAGTTAGTAACTTTTCAATTATATAAAGGCCTATTGGCTATATCTATTGCTACTTCCATGACTCATCTCAATCCATTAATGATCAGCAAATATAAAAAATGTTGCATGTTTTAAGGAAATTATTGTGTTTCTTTTTTCTGTTTTCTACCAGTGGAGGAAAAAGGTGCTCTGGTAAATTTTAAAAATGAATTGGAGAATTTTGAGAAACAGAATATCTTGGGCCTACATAGCAAGAGCGACAATTGTAAGCCAGAAGAACTTTGTGAAGCACAGGATACTGTGTTTGAAAATGAACAGAAGGCAGCAATTGCCAGAATATATTTCCCAGAGCTCCAGAGTCATCAGAATTCTCCAAATTTCTCCTGGCTTCCAAGTCTGTTCTCATTTGGTAAAATCTGGGTGGAAGAGTGATGAGGAGATAAACTTACAATTCATGGGCTTGCTTGCTTTGCATATCAATTTCTTTTACTTGTGTGATTTAAAAAACAGATTTTATAGCAGTTTATTTTCTAAATGTGCCTTGCAAATAATTGATGCTATTAAAGTCAATAGTATGCTGGAGCTGGCTTGCAATGGCTAACCAGATCTAATTGTTACATTTTCAGGAAATTGGGGAGCTGGTTGAGAGCAGACCTGAACCATAATACCTAGCTAGTGGGCTAGTGGCTTAGCATGGCAGAGCAAAGGAGCTGGCAGAGCCAGTTGTTAAACTTTTCCAACACACCCCTACCTAAGGTCATAAATAAGAGGCACATTGCTGAAAAATTATCTCTTGCATTTTTTTCACTTTAGAGCACCATCAATTCCAGCGACTTGTCTGAAGCCATGAAAAGCTCCAGCTGCTTTATAGTAGCCAGTAAGAAACTCTGAAAGAGGGCTTAAGGAAAAAAAAACTTGCCCCAGAAAAATAGGATTTATGTAGCACTTCCATGATAACAATTGGTTTATTTAATTCAGCTGAGCAGGAATATCTATCTCTTTGAATATTTTGGCAGCACAAGCTGCTACATGTTATCAATGCATGTCTTAATTTTGGACATCTTTTATAACAGTGTCTGAAGGATTAAAGATATTTCTGTTTGGAAGAATAATCGAAAGTGGGGATGGAGAGGAAAACTTTATTCAGAATGCAACACCAGTGTTCTGAATGGCTCCTTATATTCAATATTTACAAGCAAATTAACCAGCAACTCTTTTTTATGTGTGTGACACAAACCTGCTCTTCCTTTTCTTATGTATTTGGAAACTTAAACTTTTTCTTACCAAAAAACCCCCACAAACCCATGCACCTTCAATTCTTTTTCTTGTTTCTCTAAAATTATTATTTTAAAACAGCACAAGAAAATTATTTAGTCTCCTCTAAGATAAAATCTTTTCTTTATAGAAATTAGTGTGCACCAGATGCTCTCAGATGCACCATTTCTTTTATTGACATGGCTGCAGACAGGCAAAAGAGAGGACAATAAACAGATCACTTACCTACTTTAGATAAGTTAAAAGCAGTTTGATTAAACTCCTATCACCAGGATCCCTGAAAAAACAACTGACTTTATCACTGTCTTCCTAATCCTTATAAAGTTGGCAAACGAAAATTTTCAGATAAATAGATGGTATATTTTCTTTCTTCAAATATTTTATAACTCACAATGAGACAGGAAATTTACCTGCAATAGTGCTGGAACAAAAAAATTAATAATTCTGATTTGTTTCTGTAAATCTATTTTCTATAAAATGTGTTGCATAAAAACATCTGATACCATACATTTTTGTGAGATGTTGTTGTGTCTAGGAAAGTCAATATCTAAGTGACCCCCAAACTATTCAACACAATAGTATAAAGTAGATGGAAGCTTATGGAATTATGTATTTCAGACATGTTGGATTTCAATTTCCATAATCCCAGCCACCATGCTGTCTTTGAAGCCCAACACACATTGAGGGGAAAAAGTTAAAAAAGGCTCATATCTGGTTTAAAGAAATACAAATGATGGAAATATTCTAGGTTTGGCCTATGCTGAATTTAGATATATTGACCAAGGACAAGGATGCAAAATGAGCACTTTTTTTTTTTGCAGACTGCTTAGAATACCTGAGAATGGGTGAAGCAAGCACTATTCCTGAATATATCACATATTTGTGCAGAATTCGAATTAGAGACTCACCAATTTTTTAAAATATTCAACCTATTGTATCTTCTCTTTCTTGGGCTATATTTATTTTCAAACGGTGCTGCTTCTCATGCAGTATCCTTGTGTGGCATCCAATTTGCACACCAGGTTGTGGTGGGTCTAGATGGAGCCAAAACTTTCTCCATTTTGTAATATATTCTGTTATTTGTAGGATGTTTTGATTGCACTGAATTTACATATAGTGACTCAGAATAAGAATGCAAGAGGCTGCCTCCTTGTTTGCATAAAATCATTGATCCCTGCAAACGATTCCCTCCCCCACACTTATATAGTATGATGTTGAAGATTCTAACAAAGCACAAAATGAATAGAAATTATAGCAATGCACTTCTGTAGTTAAAGAATTAAATCAGAAATAGCTTCACATGTCTCTTTCATAAGGTGCGAACTAGTTTCTAAAAGTTGCTTTTTAAACGTAGTGGCATATTTCTTACTATGTCAAGTTTTTAAATAGGTTTTTTAATAATTATTTTTTTCTGGCCCAGGTATTAATGTAGTTAACTACATTAATAGGGTATTGCTATGTATTAAGTACTTATGTAATTTTATAAATTGTAAAATCTAATAAGAGAGCAAGAAATTAAGACTATCCAAGGAATTTAGTGATGCATACCCAACTCAAAATGCTGTGAACTTCAGGAATGGGCAAATCTAAATACAATAAATAAATAAGTAATTCAATTATTTTGGTAGTTAATGGTTATGAACTGAAGCTGTATCTATTTCATAAATATATTCATTTATATTTATTGTAGTTGCTCATTTCAAACAATAAAAATACTTCCTTAATTAGAAGTATAATATAAATAGGAATTCTAACAAAAGTTACACAATGGGGTGATATTGTTCCCTTTTGTACTCAGCATATTTTTCAACAAATATTTCTAAGTATTCCATTCTGCCTCTACCTCATTTTTCAAAAATCAAACATTAACCTAGGATTTTGGGGCCTACTCTACTTACATATTTACAAATCTTTGAGAGTTAATGTCATGTGTGTATAAGACATAGAATTGGATCAAGCTTCCCTTTTGTGCACTGAGAGTGTTTTGTTTCCTTAAAAATCCATTTATACTCTATGATTTGAAACTTATTTTAGTTTTAATTATACTGTTTATTGTTATGTTTAGTCACTGGTAATTTTAATTGCTCTGAACATCTTGAGTGGTAGATCAACAGAAAGACAAGCTACACACTTAAATAATAATAATAAAGTTTTGCCTTGCAAAACATTTTGTTCTTGAAGCTAATGTATTAAAATGATAGAGACATCTGAAGCATTTATTAGAAAATGCAGTGTATTTGGTGTGTTGAGACATTTTGATTTCTATTCCCCATATAAAAATGTTTTCCAAAAAAGTGATATGATGGTCCTTATCATCAAAGATGAACTGCTGAAATGCAAATTATGCTTTCAAATAAAATTGTCCATTTGGGCAATGATTTGGGGGAGGTTTTTGATTATTATACTTATGTTTTTTTTTTATTTTGCTCAAACTTCAGATCTCTTCAAATTAAGCTGGCCAATGTATCCTACCTTAAAAAGTTCTCTAAGATTTTTGCAGCTAACCTTCATACAATCGGTTATAATTTGTGAGGATAATGGATGGATAACTGTAATATGCAACTCATCATTTCAAACAAAAATAGAACTTAATACAAGAAATGTACTGAATGTCATTCTCTCAATGTTTCCCCTCCATTTCTCTTGTAGCCTTCTTTCTCACACTATTTTCCAACACACTGAATAAATTGACGTATGTATTGGACCTTTGCAGCTTGGGGCAAAGAATGGAAAAATTATTTACAAAAGCTTGAAAATATTTAATCACAAGAGGCAGGGGGCAACAATGTTTTAATTATCAGAACCTTAGGCATTGGCTGACTGGAGGCTTTCTCAAACAACCAAATGCACTGAATAGCTGTTTGCCAGCCTTAGGGTCAGGCTGAGATGAAACAGATAAGATAATTGGCTCTAATGAAATCCAGAAGGCCTTGGCTTTCTTCTTTGAGCTTGGATTTGAAAAGTGCTGTGGAAGTGAGCCTTAATTCAAACCAGTCCTGAACTAGCCCCATTTCTCAATGACTTTGATATTGTTTGAAGTTCTAAAAGTGTTCGCCACACCACTGGCCTGCTGGGCCGGGCCTCCCCGGTCACCTTAATTACTAGGCTTTATTGCTGACTTTACTACACAGGAAAGGAGCCATTATATGTTCCATCAACATCAGCTCTCCTCAGATTGGAGGAAAGGGCAGGGTGAAAGGCCATTGTAGGAAGGCAAAAACTTCACTTTGAGGTAGTCAGATCATTTACCAGTGTTAAATTTCACTGGGCTATGTGTGGACATTCCTAACAACACAGAAGTCAAATTTCTATTATTTTTTTAAAGTGATTACATTTCAAAACATTTTGTTTTCCTGTGATTTGTGAAGAAAGTCTTTGTTTTTAAAGGTGGATCCCAACAAATAGCTAATTATTCAGATATCACATGTTAAAGTGTATTAAAACAGAAATTTCTATCAATATTTTTTCTGAATAGGAAATTAAGACAACATCATGGTCTGGGGAGCCCCCCCCTCCCAAATCAATTCTCTTATATCTACCATGATATCTTTAGGTATAAAAGGAGTAAAAGCAGGGTTTTCTGTGAAAGCATAATTCTGTAAGAGTTTCTGTAGTACATATACACTACAACTGTAGTACATTATATCTACCAACATTTACAAAAAGGATTACTGTATAAAGTCTATCAACAACAATGCTCATGTTTTAATTCCAGACTCATTCTTTTATAATCTTGCAAAACTTTCAGTTATTACTTCAATCTCTAGAGCTAATTTAATAAAGGGTTTAAAAATAGAAGCATGGAGAAACCTCAAAGTAAAACAAAAAACAATGCAGTTCCTGTCATTTTGAGGGGGGGAAATGGAGTCTGCATCCAGATTTTGCTGTTGTATATAGAACTAGTAACTGTATTTCCAGTTCTGGAATTCAAACAACTTTAGGAAGGCAAAGGAAAATTTCTTCCCTGTTTCCACTCCTAAATACTGTGTCTTTCTTTAAATTTGTTTAATAGCATAATACTAAAGGAAGAATGGGAGAAAAAGATAATATAGTTTTCCCTGACTGCCCCTCCCTTGGCTGCAATTCAAAAGCAGGGATGGGGGGAAGGAGAGGAAATGGATATTACAGCAATGTTCTCATATTTTTTAAGAGTTTGGGTTTAAGTGATTGTGTTGATTTCCAGAAGTAGCGATACAGTAGAGAAAGAAATTTGCGTAAACCCCTCCCAGTTAAAAATGGCATTAAAGAGTTTTTTTGTGATTGAATAGTAATTCTATTTTGTTTAATATCTGAATTTGGAGAGTAAGGGTTGAGAATAGATGAAAAAGCAAAGTGTGGGAGGAAAATGTCTTATTCATACTTCCCTGTAAGAATGGAGGAAACCAAAGATTGCTGTATCATAGTCATTCCTAGAGAGTAGAGGTATCCTAAAATTGGTGCTGTGAATGATGGAAATCCTTGAGATGGTTTGCTTTATAAATCAATCAATCAATCTACAGGTAGATTTCATTGTGCAGCTAGTCTTCCTGGTTCATACAAAAAATTATAGAGTGTAAACATAAATGTTTTCAAAAGGTATCCATCTTTTCACCCCAACCCCCCCCAAAGAAATCCATTAAAAGGACAATGGAATAGCTGATAACAATATTATGTTCTGTTCCTTTCCAAAACCTGACTTATTTATTCTGAGTGGGAAAAGAAGGGACTTAATTAGAAATATGTTGGCTTCAGCTGTACTGCAATTTGTGCTAATTTGTTCCATGAGGAAGGAGCAAGTTTAAGGAATGTGCCTCTCTTTCTCATTAATAAAAGCTTAATTTATTCAGGGCATATCCAGGTCTCAGAAGAAGACTAAGCAGGGCTAAGCCACCTGTGCTATTGGCTGCATGCATCTTTACTATTTTCAGTGCCTGCAGGACCTTGAGATCATATAATCAATACTTAGTGGCATAATGCCCAAATTTTAAAGGAGTGTTTCAAAAATGATAAATGAAAGATGAGAATGGAAGCCTAAGACCTGTTCCAATTCTTATCCTTGATCTCCCCCCAAGGGAGTCATTTATAATCCTTTGGCAGATTGAGAAGTTATGCTATAGCCTCCAACTCATTGAGAAATTGCTAATCATGAACTAAAATATTATTTCATTTTATATGCTAAAATAGAAATATGACCAAACAACCTTAAGGGTTGTGGTTGAAGTCAAGTGATGTAGAAATATATAATTATAGGACATTTACATTGTTAGAAATTTACTGCATCAGAGTTTAACTGCAATGCACAGAAAATAGCAAAGGACATAGACGGTAATTTCATTTTAGGATAACAACCCAAGGCTTCAAGATGAAGACATCATTATTTCTTCTGTGACAATAATTTTGGTACTGCTAATTAGAGATCAGGGTGTTGTGATCCAAAGGAAGATACTAGATTGGGGGAAACATTTGGTAATATTTTATAAAGCAACTTCTTTTTTTGTGTCACATTATATTTGGTGGGATTCTGATACATATGATTTGGGCTTGCCCACTTTAGTTTAACATTCCTATTATTGTTACTTAGATTTTGAGATGAGAAATAAGATTTAAAAATATTAATGTAATGCTAAATTTTATATACTGAAAACTTGGTATTTATCAAACATGGAATAGTTTCTACAGGGATGCAATAACCACATTGATTTGGATTTAGATTAGATTATCTAACTATTGTCTGTAAAGAACTTACAGTTTACACTTATATGAGACAAAGGTTAACATTTTATAGCAAGTTTCGGGCTCTATCTATCAGTCTATTGGTGGTGGGGGAGAGAGAAGGAGGAGGAGGAGGAGGAAGAGGAAGAAATTTCACTATGCTCAATTACTGTTATACTAAACTACAATATCAGTTGATCACTGGTTTAGTACATTGTGCATAAATCATTTGTTGTGATTTCTAAAATCATGATTTGTTGAATACTGTTAGGTGTGAATCCAAACAACTCTGATAAATTAAGCCATTGTTTAGAACTATATTAGAATTCCAATTTTTTTAGCTTAATTCAGTCATTTTCAGCTCTGAAGTTCATTTATTAATAGAGATTCTAAAATATAAGCAGAGGAAATACTAATAAAATATATATTTCAAAGTACCTTAACTTTCTTTTTCAGATTACATATGTACTTTCAAAGATTATTTTATCTGAGTGAGAGCTCTAGCTGTTTGCTTCTCTATTGTTCACTGCAACGAACATGAAATAATAAGAGGTAATGCAGACACTGCTTACAAAACAAATGGTAGCTAATGTGGCTTAAAGGTACAACAAGTAATAAAACCAGAACTGGCATTAGCACATGTCTTTATTCATTTGACTTTCTGTGTGAAGAGTCACACATACTTGTTAATATGCACAAAACTAGCATTAAGAACTTAAGAACTATGGTATCTCAACAACATATCTTGCTTTTTATTGGGACATCATTCCTATGAACTTGGCTGTTCTGATTGGGATAACATGAACATTACTTCAAGGACAAGGATAAAAGAAAGCACACAGGAAAGACCCTAAAATAAAAAAAATGGCTTGGGAAGTAACTTCCAAAAGTAAATATAAAATAAAATAAAATATTTTGGGAAACAACTAGCTCCTTCTATTTGCGTCTCTAATATAACTAGTAAAAAATAAATAAATAAAAGGGGAAAAAACAAAACCAAGATTAAAATGTCTTCAATGTACTTTTCTATAGTCCACTAAAAATGGAAAAACTAAAGTTGAATTTATCTATTTTTGGCAGATTGACATTGGTAGGGCAACTAATAAAGCATTTATCAAATTATTTGAATAGAAATCTACTAGACCTTTCGTCTTGCAGGGACAGTGAATTAACTTCTGCTCATGCTTTTATTTCTATATATTCTATTATTTTAATTGAAGTTAGACTGGGAACTTTTTAAAATATAAAATGTCTTCAAAACATAAAAAGTGTCCTTTAATAACTTTTCACTGGACAAGAATGCATAACTTTGGTAGCTGAGGGCATGGTGGTAGGTTTCATAAGCAATCGTTTGGGCTACTATAATGAAGACTGGATCAGAACAAAAATGGAATTTGATTTAATTTACATTTAAACTGAATGTAATCTATTTTAAATATATGAAAAACTTTAGTTTTGTGAACTATTTATTAAATGAAAGAGTCCTAACAGCGCTGTTAGCTGGTTCAATCCTTCATTACTTCTTTTTGGTTGATTTCTAAAATCTGGTTCCACAAAGTGCTTTTAAAGATAGTTGTGCCTGTTGAAACATTGAACATGAACATGTTTTTAAAAAATTTTATACAGGATTAAGAATGATGAATCATAACAAAAACAGGAGATTTTTTTATACATGTGGAAATAACAAATTGCAATAGCAATGACCACCAATTTAGATGCTTTTAAAAAGGAACTTAACAAATTCACAGAAAGAAGGTTATTGCTTTGGATGGATGTTTACTATCTATGGACTTATAGGCAACAATCTTTTAAATGCCATCTGATAGGGAACAGTGCCATCTTTGTAAGCATTCCAAATGCGTCCATTCATCATTCAAAGATCCAGTTTGATGCAGTGGGTCAGGTGCTTGACTAGAAAATCAGAGACTGTACATTCTAGGCCTCCCTTAGGTATGAAAGCTGGATGGAGGTCATTTGGCCAATCATTCTCTTTCAGTGCAATCCATCTCACAGAATTGTGGCAGGAGTATAAGGGACATTTACTGCTTCGAGTTATATATATAAAAAGGGGGGATAAATAATTATAACATTCTGTGACCGTATACTAGACAAAATAAGTTTTTGATCTGATTGAGCAAAATATTGCTTGCTAGATACACATGTCACACTTCAGACATATGGTTTTAGCTTCTTCCATTAATATATGGCTACATATTGCTTAGAAATTCATAAGATTATCCACAAGATGCAGATGCTATTCTGCCTTATATTTCAAGTACATTGAACCTGTCAATATATAATATCTTAGGACTTGGTTATACTGTTTGTTCTGTGAACATGTTTCATTGTTTTCAGATCATCAGATGTCTTTCAGGAGACATCAAGAAGCTTAGTTGTCTGGTATACAGGAGAGAGCCTTCACTCATAGAAGTGAGTTTTGCCTAAATATCTCAGCATTTAGGGAAAAGCCAAAAATACCTCTTTTCCAACTGAGAAAACTCAATACTACAGAATATTGGATTCTAACTGGATATTGTAGAATGCTGGATTTTAACAGGAGCATTTTTATAATCTTATGATTTCACTTGTGTTTTTTTCTCTGTCTCTCTCTCTCTCTTTATATATATATATATATATATATATATATATATATATATATATATATATATATATATATATATATATATATATATATATATATATATATATAATCTATCTGCAGTATCTTATTTATCATCATCAAACTTATCTATCTATCTATCTATCTATCTATCATCTATCTATCTATCTATCTATCATCTATCTATCTATCTACACACACTTACACACAAACATACACACATATATACATATATATGTGTGTAGGTATGTATATCCTCTCTAATATATCCTCTATTTTTAGTGTTTTAACAATCCCCAAGCAATTTTTCATTACAAATATTGAGTAATCTTATAAATGCAGAGTGATGTACAGTTATCAAATAGAGGTTGTACTTATAACTGAAATCACATTTAATAACTATATTATTGAAAGCAAAGACTGGGAGTGGGAGCTTATTACTGAGAGCTGTGCGCTTCATTTCCAAAATGTTCATGTCTTCAATCACTATGGTATTTCTTTACGTTTGCCCTAAAGAATTTAGCACTTTAGTTCTACTGGCACTTGGATTACAGCATTTTGTCATCTTGGTTTGTTTTTGGCTAATGCATTGTGCCCTGATGGCTTTTTAAACTGGTTCCTTTTGGGGGGAAAATAATGTTTTTATTTTCAGAAAAATGTGTCATTGTTTCACAGAGATATTTGTAATGACATTGAGACTCAGGAAGGACAATATTGCTGGATGTGGCTGCCATGTATAATCTTTATAATGTCAACATGTTCCTGCTCTAGATCAGTGACATTCCTTTGTATGTGGAAATAAATGTCTATGTAATTATTTTCTGCTTTTTGTTTCATTTTGCTTTCTTTTGCCTTGCATAGAAGGAAACAAAATCTGCAATCATCAATTCTTCTTAGAAGCTATGAGTTCTAAAGAATCAATCTACGATACAACTTTCAAATTTTTTCCATGTGAAAAAAGAGCAAAAAGGATGAACTATCTAATATAGTTATGAAATAGTGAAACCAAAAAATGTCAAAAGCTAGCCAGATGAACGTATATGTCATTATCCACTCTGTCATGGTCAGATCTGTCCTGGTTGCTGTGAGATTTTCCAGTTTAGCAGGGAAGTAGGATCTATTCAAATGTTCTGCCCTTGGTGACTAATGGACCCCCTTGAGTTTCAGAAAGAGCTGGGGATAACCTGTGAAAACCTGCGGCCAAAGCCCCCTATGGAGGCTTTGGCCACAGTCTGGAATCAGAAAGCTGCCAGGGCCTTAAACAAGATAACACCTGTGCACCTTTCCTGGTCCATCAGTCCTGAAACTCCCTATAGTTTACAGTGGACCTGAGGGTGCTGAAAAAGACCAAAAACAGCAAGAGCACTGCTGGAGAAAAAATAAGAAAAAAATCAACTGGGCAAGGATCCGAGTCACAATTAAGGCCTACCTCGTGACAATAAGAGTGGTGAAACATCATTATTTTTCCAGTCTTATTGTATCTGTACAATGTTGCCCAACAGCCCTGTTCAAGATCACTCAGTCCCTTCTTGGGGAAGCAGGCTCAATCATTTTCAGGGTCACACAGAGGAATCTGCTGAACACCTAACAGATAAAATTATTTGGATTCATTCTCAGTTTGAATCTAAGCATGGAGCAGGTCCATTCGAGATGCCTGGGGAACAGACTTGCTAGATTGTTTGGGAACGGTTTGAGCTTCTTGGACCTGAAGAAGTGGATATGATCCTTGGGACTGTTAAGGCAACCACTTGCTTATTAGATCCTTGCCCCTCCAGACTGATGAAAGCTTCGAGTATGGTGATATGCAGATGGGTCAAGGCAGCATTGCTTCAGGAAGGGGTGTTTCCAGCACCATTTAAGGAAACCCTGGTTCACCCCCTCCTCAAGAAACCATCAAATCTGTCTGGACAATTTCCATCTAATTTCCCAGCTCCCTTTTCTAGGGGAAGTGGTAGAAAAAGTACTTTCTTTTTTTCCAGGGCCTGAATGAAATGGATTATCTGGACTCCTTTCAGTTGGGTTTCAAGCTGGGTTATGGGACATAGGTGGATGATCTCTGATGATGGCAGGATGGAGATAGTACAACCATCCTTGCTCTCCTTGATCCCTCAGCACCTTTCAATACCATGTATCCTTTTGGATCAGCTACAGGATTTGGGGGTTGGGTTGCACAGTATTCCAGTGGTTCAGCTTCTGTCTCCAAGACCAATTCTACTCAGTTTTAATATGCTGAAATAAGCCCAGACCACTGCCACTCCTTGTGGGCTGCCACACGGCTTGGTACATTCTCTGCTTCTTTTTAACATCCACATGAAACCACTGGGTGATCATCTGTCACCATGGGATGAGATATCATCAGTATGCTGATAATGCATGGTTTACATTTCCATCCCTGGTGAGCAAAGTGATGCTGTGGCTACCCTTTCACAGTGCCTGGGGGCTATAGAGATCTGGATGGAGGACAAGAAACTTCAGCTGAACACAGAGAAGACAGAGTAACTGAGGAGGGAGGGACCTCAGGATCTGTTGTTTATCATAGTTAATTCTGGATGGGGTTACACTACCAGACAGACAGATGCAATGGGCAACTTGTGGGTCCTCCTGGACTCACTCCTCCTCCTCAAAGAGCAGGTGGCAGTTGTGTCTGGGAAGAACTTTGCACAACTTCATATTATACACTAGTTGTGCCCTTACCTGGATCATGAGGCCCTGCATATGATCACTCAAGCCCTAGTCATCTCTTGGCTTGATTATTCCAATGCACTCTACATGGGGCTACTCTTGAAAAGTATTTGGAAGCTGCAACTAGTGCAGAATGCAGTGGCATGCAAAGTGCTGAGAGCCTCAAGGGCTGCACATATAACATTGTTACTGCATGAGCTGCATTGGTTACAGTTTCCTTCCAGATCCAATTCAAGGGGTTGGTTGTTATCTTTAAAGGCATGGGTCCAGGATATCTGAGGAGTCATCTCTCCCCAATGGTACTAGCCATGCCCCACTTGTGCCAGTGTAAGAGGCCTGCTATGGATCCCATCTATTAAAGAATTCCAGCAGGTGGGTTTAAGAAGTGTATGTTCTGCTGTGGCCCCATCCCTGTGGAACACTCAAACACTGGAGATGAGAACTTCTTCCACGCTTTTAGGCATATAGCTTTCCCAAACTGCATAGTCATATTAGGCTGAATTCTATATGCATGTACTGGTTTATTCTATTTGTCTTTCCTGCAGCTTCCTCACTGAAAATAAATATAATGTATATGCTTTACATAAATTGGGTCTTTGGCAATCTGAGCAATTTTTTAAACAGTATTTTTATAATGGCATCTTTAGTGGTGGAATTCCTTCACCAAAGAAATTCTTCATACATAATTATTCACTTTGTCACTTTTAACAAGTGCTGCAAAATGAGGAAAAGTTTAAAACCAAGAAGTTTGGAAAACATAAACTAACCTTGAAATTATCTAACCAGTATTGAGAATCAACCACCAGCCTAACTGGCATTTGTTGAATAAATCTGCAAAAACAAGGCTCAGTTCAATCAATAAGGTGGTTAAAAGATAAAAAGTGAAACTCACTATATATCTTGGAAAGGAGGTTGATTGCTTACTTTACATTGTTATTTTTTATCACAATTTAAACTGTTCCTAGAAAGCCATCGTTTGTGTGTGTGTGTGCACGTGTACACGTGCATACACGTATGTGTGTGCCTGCATATGTAGAATAAGTGTAGTTACAATATTTGTAGTGTCATTTTAGAAGTCCTGTTTGTAAACCAAACAAGTGCTTGATGCAAATCACTGACTTTCAACCTAATCTACTTAGTAATGGGTTGAAATTCTCTCTCAAATATAATTTGACAAGAATAAATCTTGAAGAAATAAAAATCTGCAATAGGAATGAAACACTTTTAAGAATAAATTAATAAATGTTGCTTTAAAAAAAAGCCTTACACGGATACCATTTGGAGAAAATATATGCTTGATATTTTCACAGTGACTGGAAACCATCCCATAACTATTTTCTAGATAACATTCCCTAGACTACACTTTAATCATATTCATTGGAGAGGTTGTCTCTGCCTCTTTCTCTCTCTCTCTCTGTCTCTCTCTCTCTCTCTCTCTCTCTCTCTCTCTGTGTGTCCTTCCTTCCCTCCCTGCTTCCCTCCTTCCCTTTCTCTTCCCCCCTCTCTCTGTGTGAGTGTGTATGTCTGTGTATCTATGTGTGTCTTATCAGATTCCCAAGAACATGCTAGAGGGTTATTAATTTATTTGCTTTTAAAGAAGGAAGCAGTTCCAGAATAGCTTTGATGAAGTAAAATAAAAGCTATTAGATGGATGGGTAAGATAAGGTATTCCTGTTCATAATTTTACAAGAGTAAAAATGTAGGGTCATATACTGTATATAAGGTCAATATATAAGGTCAAAGAACTTTAAAATAGATTAATTGCAACTAAACCTACACACACAAACAAAACACACACACACACAAAGCAAATGGTAATAAATGACTTACATGTTCTTGCTCCTGTTGTCAAAGTTTTAAGAGCCAAATTTTCAACATCTTCTACAAGAAAAAATATTAAAGCATTTAGAGTAAATCCTAGTCATTCTTTGAAATAGCATGAAATTAAACCCTAATGAAAATTCAGTATACACAACAAAACCCTATTGTTTTAAAGGCACTTTTTGAGGTATTAGATATTCCACTTGTAGAGGATAGACGCTGTACATAGATAAATAATGAGTATCACATCCAGCCCTTAATATAAAAAAAAAACACTGGAAACGGAAGAGTTAATAGATCCACTAAAAAATGTAGAAAGCATCGAAATGTCCTCCTAAAACCAGCAGGGGGTGTTGTTACTGGGTTGTGGTTGTCAAATTCCTGCAAGGCATGACCTTGGAAAAATTCTGACAATCTTGCCTGGCATTGATTACATGATTTTAGGTTCTCTCCATTTCTTCTTTCTTTCCTTACCAAGAGAGTCACCCTCTGCTTCATATTTTTTTAAAAAATTGAAGAACAGAGGGATGAAACTTGAAATGCAAACATTCCCCCCTCCCTGCAAAAATTTTATAGTTCCAATTTACACCAAGTTCGCACTACCTGGAGCAATCTTGATTTCCACTAAGACTTCAGAGTTCTCCTTGTAATCCATTAGTCACTTCCCTTAAGAATCAATCTTTATAGCCAACGGGGTAAAATAGGCCCAGATGTGTATGTAATGTTAGATGCTCTCACATATACCTGGAAATCATTCTTTTTCCTCTTTTAAAAATTCTTAGAAAGTGTAGAATGAGACACACACACACACACACACACACACACACACACACACACAAACAGAGAGAAAGAGAGAGAGAGAACCTTGATCATAGAAATGGTTATATAATGTGTAGCTAATGTATAATTGTGGTATCGTTCTAATTGGTATTTTCAATAAAATAACCTAACTGCTTGCTTGTTTTATCTTCAGGACAGTGATTATGCCAATCACATCTGAGTTCAACCCTGACTTTGTATTAGTATCAGCTGGCTTTGATGCTGTGGAAGGACATGAACCTCCTCTGGGCGGGTACAAAGTGACAGCTCAATGTATGTATTCATTTTTCTTTTTTAAAAAAAATCCCTGTGCGCTGACATTATTTTAGGCAATTTCATGTAGTTCTTTCTTATTTTGACCAGATTGCTGTCGTACATGTGAATTCAACAAGCCAAACTAAGCCAATCTGAGAAAACTTTGTATAGAAAATACTTAATTTCTATTTTTCCCAAAGATTCTTTCCCCTACAGAGTAGGTTTTATTTTTCCATCTCATTTAAATGTTGTTGTTATCAGTGATATTTTATTAATACTGAAAGTGTTTCTGAAATCTCCTATACAAACAGCATTTTTCCTAGGTTTCCTATCCAAGCCCATGGAAACTCACCAGGTTGTATTCTCTTGCATTGCAGTTGGAGTGTGAGAAACTAAGAAGGTTTATGACAGCTGAAAATATAATTGCACAATGGAAAACAGGATGTTCATGCACACACTTAATATCAGTTTTTTGTTAGTAGTAGGAGTGCAGAGAATGAAAACAGGCAAATGCCACTTAAAAGCAAATGTGGAAAATTACAGGCCAGATTAGTATCACAGAGAGAAACATGAGAAAAGAGAATGCTTCATCTGAACCCAAGAGAAATATCAATTTGGGAATCAGTTTCAAAAGCCAGAGAGTATCAACTTTATTATATTTTTAATATATGTATATATTTAGTTCTGCAATATTTAGTTCTAGCTATCTGTTGTCAGATCACTGGGAGATTTTACCAAATTCATCCCTGATTTGGGCGATTCTGACATGTGACAGAATAAAACAAAAATGGATGAGTTTCAACCATATCATCATGGCGATTATCTTTTGACCACACCTTATAGATACCCCAGGAAGTGGTCCAATTCTGTCACCTGAATTTAACACTTAACTGTGCTTCAGCCATAACATATTGACAGAACCTTATATGAACCCTTAGTTGTCCTTCAGATGTTGTGCCAGAATTGTCAAAAGTAGTAAGCAGAGCAAAACCTAAATTGATTTGATTTTACATTTGATTATATATAAATGTAGTTAATATTAACTTTTTGGTGATATATTTAATAACATCCCATTGCTGTCCTAATAAACTTTTCAATTTGGTAGCAATAGGAGGTGTTTTTGAGCGCTATACCCAAAAATATATGTGTGGCTCTGGGCATCAGGTTGTACGCCACTCAGGTAAGGATGATTTATTTAGGATGGAACCATTGAGAGGAAATTTTGGCACTGTTAGAGTTGCAAGCATGCACATATCATGTTTTCAATAGCCTGCCATTTGTTAAACAAATATGCAAACAGTAAAGTAATTTTGATCTATTTTTTTAGCACGATTTCCCAATTGTTTTCTTTTTGTCACCTCCTTGAACATAGCAGAGAATGTTTAAAAACCTTAATTGCTCTAGTTGTCTTATCCTTGTTTAGAACTCTTATTCATTTGGCAGAATTAATTGACGAGAGATTTTTGTTGTTGTTGTTGTTGTTCCTCAATGCCCTACCTTATAGCACTCTCTTCATTTGAATCTGACTCATAAATATTATTGCAGGATTAGAACACTCGTGTTTTTTATTGACTTACACTGTCATCTTGTTGCCAGAAAGATCTTTCTTTCTATTGGTTTTAAAAATGCCTTTTAATTTGAAAAAGAGCTGACCGAATCCACAGCATGGTTCAATATTTTCTTCCAACTAGAAGACAAAAAAAATTGCAGAAAAATGCAGAAGAAATGTTAGGCATGATGTTATGTGGAAGAAAAACTACACCAAAAATACTAAAGCAGCAATGAAAAGAAGCAGTAATTAGAAACAAACTTCAGTTATAAAGCCGAACACACGATTCTTCAAGACCCACAAAAGAAGTGTGACAGTGTTATGAAGTCAGATAAACAGATTTCATAAGATTAACATCTAACTAACTATTGCCATTTTATTTCAGTAAACTGTATCATATGCACTGCAACAGATATTACCCTTGAAAAGAATTGCTAAAGTTCTGGATTAGACTCAAAGTAATTTTTATTTCCATACACAGCAATAGCTGATGTCAGTGGGAATGTTGTTTATAGTCATGGCCCACAGTTCTTTTTCCCCCCACATTATATTCTTTATCCAGCACTAATTAGAACATTTTCTTTCTACTGCCAGATATTATTATTATTTTCTTCGCTGTTAAGCTTTTTTAAAAACAGAAACAAAGGAGTGATGTTCAGAATGATGTGAAGTACCATTTCATTTGAGAAGGAAGATGCTCTATTACTCATACAGTTTAATGTAGCATATGTAGCTGCTTGGCTGTGGAAATGAAAGAGAGGTTTGGCACAGGGATATGTGTTTGGCATATTCTATATTTCTTTTTACGATTCTGTTTCCAATATTTCTGATCACCTATATTCTTATATCACAAAACCATTTGAATGATTCATTTATTTCCAGACAGAATCTTTAACATTGAATAATTGGTTTCTTTCTGTCCGTACTTAGTTTTTCTTCTTCTTTGTGTTTTCTTCTTACTGCTTTTATTTCTATTTATGCTATTGAATTTATTACTATTGCAATTTTTAATTCTAAAAAACTATTTTTGTTTTTAATTCTAGATCCTTTCCCTGTTATGCAAATGCTTTAAGAAATAATGAATATATTCTAAGATAAAACAATAACATTTAAAATAGAAAACAGTAGGTATAAAATAAAATATTATTTTATGGTTTTCCAGGTTTATAAGCTGATGAAAAAGTAAAGAAAAATTTAAAGAAATTAAAGAAATTTTACTAATAATACTATGAAAAATAGTTTTATGTTCATCCGTTCATTGGTTTTTATGCAAAGCATACAGAAAAAAAAATGCAAAGTGAAGCTGTTTTCCGGGGCAATATATCTGAATAAATTTAAGATGAATATGCAGCACATCTTTTTTATGACAGAAGAGCAGAATTGCTTCTAGTAGTTTCTGCCTCAGATGCCAAAACAACTATCACTTGGACAAAATGTTAAAGACATCATTTGCTGCTATGGATAGGGAGAAAGTGTTTAATTTAAATGTTAATCTAAATATGAAAAATATGCTTTCAAACCAAAATGCAGCTGTACTTCAAATGTAAATTTTAGGTGAAGATGAAGGCAACAGTATGCGTATTAGAGACAGTATGACATTAAAAATCTTTATGTTACTGGAAATTCCATGCAGAGTGTACATTGAGATTATATTAAAAATAATGGTTTAAGAAACACGTATACAAAGAATTGTATAAATTTTAAAGCAAAGTTTAACTGATGTAGAAATGAGACAAACTACAATTAAGATTTGGACAGAGTTGTGAAAATAGGACAAAGAAGCAGTACATATGTTTGCTGCCTTGAGTTATTTATAAAAAATAATAAATGTAAGATTGTAAAAAATCTAATAACAAATAAAAATATTTGATTCATTTATGTACTGAAGTATGAAACTTTTTTGGAAAGGCTTTCTCATAGCAACATTTTTAAAATTTGTAATTATTAATTTATATATTCAATGTTATAAAAATAATAGAAAAAGAATTTCCCTTCTTTTTAGTTTTTAAAAATTGCTTCTTTTTCTCATATATGAGATAAAGGACTTTTCCTTTCTAAATCTAAATATTTTCAATCCTAGTATTTTTTATGTTTTAGTGTTTTTGATTTACATGGGAGACACAAATATATACTAATATCTCATATACATTTCTTGTAGAGTGTGTGACCTTTGCTAGATTGTTCTCTTTTCAATAGGTTTCTCATAAAATGGACCAGATAAAGTGCACAGTGATACTACTTGATTGACCCAGGTAGTTATCAAGCTGTCAGGTGGCAACTGTATTGATGGTAAACAATAAAGTGCCAAACAAAACATTGAAAGTTGGGCCTTTCGGTCTTCCATGGGAAGGCTGAACTTAGTGACTTACTTGTTAAAACTTAGCTCTTGTTTCTTATCTTAAAGAAAATATTTGGCACTAGGGCAAAATAGAATAATAATTCATGGTAAAGAAAGATTGCCCAGAGTGAGGTTTGGTACTTAGTTACTGCTATATCATTAATGCTGTTACTAATGTACTAATGCATTTAATGTATTAGCTATTTAATATAAATAAATTATTAAATATTTAGCCATTGCTATCCATTTTTAGAGGTAACTTGCAAAATTATTTTTTCAAAGGATTTAACTGAATTAACTGTTTTAACTGAAATATAACCCAAGAGTTATATCAAAGGAATGGGTGAAAATAGAAAAATACAAGGGGACAAGCTGAATCACAAGGAGAAAAAAATGAAAATCAACAGTGCAATATTTATTAGATCAATTGTGATAATCAAAATTTCACTTCCAATTTTTAAGATCCCTTTTCCTGCTGGATGATGTGAGGAAGAGAAAAACCTAGCAATGTACATCTTTCCCACCATTCCATAAATTGGAATTTAAGAGAATTTATCAGAAATAACTGGATGAGTTTCTGATGTTATAATATAATATATATATAAAATATATAATATAAAATATAAAATATTGTTAAATGCATAATTGGGTATCAAAGCAAAAATAAATGCTTTCCATGTTTAACAATATAAAATTTTATTTATTTTTATTTATTTTATTACATTTATATACCGCCCTTTCCCGAAGGACTCAGGGCGGTTTACAGGGTGATTAAAAACAAAAATACAAAAGTTAAAAACAAATTTAAAAAAATTATATCCGTCCCTGAATAAATAAAACCCCAGTTAAAATTAAAATTAAAATTAAAATTCTCAGCCTGGGCCAGAGAGCTCGAAGACCCAGGTCTTCAGGTCCCGGCGGAATGAACGGAGGTCGGGGGCAGTCCTAAGCTCCACTGGCAGCTGGTTCCAAAGGGCAGGCGCACCCACTGAGAAGGCCCTATCCTTCAAGTTATATGATTCTGTTTCAAGTACCAGTCTTTTGAAAAAAAGGGAAATGAAGTCACAGAATATGGGAAAAGTAGTAGCTAAAGTTTTAGATGATGCAGTAAGTAAACAAAGAAATAATTAATGTATGGATGTGCTACACATTAGCACATCACAACTTATTATGATAGGCCTAATAGAAGTTGCTAAAATACTTACAAACATTTAAAAATAGCAGAATTATTTTCAGGGAGGAAGTAAAAGAAATACAAACTTGCATTGGCAGTTCTTTGGAGGTGGGGAATGCAACTTTTTATTTGCTTGTTCAGCAGCTGCATTTCAAGCTGTGACAAGCTGTTGACACTTCTAATCTTCCAACTCTGTCTAGTGGACATTGATAGCCCAAGAGGTGAATTGAAAGGCAGATTTTTTTCATTTAGGTACTGATCCATCCTTTTCTGTCTTGTAAGTAAGAGCTGATAAAACAAGTAATGCCAACCATAGCCATTCCAAATATTTTTTTTTGTTTAAATAAAATTATATTGAAAACAATATATCTAACAAGTTTTTATTCTTAAGAAGTTCACATCCTTGGTATTAGAAGAAAACTCTGAGTAACAAGGAGAACATAAGATTATTTTTCTAGATCTTTAGGTAAGAACACAGCAAATAAATAGTTTGTTATGCTATTTACTATAGGGCAGTTTCCTGCTGAACTTTTAAAAGTGTGAAGAATTACCTCAAATGTTTTACCAAACAAACACTTCTTATCAGTAGCAATAATCTCACAGCAACTCCTTGGCCATGGACTTCAAAAAACAAAGGTACAATAATCCTTAGTCTACCAGACATCGTTCTGCGAAAGACAGACATATTTAACAGTCTGAATTCTCTTCTGGTTTGTCACGTAAAGTCATTGGAAGCAGTCTATGACCTAATCAGCGAGTTCATCTTTTTTGCACTCTTTTCCTGATACATACCCTTTAAAGTTTGTATCATCATTAGGAATCCTCCATTAGCCCACACATATATTTCCTTTACTTCCAGCAATTAGCTAAGTTAATTTTTTTAATCTGTTTTAATTTTGAAACTATTATGAAATAAGGAAAAGGAAATATAAAATATTATAGAAATAGTTCCCTTTTAAAAGGATTTTTTTCAATATGTGCATTGTGAGCCACACACATCTTCTGCTCCAAATAAAAAATCTTATTTTATCAAGATGAGAATTTTACTTTATAGTAAGGAGAGTAATTGTAAACCCTGTATTTGCAAGATGCTGGAAACTGGAACAGGATAATCAAGTACCTTGGATATTTTTCAGGGCTCTAAGTAGGTCTTCTTGTATGTGATTTGACTGCAATTAATTATTAAAAATTAAATGCTCATGAGCATTAAAGAAAATGTTTTGGGGAAATCTATTTCTATTTCTAATTATATAATTTAGAACATATTTTGCCAGTCTGGACTCCCTCTATATATGTTAACTTCAGCTCTCAAAATTCTCAGCTAATTTAGGGAGGAACAAATTAAAAACCATTTCTATGGATACTAAATTCATATTAAGTGCTGAAATGCAACATATTTTTATCAGTTTTCCGTATTTAATATTCCGCAGTCTTCTGACCACATAAGTCATTAGTGAAAATCAAATCAAATGCAGCGATCAAAGATTAGAAATGTATGAAACAAAATCTATTCCCAATCTATATTTCAGTCTATTATCATGACAGTTTATGAATTAAAAATAGTGAAATCATTATAAAATTATCTTTTTAGTATCTTTATAATATCTATTTTCTTTTTTAAAAAATGTATTTCATATATTTTAGTGTAAGTTATTCTTTGTAGCCATTCTATTCTCCACCATAGGTTTTTAGTTGTGTTTCAGCCAATGAAGAGACCACCATAGCAGCAGGTCTATGAGATAATACAGAATGGTTGTCAGCCCATTGCTTTACAACTACATACTCTTCGTTTCAGTCTAAAATTCATTTCAGCTGAATATTGATGTTTCTGTTATTAGACCACACCTTCCCATTCCAGTTCCTTAAAGGTTTTAAAAGAGATTATTATAGAATAATACCTGTAGTTCAATTCAATAGGAAGGACACTAAATTGGGCAAGGAGGAAGGGAGGGAGAGGGAGAGGGAGAGGGAGAGAGGGAGAGAGGGAGAGAGGAGAGAGAGAGAGAGAGAGAGAGAGAGAGAGAGAGAGAGAGAGAGAGAGAGAGAGAGAGAGAGAGAGAGAGAGAGAGAGAACAAAACAAGAAAAAATGGGTCTAAGAAAAAAAATCAAGAAGATATTTGTTGTTGTTTCTCTGGATTGAGAAAGACAGGAAAAGGAAAGCTCACTTTGCAGCAAATTATTTTGTTCTTTTGTGCATTTCTGACAATATTTTGAACCATGAATCAGGAAATGAAATGCTATAAATAAAGACCCTCAAGCAGAGCTTTGGAATAAATTAATGTGTAATTTAAGCATAAAAATGCAAGAATGTCAGCCTGTTTTCCTAAATATAATTAGGATATACAGTGGCTTTTTTAAAAAAAGAAAGTCATTATTATTCAGCCCCTGATTTGCCTTTAAATAAAAAGCCTGCATAATGTTTTAAAGATCTCTTGTTTACTCTTTGTCTGAGAAAAAATGCAACTTATGTATACATTTGGTCTGTCCTTCACTTGTCAGTCTTGCAATCCAGGCTGGCACCATATCAAAACTACAGATTCATTGAATCATTCTATCACAGTCAAAGACATCTATGGAAACTGTGTGTGTCAGAATTGTCAAGATGGTAGTTGTGCAATATAAGCCCCAACCCTGTAAAGTGTTGCCCCTCAGTAGGGATGGAGGTTTAAGTATGTGTTCACAGCCACAGAAGACTCCTTTAGGAACTCAAATGTAAGGAATGTTGATTATAATGATATTTCAATTCATTAATTCTCAAGAAAGGGATATATAAACAATTCAAATGGATCACTCCTCCTAAGTTTTTTTTTTAAAAAAACCCAGAATCTAACTGGAACCATTGGGAATTAGAGAAATATGTGAGACTTGAAATTTAGTTGAAATAGAAACCTAGGTTAAAAAAAATTAACTAAAGGAGCACAACTAAAGAAAACAATCCCACCCTTCAAAAACATCCAGATAGCCATGTTCTGTAGCCATGAAATGTTAGCTATTCTTTGGGAAGGGGGAGAACAAAATTGGCCATGCAAATGGCATATTCTGTTTGAACTCCTTCAAACTTTAGGTGTTGTGGATTAGGGCAAGGCTGGCTTATCATTTTTTTTTCTATTTCTTTCAATTTCACTATATTTCCTGTTTCTGACCTTAGTGCAAAACAGTTGCAGAAACTGGAGGCTCAAACCAAACAAAAGAAACTATGTACTATCAGTAGCAATTCCTGCCATTGCAGAAAAATAGGATATTTAGTCATTAATCATTAAGATGTGGTTAATTATTTCATTTAGGGATAGCAGGTTAAACTGCCAAAGCTCCCAAAGACGAGCTTATACCCCATTGGCTTGGGGCTGATTAATAACAACTTCTATGCTACACTTGACACAGTCTCTGGAAAACAAGGCTGAACATTCATTCCTGAATGGATGAAAATAATATTCCCCAAACCAGGTCTTCCAGATGAATTGGACTATCATTCCCAGCACTTCCATCTTTAGAAATGAAAGAGTAAGAGGCAAAAGGAAGTGAGAAGGAGGAGTCTACTGAATTTTGACAATAACCTGAGCTTAAATAAAAGCCTTGGCACATACTAAAAATAATGTTTGATGGAAAGAGTTTATTTTGTTTTCTAAGGCTCTGGGGAATAAAATACTTTTCCAAAACCAAAATAGCAATATGTAAATTAAGAGTACAAAAGCGCAGTTTTATGATTTAGGCTGCAGTATAATTCATTTCTATCTTTCTTGCCATTGTTTTTAAAAAAAAACAGTCAGAACATCAAAGGAAAATGGCATGTGTTCTAAATCAGAGCTCCAGTGCCGAAGTATGACAGCACAAAAAAAATTAAAACTAAATAAATGTGCTGTTTTAGCTCTCATATTTTCCTCAGAATTGCTGCTTATGAAATCAGTTGCTTTAAAGACATGGAGTTTGGTTGGTTATTGGTTTAGTTCCCCTTCTAAATTCCTTTATTTGTTTGATCTTATTTTATAAACTCTGATGCTGGTGCCATGGTAAAAACATATTCCGTCTTCTCTCAAGAAATACAATAATAAAATCTGTTTGATCTTACTTTACAAAATCAGATGTTAGTACTGATATGGTAAAAGACCTCTCCTCTTCTCTCCTCCCAAATGTTTAATAACAAAATCAGTAGTCACAATGTTTGAACACCTGATCCAGTTCTTTAAAAGTTTCTCAAAGATATATGGAATAAAATAAATACTTGGGTTCAAAAAGATATCACAATATGTGTTAGTAGAAAAATATGAAATTCTCCCCTTCAATTTACACAGCAATAATGTTTTAGGTTACATCAGGGCAATGGCATTCATTAGGGAAGCACAAATTGTAAGATGGCAAATGGAGTATTATCTGGGACCACTTATCTCTAATTGTTTCTACCAACCCAGTATGTTTGGGCAGACTGGATGTGCACAAAACCCCTTTAATTAAATGCTGCCATCTTATAGGATCAAGGAAGCTTGCCTTCTCTGTCGTGATCTGCAACCTCTGTAATGTTATCCCCTCCCCAAAGAATTGATTGCCACCTTTTATCCCTGAGGTTCTGATAAGCCCCTAAGACTTTATTCTGTTCCCAGACCTAGAGTTAATATGGTTGCTATTTACTGGTGGAGTCCCTACTGTATTTTTTATTGTTTGTTGCTCTAGTTCAGGGGTAGGCAATCTTGGCTCCTTTATGACTCGTGGACTTCAACTCCCAGAATTTCTGAGCCAGCATAGCTGGCTCAGGAATTCTGGGAGTTGAAGTCCACGAGTCATAAAAGAGCCAAGATTGCCTACCCCTGTTCTAGTTGCTTTAGTCTAGGCTGCCTATTTATATGTTTCAACTGTTTTAATTATTTTATTGCTTTGGGGATTTTGTAAGCCATCCAGAGTCTTTTGTACAGGGCAGTCATATCCTCTAATCTTTTTAATTTAGTTTAATGAATCTGAGCATAGGTTCCCCAGACATGCACTAGAGAAATGCTTGCAAAATTACTGTATATCAGTTAGGATTTTTTTTCTTTATTTGCACACTATTGGATCAAGAATAGGCACAAGGTGTCCCTTTGTTTCTTCTCCCATTCCTAGTATCCTAACAGAAATGGGAACTGTTATTAGCTTCAAATCCATCCATGAACTAAAGCTTGACTTTATATTTCTGTAAAAGGTGTTTCATATTCTTGATGAGGGCTGATTATGGCAAGATTTATCTTATAGAATTCATGATGGCAACATATGTTGAATTTGTTTTCTTATATAGATGGTATCTACTAAATTATATGATACATTGAATAATTATATATTTTTATGTTTTAGGGTTAAATATTGGCCTTAAGCATAATATCCAGGTTGCAGCAAATTAAGATTAAAAATAATTGCCTTTTCTATATATCAATCGAACAGCTAAAGCATGAAATTGGTTATCCAGTCACTTGTCTTTGTGGCTCTATCTTAAAGCGAATATTTACTGAATCTCATTTATGGTTGTAATCTGTGCAACATCTTCAACTTGTCTCCCATTATATATTAACCCAGCTTGTAAGGCAGTAGGAAAAGATTCTGCCTTTGATTCGATATAAGGTGATTTGGGGGGATAACTACAGGAGTAAGAACTCCCTTGGTTGTGATACTCTCATTGTGTTATTCTGCCTTTGAGGGCATGTCAGGCATTTTCAATAGTCCAACTCTGTCAACCATTTGATATTTAAGACTTTATACTGGTTACATCACTTTCTGATTCTTAACCTTTTATTTGGTGCAGTGAACTTCAGTCCAGGAGAAGGTTTGCATCAGAATAACAGAGTTGTAAGGGACCTTGGAAGTCTTCTAATCCAACTCCCAGCTTTGTAATGCTTTTGATTTTCTGTTCTTTGGTATATATAGTTTTATAGCATTATTTTAAAGTCTTTGTTGTTTTAATTTAGTTCTGTAAGCCATATTATCATGTTCAATGAATAACATTGCAATTCTTATCCTTATAATCATCATGATATCAGGGACTTTGAGGATTGCAGCTTATTTTGTACAAACAAAATATTAGTAGAGAACAATGTATTTCCCATTATATGCAGTTCAGTTGAACTGATTGGATGTTGGCTGAAATCTAGCTTTTTAAAAAGCATCTTTCAAATTCCCAATATAATCCAACAACACAAAGTGTTTCCAACCTTGTCATGAAGTTCTATCCAAAGTTTTCCTTTAGGTTATTACTGATGAGGAAACTCATTATTTCTGAATTCATAAAATTAAACAACAATCTCAATCACTTAACAATCACATAATATTGCCAGGGTTAGAAAGTTGTAATAATTCACATTCTATAAAGAAAAAAAATCCAAACACTGTTTCCTTGAACCTAATCTGTCCTGAACATTCAGGAGTTGGTTGCATGCTGCTCTGGAAATCTGGCACAACCAATGCCTGTTTTATTCTGACCATATAAAATAGCAGCTTCATATGCAACACAATAGCAGGAAAAATGTAGAAGTAATTTTACAATTTAGTGATATACATGGGTATCATCCAACATAAGCTATCCATCAAATGTGAGAAAAAGGGATCCTGCTATGAAAAAAAGAGGGAAGGTTAGCAGCAGGGGAGATTTTTTTTATTTCTACTTTTCTTTGGTCTTTTCCTCAGAGGCATATTTTTTTCAAATGGATCTAAGCACAACAATTGACACAAAGTGTACAGATAGTTCTAGTTTAATGTCCACTTATTCAGCAACTAATCATAGTTATGACAGTGCTGAACAAAAGGTACTTATGACAATTCTTAATAGTTGCAGTGATCATTTTGTCCCTGCGCTCCCTTGATTGCTATTTGCAATCTTCACTGCTAGCTTCCAACAAGTCAATGGGGAAACTGACAGAAGGTCACAAATGCTAATCATGTTACCACAGAATAGCAATGGCATTTAGACTTATATACCACTTTGCAGCCCTTTCTAAGCAGTTTACAGAATCAGCATACTGCTCACAAAAATCTGGCTCCTTATTTTACCGATTGGATGGAAGGCTGAGAACGCTTCAACAGCAGATGATCACCTAACAATGGCATTTGGGACTGCTACTACTGCCATCGTACGTTGGTGCAGTCATGTGACATTGCATGTCACAACTGTGTCACTTAGCAATGGAGTTACCAGTCCCAATTACTTTTCGTAACCAAGGATTGCCTGTAAAGAGATAGATAAGGTCTATTTGGTTGCCATAAATGAGTTTAAGTCTCCAAAACCAGATCAATTACATTTATAATACCTCCAGTTGCAGTTGTTAATTACGTGAAACCCAAATGGTTGTTAAATGTGATGTCATGTGGTTGCCATCTGCCAACTCCTGCCAGCTTTCCCTTGTAGTATTTTATTGGAAGCCAGTTTTGTAATTGCAATCACATGACCTCCGAACATTGCAACTCATAATTGTGAGGTACCCAAATCATAATCACATAACTTTGAGGACTTTGTGAGGGCCATAGCTTTGAAGACCAGCTGAAATACAGCACCATTGTAACTTTGAATGGTTGCTGAATGAATGGTAATTAACCAAGGACAAACCACATGAACATCAGGTCCCCTCCCCTCAAAAGCAGATACAAAAGTTTGTTTTTTAAAAATGTTTGTCATCTTTGTGTTATGTTCAAAATGGATCTGTGCTTTGAAAAATACTTTTTTTCCCTTTCAGACTTTGTTGTGTGTAAGTATATGTGTGCTGCTGAATCACAACCTGGAAATAAACCCTAAATGTAAACTGTATGCACTCTCTGTGCCCTTTTCTGGATAATTTCCAGATTGTGTAAGGCCAGGCTGTTGGACATATAAAAAATTATCTCGCATACTGTATATTTACTGTATCTTTTTGGCTCAAATATATAATAATCTGTTACATTCATTGTCTTACTCATTCACCAACACACCATAGATAGTTTATTCTTTTGCTGACACACCCTGAGCAATTCATATAAAGCATACTTTTTGATAGCCAATATCCACCCACATATATTCACTTAGGAACTATATCAGAATAAAGGAAGAATTCATTTGTATTGTTTGGATCAAAATACATTGTGGTGTTTGGATTTAGAATGTAAGATAATTTGTGTCTTATTCATAGAGGAAAACTATATTTAGATGCCTGAAATTAAGGAGATATTAATTTCAGCCATGGAATAATAAAACATTAGAAGATTAACAAATCTGTAGCCAGGGCTTTTTTTCTCATAGAACGCTCAGAACGGAGTTCCGGCACCTTTTTTGGATGGAACCTTGTAGGGTAGGCAAGGCAGGTTGAATGACATGTGTGAGTTCCGGCACCTTTTTCTTTTACAAAAAAAGCACTGTCTGTAGCTATGTTTCAGGCTCAGAAGTTTTATTATGTTCACATCTATAGAACATAAAATGCTACTGGAAAACCTGCTCTACAAATGAATTTAAGTTTCCCTATTCACATTTTTATGTTACAGAGCTATTTTAAAAGTCAGTTCTGTATCTTAACAATACAATAAAGGAAATCTATTTCTACACCTATATATCAGTTCTTCCATGGAATATTTTAAAGGCTTGGTGCATTAATGTATGGATGGAAGACCAAGGTATTCTATGCAATATGCCTTGACTCAGTCTTCTGTTCCACTCCCACTGCAGAGCAAAAGGCTAGCAGACACATATATATGTTATCTGTTCCAGTCCATTGTGGTACCAGGAAAGAAACAGGAGATCACTACTGGAACTCCAATATCGCACATACTCATTTGTTTTTAGAAACATGCACTGAAGAAAATTGTAACAATTGTAAATTATAAAATGTAATGCTGGAATTTTAAGCAACTCATCTTTTTTCATCATTATTACTTCTAATAACAGGTCTATCTTACTATGATAACCACAGCTTCAAATTATATGTAGATATGTAAACTGCATGGATAAGTTAAGGCAGCCCCCAGGAGTCAACACTAATTTGAACACCAACACATTTAAAAAAAAAACAACAAATCAAAGTATTTTCATCCTAATACTGGTTATCGCTTGGAGGAGTGCAGGAAGAAGTAAACTTTAAAGGAAAAAATAGGTGTAAATTTAGCAGGATACTTTCTCCCAGCTCATACTTGCTTTCTGAGTGTATATCCTAGCATCCTTCCTCTGACTGTGTTTGAGGTTTTAGCAGTTATTAGTAGCAGCTATGAAAAACCTATTATGCTCTTTTAATTAGTAAAAATAAATATTTGAGGATATCCTGGAGAATATTATTGTGATGTTTCTTAAGAGCAATTTACTTTTAAAACCTTATATTCCAAAGTTTCATTCTTTAAAAGGGAAAACTTCTCTTTAAAAGAGATTACTGAGAAATCTTTTGACAATAACAATTTCAACAAATTGATCACATTTCCTGAACACCCAGTCAGTTGCTCTTGTATCTTAGCTTTTTGAAGTCCATGCTGATTGATAACAGAAGGTTTCTGCAATACCCTGTACTTGGAAAATTCCAAGTGGTAGAGCCAGATGTTACATCTGAATATCAATTATATTTTTTAGGGTCTCAAGAGGATTTATAATAAGCTAAGTCAGGGATCAAAATAGCTTCCCTGATCAAACTTCAATGGGCTATATTGGTAGGCAAGAACTTCAGGTTTCCATTGACACTTTTTTGTAATAGAACAGAAAGTTGCTCAAAATATATTATTTGGAAATTACAATTAATCACAAGGCTTTGAGGGCCAAATTTCAGTTTCAACATAGTTGCCTCAGTTTTGTTGAATTTCATCCATTATTTCTGCAATAAAAATGACAACAATCTAATTTTTGGCAGTTTATCCCATATGTCAGATGGATTCTGAGAAGTCCAAAGCCAAAAGACAAGGGGCTAACTCCTCAAGGTGTGCTGTAATTTCTAAGAAATGTAGCATGTTTCAGAGTCACTCTGCTACCACAAAATGAAATTAATTAAACATGATGGCTCACATCCACAAGTGCTTGCACACTATGTTCAAAGGCCAATGACCTTAGAGTTTTTTCCCAAAGAGAAAATGTTTATCTGTTTTATGCACAAATAATGCTTTAGGGTATAGGTTTATTTACAGGAATGATTCAAATTTATCAAATTTATTCATCAAAATTATCTATCAAAATTATTGATAAGTCCTTTTGTTTAGGGTGGTCAGGAAATTTAGCTACAAGGTTTCAATCAATTTAAAATGTTCAGCAGAATTCTATGACCAAATCAGATTAAGTCATATTTTATCACCCAATTAAATGATTTTTATGAAATCTGAAAACATGAAGAAATTCCCTGCCTCATTATCATTTTCAGAAGAGATTTCTATAACATTTTAGAATACAAGTTCATTTAAGACTTCTGAGTAACTTGCTTGAGGATTGCAATATAGTGGCAATTTTGAAGGGTCACAAATAAATCTGTAGGAAGCAATACCAGGGCAAGTGAGTTTTCTACTTTTGAAAAATACTGCTGATTAAAAATTTTCAGAAAAATCTGACCTGCAAGTTATCTTTATTTATAAAGTAAATAAATCCTTTCTAATACACATAGTTATAGAGGAAAACAAATGAACATAACATAAATTATTATGAAGAATGCTAGTATGATATAATGCGGTAAGAAGTACAAAGTGGGTTAGTTGTGGTCAGCTGAGAAATTGTGTGGGTATTTCCAAAATATATAATTATGTCAGCATCTCCGTCTTCAGAAATACTGCTTGAAATCTTGAAGATTACCAACCAGTTATGATAGCTCAGAGAACTCAATCTTATCAGATTTGCAGATGATACTACGTGGGCAGGAACAGCCAACACCCTAGATGATAGGCTCAAGATCTAGATGGATCTTGGCAGACTTGAACACTGGACCTTATCTAACAAAATGAAATTCAATGTAGAGAAAAGTAAAGTTTTACACTTAGGCAAGAAAAACCAAAAGTACACATATAGATTGGGTGAAACCAGGCTTAATAGCAATAACTATGATAAAGATCTTAGAGATTAGTGGACAATCAACAGTGTGCAGCACCAGCCAAAAAAGCTAATGCAATTTTAAGTTGCATTAACAGAGGGATTCAGTCAAGATCAAGGTACTATAACACCTTAGTAAGACCATACCTAGAATACTGCAACCAATTTTGATCTCCACAATGTAAAAAAGATGTTGAGACTCTAGAAAAAGTGCAGAGAAGAGCAACAAAGATGATTTGGGGACTGGAGGTTAAAACATATGAAGAATGGTTAGAGGAACTGGGCATGGCTAGTCTAGTGAAAGAAGGGCAGGGGAGACATGATAGCAGTGTTCCAATATTTGAGTGGCTATCACAGAGAGGAGGAGATCAACCTATTTTCTGAAGCATCTGAAGGCCAGACAAGGAATAATGGATGGAAACTGATCAAAGAGATTCAACCCAGAAATAAGGAAAAAATTTCCGACAGTGAGAACAATCAACCAGTGGAACAGTTTGCCTTCAGATGTTGTGGGAGTTTCATCCCTGGAAGCTTTCAAGAAGAGACTGGACTGCCATCTGTCAGAAATGCTGTAGTCTCCTGCTTGGTGGGGGGTTGGACTAGATGACCTACAAAGTCCCTTCCATCTCTTTTTTTTCTAATTCTAATTTTTTCCATACCTAATTTGAGGACATGATTATCAGCTGTCTCACAAAACATTTGCCCAGAAGGATTTTTTTTTAATTTTTATCTTATTTTGTGCCTTTGAGTCAGTCTTGACTCTTGGCCATTATGAAGCTCTTGGCAAGTCCTGACGTTTTCCTGGCAACATTTTCAGAAGTGGTTTGTCATTGCCTCCTAAGCCTGAGAGAGAGAGAGAGAGAGAGAGACAGAGAGAGAAAGACTGGCCCAGAGTCACACAGCTGGCTTTGTGCCAAAAATAGAGCTCAGTTTTCTGGTTTCTAGCCTGAGTCCTTAACCACTAGAACAAACTGGTTCTCCTGGTGCAATTAGTCATTCACAAAAGATCTATATTTATAACAAAAAGAAAGAAACACCATTGTAGCCACCCATCACTTTAATTTCTAAGGCTGTCTTAGAGGTGAGGGTGGAACCCAGGGAAATGTAGAGAACTGCAGGTCATGCTTGATGGTGGTGCTTTGTAGCATGCTAACTTCCTATTCATTTTCTTTAATTAAAATAATGCCAAAGTAAAATAGTTGGGTAAGAAAATCACCTTATTGACACCAAAAATATGATTTCATTTGGTAGGCATGTTTTTGTCCTAAGAACTATGTTTGGCACTAGATGATAGATAGTTACGTTTATTCAGCATAAAGTAGGTGTTTATATAAAACAATTATTTTCAAAACTTATATACTCGTATACACTTATATTTGAGGCATTGAAAAATAAAGCTTTTGGCAAATTGCTGAGATCTTGATGTTTCCATTTTTATCTATTTAATTTTCCATTTTGTTTATATGACCAATTTGTAGTCGACTCACATCCTGGTCAGTACCTCTTTACTCTCCTACCATCGGGTAGGAGATATAGAAGTATAACCAGCTGCACCAACAGGCTTAAGAACAGTTTCTATCCATGGGCTGTCAGACTCCTGAATGGGAAATAACTCCATGACTTGTAGGGCTGGCGGGTTGTGCAATTAGCTCACTTGGTGTAATTGTTGTCACTGTGAGTTGGGGGGGTGCATGTAGGGAGGCTCAGACAATCTCATTGTACATATGTTGTACTTTGACAATAAAGGTTGATTGATAGTTCTTCATATTTTAAACTATCATGATACAACTGAAGTAATATATTAACATAATATAAAAATGACAATGATTAAGAATTTTCAATCCTATATATTTAAATATGAGTGAGATTAATTAATCCAAATAAACATGGATATGATTAGGCTGATTATATCACCTTGTTCATTTTTATAAGTACTTGAATCAATCAGTTGTTGCACATTTAGAAGGCAACTATGGATGTTATACTATTTATTAGTTAGCTATAAGATCAGCCAAGTTGGGTTGAAGAGGTACCGCTTTAATTGCTATGGATTTGTTTAAATAGATTCTAATTAAGCAATTATAGATGAATTCTTGCCAACAATTATTGTAAGATAAATACCCACACAATGAGAAGACTAATTATTTAAATGCTATTTCATGAAGAATAAATATTAAAACTGTTTATTTAATACACAATTACAATCTAATACAATAAAAAGTCATACGCTAGAACTTTTTTCCTAATGATTTTTTAAAGTAATGAATCTTTACTATGTTACTATTTTTAAAAACTAAATGGTTTGAAATTCCTACCCATTGCCTAAAAGAAAATTATCTTTTATAATGACATGTTTGAATTAAGGCCTGTGGAAAAAAGTCTTTCAAAGAAACATTTTTACATGACATTCTTGTGATTGTATTCATTTTCATATTATTCCATTATCCTATTTGGGTATTGTAACACTCAAACTTTGATTAAGCTTCATTTCATCAGTATAATTTAAATGATATGTTTTAATATAAATGTCTACAGGAAAGAAGATTTGTATATACAAATGAATGTATATGAATGTATATGAATACATGATTTCTTAGCAAGCTATCATCTTGCAGTGCTATGGTGAGTACTTGGAATTTAGAGTATCTGAGTGGGATTATTAAATAATCACAAGTATTACAAATATTCTCATTCTTTTTTCCATAGACTATTTGCTGCAGTTCCTTGATTATTCTGTATCTCAAATTTTGGAAATTTGAGTTGCAAAAAATTAAGTATTAGGTAGGTGAAGGTAAAGAGGATGGCAATTGCTCTTTGGGGCCTTCAAGAGCACTAATCTTTTCCCAATCTCATTCCCAATTGGAGACAACCTGAATTGCCATGTCTCAAGGTGTTATGGCTGTGCCTGGTGAGCTACCTTTAGTCCTGGCAGCAGTTATCAAGGCATGTCATTCCAATTCATGGAAAGTGGTTGTTGAGTTGATAGCCTGAAATGAAAGACTCCTCCAGAGATAGCTGGCTGTCCAAGTGAGGTACCTGAGGTCTGGTTTAGCTTGGGTAAACCTTGCTTTGATTTACCTTAGACTTGGCAATGCTTGTTCCTCTAGCCTACCTGGGAGTATATCATGGTATCAGGGGACTACAGAATGTAAAAAGTGGACTAAGGAGTAGAAAGAAGGCTAGTGGTAAAAGTGGAGTGGAATGGAGAGTTCACAGTCAGTGAAAGGAGAACCATGACTAGTTGCTTTCTTGGGGGTACTTTGCACTTTGCACAAATGAGATCAGTGTGATATTGTGCACCTGGAAGGTATGCACCAAACTGACTGGGACCTGGGACCTCCATCAGGTATTCAGTGGATGTAACTTCAAATTCTACAAAGAAGAGAAGCAGTGTACAATGTAATAAATAAATTGGTAATAAATAAAGGAGGAGAAATAGCACCATTATTTGCAATGCTCACAGCCTGATTGTAGATGAGTGAACTATCATTTTATTCCTGTATGGATGTATTTATTTAGGACACCAAGCTTGATGACTCAGGAAGTTGTATTTTTTAAAAATGACCCAGTTAATTTTAGATGCTATTGTTGGAAGCATATCAATGAAAAATAATCAAGAGGTCATAAAAGAACCACAAGGATAAAGTGCAGAATACTGGTGGGTGGGAAAACTTTTGGCAACAGCCACTACAAAGGCTTTAATGAGAGGAAAATATGTTCTTAAGCAAATTAGAGAGCAGTGGGATGATTAAATGGTAAATAATGGTTATATACTGTCTAAAAGACAGAAACAATAGAATGTTTGAGAAGTAATATATTCTCAATTTGCTTTGTGTATCAGTTTGTTTCTGAGTAACTAAATTTATCCTTTTGACAAAAACAAATAGATCTTAATGGGCCTGAGGTAGTAAAAGTGGGTAGCTGGACTTATGGACAAAAGGATCTTGTCTACTTCCTCAGGCATTACTTGAATCAAGTTCAATCCAAATAGACATCACAAGTCTATTCCCTGGGCAACTCATTAGAACTTACCCAACCATGCTCCAACTCCAAGCAAATCTGAGCAACTTTATCTGCCACATAACATGAATATTCCTCATTATAGCCTGGAGATGATGTTCAAACCACCCCAATAGAGAGTGGGTCATCCTAAACAAGGCCACTAGAAGATTATCAGCAGATGTAATAAGAGTGGATAAATACCAATGTTTCATCATCCTTACCACCATCTGTGCTCAAATATATTCTATGTATTTTGCTCTGCCTTTCTCCAATTGTGCTCTGGCTATCGTTTCTGGAGTTTCATTTCTCAGAACTCATTAGAAAACCAGACAGCATATGGGATTTATGCACAGAAAGAGATTGCAGAAGAGCAATCTACTCAAGGTCTCCATCATATGCCTATACCAGGCTGCAGCCAAAGTGCCTAACTAGTCCTCGGAAAAAACCTGAAGCTCCCTCTGGAATCCAACAACATCCATGAATTGCCTAGTACAAGAGTTCCTAACCACGGTCCACTACTGGGCCTTGAGTGGTTTAGAACCGAGCCATGGAGGTAGTTGGCGAGTGCACATATACGTGCATCCCCAATTGCATAAGCAGTGGGCAAGCATGTGTGCATATGCTCCATTTGCATGAGCAGTGGATGCACATGTCCGCCACTTGTGCAAATGGAGGTGCACATGCACGTTCCCTTGCCCACTATTCACATGAAACCATCCCCTCTCAACTCCCCCCACTGGTTCACAAAGCTGGAAAAGTTGGAGAACTCTGGTCAAGGACAGACTGTAAAAATGGCTGCCCCAGAGAATTAGACAGCAATGAAAGAGGGAGCTGTCCATAGCAATAGACTGATGGTAATGTTCTCAAAAAATAGATCACACTGAAACTGCCCCAAGGCAAGAATCAAATCTAGTGTGTGACTTCCAGAATAAAATGGACCTCTATTATTTGGGACAGATACATCCAGAATCCATGAATTCCTGATATAACCTACACTTAAAATCAGTAGGTGACAGGTTAAAATTCCCAAGAACCATCAACCTCAGCCCTAAGAGTCCACTGTTAATTGTGTAGTGAAATAAAGCAACTTAAGCAGGGATAATGCTGAGCAGCAGGGATATATCTTATATATAATTAGCTTTCATCAGCATACTGAACTCCTAACCAGCAAGTGACCTCACCCAGTAGTTTCACAGAAATGTTGAACAGGAAGGGAGAAAGCATTAAACTCTATGGAACTCCTAGCTCTGCCACAGGTCATCCATAAGTATAACCAAGGCTGTCTTCACACTGAATCCAAGCCTGAAATCCAACTGAAGTGGACCTAGATAATTTACTTCCTCCAGAGTTCTCGTCAGGTTCAGAACTGAGTTATCCCTGGTGTATTTTATAGGAACACTTTACATATATAGCTAACCTGCTTCACTCCAAATATTTTAGAATAGATCCATCAAGTAAATGGAACTCCATTTTGTGAAGAAACACTTGGAACTGAGTTGACAAATGTTGATGCCCACCAAATTGTTGGTTCTAAAAAAATGTCTATTTAAGGCTCAACAGAAATCCTGATTTCCATTTCCACTCCAAAATGTCCCCTGAATGATTGCAGTTCACAGAAAATGCCACATAAGTATAAATCTTTCAAACCACAGAAAAAATGCCTCCTTTATAGCATATTCTGCCCAAATAGAAATGGCTTGATAAACCATGGTCACAACTGGCATAATCATAATCATAATAGTAAACTTGGAAGGGACCTTGGAGGTCATCTAGTCCAACCCCCTGCTCAGGCAGGAAACCCTGTACCATTTCAGACAAATGGCTGTCCAGTCTCTTCTTAAAAACTTCCAGTGTTGGAGCATTCACAGCTTCTGGAGGCAGGTTGTTCCACTGCTTAATTGTTCTGTCAGGAAACTTCTCCTTAGTTCTAGGTTGCTTCTCTCCTTGATTAGTTTCCATCCGTTGCTTCTTGTCCTGTGTTCGGGTGCTTTGGAGAATAGCCTGGCTCCCTCTTCTTTGTGGCAACCCCTGAGATATTGGAACACTGCTATCATGTTACTCCTAGTCCTTCTCTTCATTAAACTAGACATACCCAATTCCAGCAGCCGTTCCTTATATGTTTAAGATCATGGCATCTGGCCCTCTCAGTTCCTGGCAAATAGATGGGGAAGAAATGGAGGTAGTAACAGATTTTATTTTCCTGGGCTCCAAAATCACCATAGATGGGGACTGCAGCCAAGAAATTAAAAGACGCTTGCTCCTGGGAGGAAAGCCATAGCAAATCTAGACAGCACACTAAAAGCAGAGACATCACCTTGCCAACAAAAGTGCGTATAGTCAAGGCTATGGTCTTTCCAGTTGCAATGTATGGCTGTGAAAGTTGGACCATAAGAAAGGCTGAGTGCCAAAGAATTGAGGCCTTTGAACTATGGTGCTGGAGAAGACTCCTGCGAGTCCCTTGGACTGCAAGGCAATCAAACTGGTCAGTACTAGAGGAGATCAATCCTGATTGCTCTTTAGAAGGCCAAATCCTGAAGTTGAAATTCAAATACTTTGGCCACCTAATGAGAAGGAAGGACTCACTGGAGAAGAGCCTAATGCTGAGAAAGGTTGAGGGCAAGAGAAGAATGGGACGACAGAGAATGAGGTGGCTGGATGGAGTCACTGAAGCAGTAGGCGTGAACCTAAAGGGACTCCAGAAGATGGTAGAAGACAGGAAGGCCTGGAGGAACATTATCCATGGGGTCGCGATGGGTCAGACATGACTTTGCAACTAATAACAACTCCTAATCATCTTTGTTGCTCTTCTCCGTATTCTTCCCAGAGTCTCAACATTTTTTTATATCGTGGTGACCAAAACTGGATGCAGTATTCCAAGTGTGGCCTTACCAAAGCATTGTAAAGTGGTATTAATCCTTCACATGATCTTGATTCTATCCCTCTGTTAATGCAGCTTAGCACTGTGTTGGCTTTTTTGGCAGCTGCAGCACACTGCTGGCTCATATTTCAGTGATTGTCCACTAGGACTCCGAGATCCCTCTCACAGTTACTACTATTGAGCAAGGTACGCCCTATACTATACCTGTACATTTGGTTTTTCTTGCCTAAATGTACAGCCTTACTCTTTTCACCATTGAATTTCATTTTGTTAGATAGCACCCAGTGTTCAAGTCTGTCCAGATCGTCCTGTATCTGAAACCTGTCTTCTGGAGTGTTGGCTATTCCTGCCAGCTTGGTGTCATCTGCAAATTTGATGAGTTTCCCATCTATCCCTTTATCCAAATCATTGACGAAGATGTTGAAAAGCACTGGGCCCAGAACAGAGCCCTGGGGCACCCCACTACACACTTCCCTCCATGTAGATGTGGTTCCATTGAGGACCACATGCTGAGTACAGCCGGTCAGCCAGCTACGAATCCATCTGGTGGTGATGCTATGTAACCCACATTTTTCTAGCTTATCAAGTAGTAGGTTGTGATCTACTTTATCAAATGCCTTACTGAAGTCCAAGTAAATTATATCCACAGCATTCTTCTGGTTCACTAATTTTGTCACTTGGTCAAAGAATGCAATAAAATTTGTCTGGCATGATCTGCTTTTTGGCTTTTAGTAATGATTTTGTTTGCCTCTAGCTGCTTGCTGATTCGTTGTTTGATTATCTTTTCCAGAATCTTCCCAGGTATTGAGGTCAGGCTGATAGGTCTGTATTTTCCTGGATCTATTTTTTTTCCTTTTTTGAAGGTCCTCTGGTAATTCTCCAGGATCTTTGAAAAATATAGTTCAGTAGTTCTGAGATCACATCTGTCAGTTACACCTTGGGGTGTAATCCATCTGGTCCTGGTGATTTGAACTCGTCTAGGCTGGACAGGTGCTCACTTACCATTTTCTTGCTATATTAACTTGCATTTCTATTCTGTTTTTTATGGCACTATTTTTGATAGGTTGGTCTGTTTTTTCCCTTTGTGTAAAGACAGATGCAAAAAATGAGTTAAATAGTTTTGCTTTCTCCCTGTTGCTTGTCACCTTCTTGCCATTTTCAACCACTAATGGACCAATCATTTCCTTCACTTTTTTTTGTTTTTTACACGTTGAAAGAAGCTTTTTTTGTTATTTTTGACTTTGGTCGCAAGCCTTAGTTGATTCTGAGCCTTATTTATTTTTTATTTTATTTTTTTATTTTAATTCCATTTATATCCCGCCCTTCTCCGAAGACTCAGGGCGGCTTTACAAACTTAGCAGTAGCCTTCATTCTATGTATATGCCTGCTTATTAGGGCTTTCACACACACACCCCAAGCGGCATTATTACAAAGTCAGCTTAATTGCCCCCAACAATCTGGGTCCTCATTTTACCTACCTCGGAAGGATGGAAGGCTGAGTCAACCTTGAGCCTGGTGGGACTCGAACCTGCAGGCTCGGGCTATTTGCTCATATTCTGCCTTAGTTATGTGCCTCTCTTTCCACTTTCTATACTTGTCCTTTTATCTTTTAATTTATAAGAGAATTCTTTATGCGGCCATGCTGGTTTCTTTTGAGAGCTGTTATTTTCCCTCTTTGTTGGTATTGTGCTAGACTGGGCTTTTATTATCTCATTTTTCAAAATTTCCCAATCTTCTTGAGTTGTTTTCCCTTTGAGGATTCTCATCCATGGAATCCTTCCCAAGCTTATTGAAATTAGCTCTCTTAAAGTCAAGACTCTAGTTTGACTGTATTCTATTGCTTGTGCTCCCTGAATGTTGAATTCCAATATTGCATGATCACTTCCTCCCAAGGTTTCTGTGGCTTCAACACCTTCTATCATTCCATCTCTGTTAGTGAGAATTAGATCCAAAATGGCTTATCCTCTAGTTCCCTTCTCTACTTTTTGAGTGAAAAAGTTGTCTGCTGGGTTTGTCAGGAATCTGTTTGATCTTCCACTTGGTGCAGAGTTTGTCTCCCAGTTGATGTCAGGGTAGTTAAAGTCCCCCATTACTATTGTGATGTGCTTCCTACATACTTTAGTTAGCTGACTAGCAAAAAGTTCATCTATTTCCTGTTTGGTTGGGTGGTCTATAGTATACACCTATGACAATGTCATTTTTTCTCCCTTCTTTATTGACCCAAATGCATTCAAGTTTACAGTTTTCATCATAATTGTGCTCTATTTCTGTAGAGATGTAGTTATTTCTTATATAGATAGCAACTCCACCTCCTCTTTTATTTGGTCTGTTTCTTTTGAATAATAGTCCATAGTAACTTTTGGAAGGCCTGGGTAGCTGGATTCTTGATATTTTATGTGATTCAGAAGGTGTTAACTAAAAGAATGCTCTTTCTGATTTCCACACCTTTTCTAAATCCAACAGGAATAGGTTTTGGAAAGTTTATTATTCTGTGATAGAAGAGAACAGGAGCTCTTCTCGGTGTTCTTCTCGGTGTTCAAAGCACTCCATGGCATGGGGCCGGAGTACCTTAGGGAACATCTGCTGCCGGCATCAAGCTCCCTGCGCCCTGTGCGTTCCCACAGAGAGGGCCTCCTCAGGGTGCCACCGATCAGAGAATGTCGATTGGTGGCCCCCAGGGGGAGATCCTTCTCTGTGGGCGCTCCGGAGCTGTGGAACCAGCTACCGGTTCCACTGTTTTAATATGGGCAACTATTTAATCTCTTTTTAACGTTTGTATTTAGTATTTTATTCTGCCCTGTGAACCGCCCTGAGTCCTCAGGGAGAAGGGCGGTATACAAATATTATTAAATTAAATTAAATTAAATTCTCTACAGCTGGTGCCTCAATAGTTGGTTTTGCTTTGACTTTTGTTTTTTCCTTAATTATTTCTAGAATTTTCCCTGTTCTTTTAGGAAATTAATTTCTCTTGAAAGTTTTTGGAAAATACAAGATCCAAATTTGTCCTAAGGAAGACATGTCAAACTCACGATGTCACGTGATGTCACACAACATATCAGAGCTTTTTTCCCATTGCGGGCAATGGGGTGGGCGCAGTTTCCTGATGATGTGTCCGGCCCGTGGGCCGGCAGTTTGACACCCCTGTAACCTAAGGTTTTCCGTAATTCAGTTGCCATGGTGCTGTTGATTAAAACATGGGCTTTCCTCACAACAAAGTCACCTGGATAACTGTGTATAATTAGGTTGACAAAAGTGTAGTAATATTTTGTTGGCTATAAGTATTAGTAACAAGGTATTTGTAGGTATGCAAGTATTTTTCTCTATTGACTTCTAAGAGGTATGAGCATTGTCCTTGATTTTTTTCTGAAATTGAGTTTTCCAGATTTACTCCAGTTCCTGACTAGACCAGTTGCCAGGTCTATGTGAAAATAGTTCCTCTAAGTGTGACCAAAGTTTATTTTCTTCATCACTGATTATGCTTAGATGATTTCTTAGACAGCTTCCTCTTCAGATGCTATGATTTTCAGTAAACATGAATGCTGGCAGCTCTCCTTGTAAAAATTAACAAATGGCATCATCTTCTGAGTTAACAGTCAATATTCCATGCTGATATTTCCTGTGAGCCTCAACAAGAGTGCTTCTGCAAAAAAAAAGCAAAAGAAAGGGGAAAAAAATCTGTGACTTGCTTGCTGCTGAAGAACTCTCAGCACTTTTCACAGAGGAGATTTCTGTTGGGTATTGCTGAGTACATATTCTGTTTTTTTTTTAATATTCTTTTTATTAATCTACCACAAATATATTTTCCTTATCTCTCTTTTATTAATGTCATTAGAACAATTATGTCAGATAATGAATAAAGTATACCTCTGAAGAATTTCACAGGCTTCTATGCTGTGGACTAATTGCAAGAGTGCAGTTTTTCCCCATTATTGTACAGCAAATTCTTGTGGGACAAATGCATAAAAAGTTTTGGTTTCAGTGCTATGTATTTCCTTTGGATTCAGTCAATCCTTTTGTAGATATGCCCAAAATTGTACTGTAAAGTTTTTGAATACATGAATCTTTAGGTAGTTCTCATTGTTTTGGGGGGCGGGGTTCCATTCCAACTTAACCAACACAGATAACAAAACAATGAGTAACAAGATCTTGAAAAATTACTTTATGGATGTACAAATGCACACTTACCATTTTGTACATGCATACAATTCCATCCAAATATCCAAAAATCCTATCCAAACAGAATCACAGGCTTCAAACCACAAACATATGAAGGAGTTTATTTTTATTTTATTTTATTTTATTTTAATTCCATTTATATCCCGCCCTTCTCCGAAGACTCAGGGCGGCTTACAAGCTCAGCAGTAGCCTTCATTCTATGTATATGCCTGCTTATTAGGGCTTTCGCCCCCCCCCCCAAGTGGCATTATTACAAAGTCAGCTTATTGCCCCCAACAATCTGGGTCCTCATTTTACCTACCTCGGAAGGATGGAAGGCTGAGTCAACCTTGAGCCTGCAGATAACAAGATCTTGTTTGCACTTACAAACCATGAATTTGATTGCTAATAAAATAAGGGTTACCTCTATCAATATATGTCCCCAATTTCATGAAGTTTTCTTCTGTAAAAAAGGCTTCTGTTTTTCTAAATTATTTTCAGGTATTTCTAGATGTCATGAGTTGGTGGTTCTGAGCCCAAATTATTGTTTAAAAATGAGGGTGCTATTATTGGTCCATTCTTCATACATCCAATACATCCTAATATGCAGTGATTATTTCATATAGATACTTCTAATATATTGATTTGCATATTTTATTGACATGGCAGGTTTTGGTCACCTCATCAAACAGTTGTTGACACTGGCAGGTGGTCGCATGGTGCTAGCCTTGGAGGGAGGACATGATCTTACTGCCATCTGTGATGCATCAGAAGCTTGTTTAAATGTTTTACTGGGAAACGAGGTAACCAACATATTCAAAGTTAATAAAATAATGTAAAATTCCTGGATATTTGTCATACTGCGCTGGATTTATAATCTATTATAGAAATAGGGGTAAAGGTCAGTAGAATTACATTGTCTTTGTAAGTACTTATAAAAATGTTTGTGGGGAAATTTAATATGGTGATAGTGGAAAACCTGTTTCATCAGCTATTCATAGAATGGAAAGTCTAAGTATTTTTTTTCCTGAAAAATGATGCCTTTTTTTAACAGAAGTCATTGCTGCCTACATGGATCCAGCCCAATAGACAAAGTTTAAGCACTGGGTTATCCATCCCTGAGACATTTTTTCAGACATTTGATCTTCTTGTGATTAATTTACTTTATTTAAATGAAGATATGCCAAATAATTGCAGTTGAGAATTTTATTCATTAGTGAGTAATGAATTAGCAACTTAGCTACTAACACATAGTCAGCTAAAAAGCTGATTTCAGCCTTTAGGATCAATAACAAAGGATAGGACTTGAGTTTCAATTTTCATAATTTGGAAATACAATTCTTTGTAGGCTATTAATCTCACAATTATAAGCTCTTTTTTGGTGGAAACTCCATTTTCCAAATTGCATAAACATTGCACTCATTTTCATTCAAAAAGAAAAACCTGGCAAGGCCAGCACTGACTTCTCATGATGGCATATCCAACTGAACTCAAATTAGAAAGGTCAGAAAGGCACTCTGCAGTTTGTCAAATGTATTTATTCATGTGCTGAGGATTAGAATTCATAAACATGAATGAAGCAGGCTTTGAAATACTTTTATATTGCTATTGTTGTTCTTGGCATCTCTGTCCATGCAACAGTATGCTGTTCCATCTACACAACTTTTCAGTAGATGCACAGAGACACATACACATACAGGCACACGGAGGTATGCAGATAGATAGATAGATAGATAGATAGATAGATAGATAGATAGATAGATAGATAGATAGATAGATAGATAGATAGATAGATAGATAGATAGATAGATAGATAGATAGACAGATAGACAGACAGACAGACAAAATAAACCTCTGTAAGCAAAACAGTTACTTCCAACATTCTCAATGAGCAAATCAGACTTGAAGATTTAATAACACAAACTAATTACAAAAAGAGGTGCTTCACAAGATTTTGCTTTGGAATCTTTGGAAGGAAAACAACCCAGAAGAAACAAAACATACACATACAAATATATCTGATTTTTGCACAGAAAATAATCAGTTGAGAAGCTATATTGTGTTCCACTTAGCTACTGCTATTCATTCTCTGCAATAATGAAAGATGGCTTATAATTTAAACATTTAAAGAAAGTATATAATTATACAAATACAATTTTATTATGTATTATTTATTACTTTTATATGGCACTTGATTCCCACTGACTCTGAACAGTTTACAAATGATTTAAATATGACAAACATGACAATAATAACAAGAAGTAAAAAAGCATAGATACTGCGGGGAAAAATTGTGTAGGGATAAAAAACCCTTAAAGGATAAAAAATTAAACTTACAGGTAATCAACTTACAACCATTTACTTAATGAACAAAGATACAATGGCACAGAAAAATGTGATTTATGACAGTCTTTGCATTTATGACTGTCACAGCATCCCCATGGTCATGTGATCAAAATTTAGGTGCTTGACAACCAACACATTATTACAATGGTTGTAGCATCCTGAGGTCATGTATTCATCATTTAGGACCTTTCCAGCTGACTTCAGGCAAGCAATGGGGAAAGCCAAATTCACTTAACAACTGGATGATTCACTTAACAACCATAGCAAAAAATCATAAAATTGAGCATGATTTATTTAACAACTGTCTTGCTTAGCAATGAAAATTCTGATTCTAACTGTGGTCATTAAGTCAAGGACTACCTGCAACAGAATATGAGGCCTATCACTGCAGATGTTACAAATTAACTGAATGAATTTTTGAACTTTACTACACTTAGTTATAAGTTAAATCATGGGGAAACAATGCAACTAGCTTCTCTTGATTGTCAGAGATTTTGCACCTCAGATAACCCTTTTCCAACTTTGTAAAGCCACTATTTCTGGCAAAAACAGGTTTAAAACTTGCTCTGTTATATGAAAGTGCTCCCTTAGCCCCCCACTCCAGCCAACTCATAGGATCTCAGAACTATTTGCTTGTGAAGTTCATCATTCTATAAAACAGCATTAGCTTCCAGTTCATCTTTGGCTGTTCTGGTAGGCAACTAATGGTGTAGCTAGACCAATGCCAGTTGTGTATTGTTGTTATTCATCCATTTAACATAATTTGTGATCTTGCATTGTTACTTGATTACATATGTTACCCGTAAGTAGTATAGTCCTTGTACACTCATTTGGATTAGCTCTTCTAAAATTTCAGGAAAGCAAGCAAAAACAATCTACTCCTGCATTTCTTTTGCTTGAGAAGTAGAAAAGAACCAATTCTGTTGCCCTGAATATTATGCCTCAGCTATAATGCATTTAAGTTGGAAGGGAGTCCCATTAATTTCAGTGTATTTGATTTCCAAGTATGTGTGCTTTGGAATACAGCCCAAATTTGGAAATTATACAGAAATCTAACTTGGATCTAAATCACACTTACTTGCATTCCAATGAAACCAGTAGGACCAACTTCTAAATGTAAACTTTTAAGATTACAGTATTTTATACTGAGAATCAGTTTGCTTCTTCCCAAGAGTATTTATGACAGTTTATCATCACTTTTCAAAGCTAGAAAGGATATGGACTGAGTCTATATGAATGTCCAAAATCCCAGGTTTCCAGGGAAGTGAGAGAGGGACAACAATCCATGGGTGCTGACTCCATTCCTGACCATTTTATGTTAAGTGAAAAAGTCCAAAGTGGAATTGTTCATTGGTTTGATAAATTATGCTTAGAATATTGTCATGATGTGGAATCCTGTGCAGATGAAATTCACAATTGAAAGGATGCCATGCCAAATGTATACAGTAAAGGGTCTCACTACATATATTAACATCTGATATGGAAATGCCAGGAGTGAAGATGGTTTGAGCAGGGATTCTGGAGTACAGTAAAAGCAGACCTGGGCCTCCTTTGCTATTTCAATTACACAACTGCTGAGTAGAGCTTGGGTGAAACCAAATTTGGCAGGAACTAGTGGTTGTTTCTCTTTAAAATCTCTTTCTAAACTCCCCTAGGGAGCCACTCAGAGGGACATTCTTTTGAGAAGTGTGAAAAGATTAAGAAGTTAGCTCCCTTTTGAAACCTGAAGTAAAAATCCTGAATCCTTAATTGAGGTATTTGGGGTAAGGGAGATTAAGCTACTTCAAGATATTCATGATGCACTCAATTGGTGATTTTAAAGCAAATCCATTCATTATATAGGCAACTATCAAAACAGAGACCTGTTGTTTCAACTAATTAGAAGAAAAGCTTGAACTGAAAAGGACAAATTGTTTAGATGACTAATTGTTTGAGATAATAGCATGAGATCAGTATTTTAAAGGCAAGCTTTTTTCCCCCTGATAATCTCTTACTTATCGTACAAGAAATTATAATTGAAAAAAAGCTCTTTGTGTTTAAGAAATATGAAGCACTTGGCTTGAAAGAAACTTTTGCTAAACAAAAATTGCACTTAGGTTGACTTTTAAGTTCTCTTCCTAAAGCTGATGCTTAGGGCCAATCCTGCCATTAGATAAAACGAGACAAGCCACCTCTGACAGCTGATTTGGGATGTCATGCAATTGAAAAAGCAGAACATGTGACAGTTATTAAATTTATTTTTGTATTTTTTTTTCCTGCTAAAGAAAAGTAGAACATGAAATTTTCTCCCTCAGGTGCCAGAATAACTTGATTGCTTTTAGTCTTTTGAACCCTGACAGGAAGGAAACACCTGCTGCCCAGAGGCTGCAGAATGCTGACCATGGTGAGACTCTCACTTTGCATCTTCAAGTTACTGAATAAAAGCAGTGAAAGGACACTGGGAAAAAAATGTTTTAACAGGAATAGATATAATCCATATAACTGAAGCTTATATCTATGTAGAATTTAGAATGAACCAAATATCAATAAACATGGTACATGTAAGTGCAAGATCTCAGGGCAGGATTAAGAATTTTTTGAGACACTAGAGCAGAAAAGTGCTGCGTCATGGACAAATTGACCCATTCTTTCCAAAGTATTTTTGTCTCTCTCAAATTTTCCATTTTTCTATAAAACTGTGCAACTGCGTGATTGTGAGCTCACATTTCTTTATAAAAGCCCAGTTTACCTTGGCCCCCCTTTACCCAGTGTGCTTAGAGATTCCACTTCTTTGAAAATGCCTTTTCTCATACACTACATGCACAAATTTAAAAGCAAATGCAAGAAAACATAGGAGAGACCAAGTGGGTTAGCCTCAACTGTTTAAAAAAATATCCTTTGGTATATCTTTTCAAGCATATCCATCAACTGGTTCTGTTGCTCCTGCACTGACCTTAGTCAGTTGTTTATGTAAAATTCTTTTATAAAGATGTATTTCCACTCTTTCAGTTTTTGTGCTCTTTGGCTCCAGCGCTAAAAGAATGCCAAGAAGCGTAGGAGTGAAGGTGATGTTGCAATGCCTGTCAACTATAGAGTGATCCCTTTTGTTCGCTGCTAGGTCTCATGATATTTTCCAGGGACACCCTCTTGTCTATTTAGTTTAATGATTTTAAAGAATGGATCATTGCCACCAGAAATTATTCTCTGCAATACAGATTCTCTCTCTCTCTCTCTCTCTCTCTCTCTCTCTCTCTCTCTCTCTCTCTCTCTCTCTCTCTCTCTCTCTCTCTCTCTCTCTCTCTCTCTCTCTCTCTCTCTCTCAGAAGATATAATTTGTTGCAATCCTTGGTGCTTTTTAAGTGGTTCTTTACAAGAGTGCATCTGGCATCACAAAGGTGAGAGTGTAATGATTCTACCTCTAGATTCTGATGAGGTTTCACTGACATGGAGCAGAAGCTGACAGAGGAATTGAGGCCAAAGTTCTGAAATGAATTGTTAGCTGTTTGCCAAAGCTGTTAAGGTGACACAAAGGGAGAATGATTAAATATATGACAATAATTATATTATTATTTACTATATTTTCTTAGGTTCCATTTGAATTTTAGTTAAATTACAAATTGTATCTATTTTACTCATCCATTAATATTTTCGTAACTGCCAGTATGCACATATGACCTACAATGGCATTAGGTTCCCAGGCTGGATTTGCATTCCCTAATGCTTTGGGAAGTAAGTTCATTAGCCTTTTGGTGAAGTGCTTTCAACAACATGTCTTCCTTTTCAATAAATATATTCATTTGTTTAAAGAATTACTTATTACAATTACAGCTCTATAAATAACACCATTCCAATAAACCTACCATTTTTATTGAGAATGAATTATATCAGTTGGGAATTTGAAAAATAAATCTATGTTAAAGCTAATATAAGGAAAATAATTATTTTAGTTTACACCCAATTAATCTCTAGAATTATGGTTACATGACTTTTTTCTTCCCAATCTAAGTAGTTGCAAACACTGCAAATACCAAGCTCTCTTTAATTTTATAAGTATTCTTTACTTACTTACTTACTTATTTACATTAAAATTGTACCACATCACAGAGTTGTGTACTCACATGACAAGCCTGTGTAAACAGTGACAAATTTTCCATTGTCTATTATATCTACACTTGCCAAATAGTTTCAGTAATGTTTTGTTTTGGTGTCCAGCTGCACATATAGACACATTGGAATTTGATTTGTGAGTAGCTTACCAAAATTACCAAAATAACTAACATTTTTAAATGACTATTACATAGACATGCACCTGCTCAAGAGTCTCTGAAAATTAGTCTTGCAGTCATTGGAAAGCCCCCTTGGAATTCAATTACATGGTTGAAAAACAGAAAGCAAAAACTTTGTCTTTCTCTCCATGGAACAGCAAGGAAAAGTCACAACAAATTATCTTCTCTGATAGATATTTTCAGAATTCAATATTTTTGATATGTTTTTGCTTCCACTGAATTTTCAGTATATTCATACCCTTTACTATTGATTTCTTCTATTTTTTTTCCAGTTGGAACCCATCTCTGAAGACATCCTTCATCAAACACCTAATGTGAATGCAATAGTTTCTTTGCAAAAATCTACTGCAATTCATAGTAAGTTTCAGGGATTTACTCATCCCTAAACATTTAATATTGCCTTTATTACCTGAATAGTTTTTTAGGATATGTAAACAATCCATTTTTTCTTACTAGTCATAGCATAACAGCACCATATAGTCATCTGGTGGATTCTTCTTTCTCCCTCAATTAATAGAAGTTTTCAGATTTTTTTGTTGTTGTTGTCTATTGGCAGCTCACTCATAAACTTTCAATACCTGGGCAACTGTTTCTATTGAAAGATATGAAGAATTGATTGCAGTTGAAAATATATTGAAGAACTTAACATACCTAAATGCATGATAGGGCTCATTTTAGAGCCCATAATCTTTAGAGCTTTGAATTTTGAAGCCAAATTGAGGCAAATAACAAAGCACCTAACAGTGATTGCTCCTTAGCATTGATTGCAATGCCAGAATATATTTTCTATCCCCTTTCAATTTACTTTTTTATTTTTCTAGATATATGGATGCTCACCATTTTTTGTTCTCTAAAAATACATACTGCTCTTACAGTATGTGGGTTTCCAAAATATTCCAAGTATTGCCATAATATGTATACAATTCTAATTATAGTTGTTTTTGTGAAATGAATGTTGCGCAGGTGAATAAGGCTAATGTTTTCAGCCATTTTGACAACTCTTCTATTTTAGCTCCTGTGACTCTACTATTAGCTATGGTGTTAAATGATGAAGATTTTCTCTATACACTCTGTATTTCATTGTTAAATCCCAATGTTTTTCAGTTCTTTTTGAGCTACACTATTATGGTTTGCTATTAGTACATTTGTAAGTTAAACTTGTAGTCATCAATTATTGTGATGTATGGAGTGTTATGTCCTAGAATGTTGGTCTATATAAATTCAGCAATATATTAAAAAAATCACATGATCATTCTGGAACTTTTTTCCAGTGTTGAAAGTCACATCAATATTTTATGACATCAGATCCACACTTTTTACATAAATCCCATTGTACCATTTTGGTCAGTGTTTATGTCTTTTCTTATAATTTGTTTGAATAATTTTGATAGAATTTGGGAAGAGTTTCATCTTTCTCTTTACAAACATTTCAGTGCTTTGAATTTTCATTTTTATTCAGTTGTTCTTAGCACCTGTTCTTATGCTGCAAATATTTGCCCTTCTTGATTGATCCAATATGAAGCCACTGTCAAGTTTTGCCACTGTCCATATTTCCCTCAGTTTTTTTCAGATATTGACCTGATTTGTAGATGCTTATCTTTCCAATTACTCATTTGCTGGTGTAATTGGGGGAAAAGGTCATTATTATTTATATATGTATTATTCATGATTTATAGTAATTATGTATAATATAATAAATATGTATTATAATTTAATGCAGATAATTTCTTAGAAAATAAAGACAGGTGGATCAGGGCTCCTGATGTGAAATGTTTTTTCAGAAGAGTGATGATAACTTTTATACAGGGGTTTACAGACCCATGTTTGAATTATGTCAAGAATACACCGTCTTTTTGTATCAAGGGCCAACAGTGCATCTTTGTGGAATTTGCTGGGCAGAAAATAGACCTTGTCAAAGCTGAAAGTGGATAATAATAATAATAATAATTTTATTTATATACCGCCCTTCTCCCGAAGGACTCAGTGCGGTGAACAGGGCAGATATATAAAAAATACAAAAATACAAAAGTTAAAAGAAAATTAAACATATGCCCAGCTAAAAACAATAAATACAGATATTAAAAATGAGATAAAAACCCAACCCATCCCCCTTCAGGCCAGGCCGGCTTGTTCAAATTCCTAAATTATAATTCCTAAATTATAATAATTCCTAAATTATATTAATATCTTTATTTAATAGCTTCTCCTCTTACGGATGGTATGTGTCTTCAATCTCAAGTCCTCTACCAGAGATCTAGGAGTTTGAGGCTTCTGCACAATATGTTAACTGTTCCTAGCCCTGTACTCCTCTGCACAGAAAGTTCTGTTGTTATTCCTGTGCTCTCTTGGAGCCACTCTCCCAGTTTAGGAGTCACAATCCCAAGGGCTCTTACAATGACTGGGACTATTTTATTTTCCATATCCTCTCCAAGTTCTCCTTTAAGCCCTGGTATTTCTTTAGATTCTCATATTCTTTCATCCTTGGCACCACATCTATCACCATTGCTGTCTTTTAGTCTTTATTTATTACTATAATGTCTGGTAGATTGGCTAGCACCCATGTGTCTGTCAGGATCTGGAAGTCTCATCAAATCTTAGTTTCTCCATTCTTCTATGGGATCCCCATCTGGATTTAGGAAGGTCTAGCTGGGTATTGTGTACAAGAACATTTGTTGCGCCATTCAGTGTATGCTGTTTCTGCTTGTTATCTAATGCCCTGCCATTATGTGTTGATGCTTTCTGTAGAGTAGGGGTGTCAAACTGCTGGCCCATGGGCCAGTTACAACATATCGATGCTGTGCCCACCCCAGCTCCAGCAATGCAAAAAAAAAGTCGTGATACGTCGCAAGATATCACGTGATGTGACAAGTTTGACACCAGTGCTGTAGAGTCTGCACCTTGGATCCTTCAAGTGAGCTAGACCCACTTCTTGTAACTGCTGCTTGGTGCCTGTTTTTGTGCTGCTATGATCAGTGCCTCAGTGCTGTCTTTTAGTGCAGGTCTTTCTAACCATTGGTAGGATTTCCCAAAGTCTGCCACATCAGCTCTGTATTGATGGTTTTATCCCATGCAGAGTCTTGTAAGCTTCAGAAAGGTGTTTTTCTTTGAAGAAAGTTTATGCAAGCACCTCTTCAAAGCTGTTTGTTGGCCTCTTCCATTTGTAAAACAAAGTAAAGTTCTTTCATTTCTTCACATTAAGGTGTTTCAAACCTTTGCCTGGTAGTACCAATAGCCAGAAGGGATTTTTGCAACTGCATGGAAAAGATTCTTCTAGAACTAAAAAGATTCTTCTAGAACTAAAACGCAATCCTACCACTTCAACAAGAAAACTGCATTGCCTCCAAACAAGCAAAACACAGCCATTTTGCAAAGACAAAGAAAAAGGAATAACAAAAAAAATCTTATTTCCACAACTAACAGGGAAATATTTGGGATAGTTTACATTTTTGTTAACAAAAAAGAACTGAACACAATTTTGTGAGTGTTAGAATATATTTTCATTCTATCTGCTGAGAAAAAAAATGATTAAAAAAATGATCAAAGCAAACATGAGAACATTGAGTGTTGTGCTGATTTAATTGTAAGGAATAGGAAAAGTGAAAGTGTCTCTACTTTGTCCAGTTGTTAATGGCACATTTGTGAGTTTTGAATCAGATGAAGTTTGAAGGATGCAGTTATAGAAAGCCAGAATTCTAGCTGTGGGCTACTATTACTTGAATTTTTAATACCTTGACAGAAGCTCAAAAGTGATCCATAGGCTATCATTTCATTGATGGCAAAGCAGAGTATTATTCCTATGGCAATATATTTGAATTGCTTACCCATATGCTTTTTCTTGAAACACCCACCCACTTTGTGAACACTGAAATCCATAAATAAATGGGACTGAATACTTTGTTCCCTGAAAACAGTGACTGTTGCTTAATATTCTGTGAGAACATTGTGGAATGTCTCTATAACTTTGTTTGTTTTACTGTAGACTCTAAGTATACCTTTGATAACAATTTTAATTTTTTGTATTTTTTACATGATATTTTCCCAGATCTAACAATTATAGTGCCTTAAATATAGGAGGAGGTGGGGAATGTCAAGAATTTTACAAGTTGGAAAAAAGCCAATTTTCTGATGCTTTTAGTGCATTTTCATACATTACTCAAAAGCAAGCCCTATTGAGTTCAGATGGGATTTAATCTAAGTTAAGTGGGTATAGGGTTGCAGCTGGGAATCTTAATTTTGTAATGTATTTTAGACTTTATCTCCATAAAATCCTCCATTATATATAGATCCTAGCAACAACTTAAGGAGTTCTGGTAATTTCTTTCAAAGGAACTGTCTCCTTATCATGTTGCATAAATTGATCAAGCAAATTTTCTTTTACCTTCTCCTTAGCTATTTTACTGCTTCTAATAGGGTACACAAATAAAAGAAAGCCTGTCTCTTGATTTAGAGGTGCTGCAGGAAAAAAGCAAGTTGCTTCCAGTTTAGTTTCAAGTCATTGTATTTACAGCTGGATTTTAATATAGTTTAACAAAAATAACTCACCTTTTCCTGGTTGGAAACCTAGTACAGGCTTTTCATATATGTGATTATGTTTGCTTGCAATCTCCTAGCAAAGCATGGGCTGGGGAAATGGTAGAGGACCTCACTTCATGACTAAATATATTACAATTAGATGTCTGCTGAGATTAATTCACTATTTTTGACTTGGAAAAAAGAAACCAAAGGAGTTTTCACACCCAGCTTCCCAAGGATCATACCAAGGTTTGATATGATACAACCATACCAGTTAAAGTGATGCAAGACAGTTTTAAAGGTAACCTTATTTAGAGACATACGGCATAGTGTAGCAGGAAAAAAAATCAACAGTGGTTGAAAATTCTTAATTTATCCTAACATTATAAATAAAAATAGTTCACTATCAAAGATGCTTTTCATACGTTTACAGCAAATTTTGGAATTTCAACCAGTTTAATCTGAAATTTTGAATTAATGCACACTTTCATTTTAGCTTTAGGTTTTCCTAACCTATTCCTTTCTGTTAAGTAAAATTTTCAAAAGTTTGAGCTGTATTCAATGTGTTAGTCTACAAAGTGACACAAGACTCTTTGTTGTTTCATATGACTGCAAGTTCTAGTCTATAGGGATCTCAAAAGGTTCAAAGTCACTACTCCAATGATTCTGAAAATTGTTTGAGTATTCCATGAAAAAGCTGTCAGCTCCATAAGTCTATTCTAAGTTCCCAAGAATATTCTGGAACTTATCTGTAGCAGATTTTTGGAAGAATTTTCTATCTGGGCATAGTTTCTTTTAGCCGATGATAACGTTCTAGAATAGTATGCAATCGGGGCCTCTCTACCATCTGGCAATCCTGTTGCTTAGTACTGCCCCAATGCCATATGGCGAAGCATCACAGGCTAGTGTTACTGGTAGGTTTTTGTTGAAATGAGCTAGGACAGATTCCGAGGATAACAATGATTTTACCACCTGGAATGTTTTGTCTTTGGTGCGCGACCAGACCCAGGGTGATTTTTTGTCCAGTAGGCGGTGTAGCGGTCCTGCCAGGGCAGCCTTATACGGTAAAAAAGAGTGGTAAATATTGAGCAAGCCCAGGAATACTTGTAGCTGATGCATTTGGATTTTGGTGTGGGGACTTGCTGAATTGCCTTTAGCTTTGCATCAGATGGGTGGATTCCAGCAGCATCAATGCAGAAACCCAGGAATTCTGTGGATTCCATGCCGATCTGGCACTTTTCCTTCTTGAGGTTTAGGCCTGCCTCACGGAAATGTTGCAGTACTGCACGGAGACGTTCCACCAGGACTGCCACTGATTCCCCCGTGATCAGGACATCATCAAAATACGGGCAGAGGCCAGGAATGTTCTTCAATGTTTGTTCCATAATACTTTGGAACAACCCTGGTGCTATGCTTACCCCAAACTGCAAGCGGCGCACTTGGAATGCACCTCTGTGTGTGACGATTGTTTGTGCTTCCGCAGTAGCGTCGTCTACCAGTAGCTGCTGGTAAACCTGGGCGAGGTCTAACTTAGCGAAGATTTGGCCTCCCTAGAGCGAAGTGAGGATGTGGCTCACTACTGGTACAAGGGAAGCATGCTGCTGTAGTGCCTTGTTTATGGTGCACTTATAGTCTGCGCAGATCTGGACTTCCCCATTAGGCTTAACTGGGGTAACTATTGGAGTTTCCCACTGGCTACAGTCCACCGGTTGGAGTACTTCCTACTGTACCAGCTTGTCTAGTTCTGCATCAATTTTAGGCTTCAGTGCAAAGAGAACCCTGTGCGGTTTTAATCAGATTGGAGTTACTGCTGGATCGAGGTTGAGTGAAATGGGTGCCCCTTTGTATTGTTCCAACTCTGTGCTGAATACGTTAGCATACTGTTGGCATACTGCTGGCTAGATCAGTTATTTGTGTTCGATGGAAGCCCGTCACCCTGATGCCTAGTGCCTCGAACCAGTGCACGGTCCCGCTATGACCACTATGGTGAGGGGACCCTCAAACTCTGAACTGTACTCTAATGGTAGCTTCCTCTCTTATGGGAACACGGCAATTCTGGAAGTCTGTCAGCAATATCAAACGTGGCTTGTCCACAGATACATAGTAAGGTTGCCGCCTTCAGGCCATAATCTGTGATCTGGTTAGCCCGTAGATAGTTGTCTACTTGGGAGATGTATGAGCTCCATTGTTCTGGATGAGTAATATCAAACTCATTGAGCCTTCCCAATTTAGCCATTTTGGGGAGGCCCCTGTGGTGCTGGTTAATACCTGTATTGCTGCAGTTGGAGCTGTGCTGAACTCTGGGATCCTGGGGACTGATCCCTCAGGTATATCTGTGCCTCCAGTGTGTCTTACTGGCAGGCAGGGCAGGGAGCGTGGTCCCACCAGGGCTCTTTACCTGGTCTGACACCCAGGGATTTCAGCGTGCCTCCATTGTGGCTTACTAGTAGGCGGGGGGTGAGAACTAGGCCTGCCGGGGCTCTTTATCCAGCCTATCACACAGTGATTTCATTCTCTTGGCTAGCAGAAGCTCTCTCCTCTGCAGCATCCCACCTTTGTCTGAGTAGTGGGCTTCAGTAGGCAAGGAGCAGACCAGCATAGTTACAACATTATTTATTGATTCAAACTAGAACTGGAGAACTGCAGGCAATTGCCTGTAATTTATACTCTGAGCCCACAGGGCCTTAACCAATCACAATATTTGAGAAACTTGCTCAAATATGAATGTTCAAAGTTTCCCTCCAAAATCAGCTGGAGTTAACAGTCAGGGTCATCTAACGGTTAGTTTCATTTTAGCTTCACAAGCAGTTGGAGTTAAAGTTAGTTTCACTTTAGCAGGGATTAACACAACTTTATATACAGTATATTCAATACATAACATTCCCTATAATATATGGCCCCATATCAAAGAGAGAGAGATTGGTGTCATTGAATTAGAAATTAAGAGACCACAGATTCTAATCCTGCTTTAGGCACAATGCCAGCAGCGTAACCTTGGGCTAGTTCCTGTCTCTCAACACTAGGAAGGAGGCAAGGGGAAATCACTTCTGAAATCTAGCCAAGAAAACTTCAGGGACTTATCAAGGTGGTCATTAGGAATTAACACTGAATCAAAGACATTAAAAGAAAAAGGGGAAAGTCCAATGCATATAATCATATGGCAAATAAATTATTGTTCTAGTACATCTCCTGATGTTTGTAGATGAAAGAACATTCAGAACTAAAAAACCTGATTGTTCTGATGACATAACTGTTAGAAAGATCTGTCCTGGCCTTTCTAGTTTCTGCTCCTGTCACAGGCATTTCTGGATTGCTCTTTATTTTCACCAACCCCATTTCCTACTTAAGCTTGTGAGAAATGTATCTTCCAATTCTAAGAAATGCCAGATCTTGAACATACTGATAGTATAGAACAGGGGTGTCAAACTCAATTTCATTGAGGGCCGCATCAGCATTGCGGTTGGCCTCAGGGGGCCGGGTGGGTATGGCCAGGGTGGGCGTGGCCTACTGGGTGGGCGTGGCTAGAGTGTGTATGGCCTACTGGGTGGGTGTGGCCAGCTCTACATCGTTCGCATCAAGGGTGCCTATGGGGGCCTGGGCAGGAGTGGGACAGATCTGAGGGTCTCTGGCAGGAGAAGGGTCTCTGGGCCAGGGCCAAGGCAGTGGGGGCCGTTCCCTCACTGTTTCCAGGATGGCTTCGCGGGCCACATGAAACCACTTTGCGGGCCGGATCTGGCCCCCGGGCCTTGTGTTTGACATGTCTGGTGTAGAAAATACTCATTCTATAGGGAAAAAATTTCAGTGTTTCTTTCTCAGATGCTCAGAGATCATTAAATTCTGTGCTGATCTTTTTAGTTTATTACTTTCTCAGAAAGCTGTGACACAGACCTTGGAAAGAGAGAGAACTTTCCAACTTGGCACTGAGGGCTCAGAAACATAACTTCACTTGCAGTCATTTGGAATCCTAGTTACTCATACTCATATACTTAGAAGCTCTCTGTGTTGAACTTAAGCAACTACTTGGGCTTATACCACCATGTTAGTGAGATTTCCCATAAATTATGGTATGTTTTCTTTAGGAAAGTACTGGAAGTCTGTGAAGCCTTATATCATGCCAGTTAGCTGTACGTTGGCTGAAACTCAAGAGAGAGAGGAGACAGAGGCAGTCTCAGCTATGGCCTTACTTTCAGTGGATGTTGAACAGTCTTTTCTACGAGGACATGGCAGGTAAGTCCAAAATCTAAGACACTAAAAGTGTCAAATAAATTAGTGGCATAACTGAGAAAATGCATTAAAAGCTGCATTTTCATTGTTTTTTGTTTTTAAAGCCCAGGATCTTTTGTGTGCTTTAACTAATCAGTAGAATGGCTTGCCTCCAGAAGTTGTGGATGCTCCAACACTGGAAGTTTTTAAGAAGAAATTGAACGATTTGTCTGAAATGTTATAGGGTTTCCTGCTTGAGCAGGTGGTTGGACTAGAAGACCTCCAAAATACCTTCCAATGCTGTTATTCTGTTAAACTTTTTTTTAAAACTGGAAATGCAAAAAAAATACTAAATGGTTTTGGGATTCTTATTTTGGGTGCCGGGCAGCTGGCTTGCCTTTACAACTGAGTGTAGTGTCCCACAGTGATGTGACCAATTTGTGACATTTTTGTCGATTTCCAGCAAAACCATCCATTCAGAAATATGCGCTTACATTTATAACATAGCATTGGCTTAATACAGATTTGCTTTATAATCATGACGATTAAGTTAATGACTGTCACAAAAAGTGTTACAAAATCAGGTTCAATCATGTGGCTGCCATAATTTATGACTGGAAAAACCTAAGAAAGACACATCCCAATTGCAGTCATAAGTTGAATACTATCTGTAGCTTATTTCTTACATCTGTAGCTTATTACCACTCCTGCAACACTGTTGTTGTTTATTACCATGCCCAAGTTTTGTTGAAAAGATTGGAGATCCTAAGAAAAGGACAATTGCTATGTTATTGTTCCTAAGGTTAAACAAAGCATGTCCCCTTAAAGCTTTTAAAAACAGCAGCTAAGAGAATCATTATACATTGTTTTTTGAAAATAGAAATCTTTACTGCACCTGGAATGTAACTGTAATGTCCACTAATGCTGCAATAAGTAGATCAAAAGTTCACCAAGTAATATCTTTAGTATCAGAAGCACTGAGCAAGACAAAGCTCCATGAAAAAAGATGAACTAGTCATTCCAAGGGCTGACTTCATTAATGTCCTGAATTATTTTCCCAGATCCCAATCCAATTGAATTTCTTGTTAAGGCATTATTATCTTTGGTATACTCTATATGGTATAGCCATACAGTCCTGCAAAGTTTCAATCCCTCCCTTGTCCACCCTTTGTACATTTTCCCATAGATTCCTTCTATGTGATATATCTAGACCTCATAAACATTAAATATTCATCAAGAAAACCATGATCAGGCAGCAATTTTGTTAAATTAGTGAAGATTAGTAAGATAGTTGTAAGAGGGAAAAGGAATATTTCTACTCAAGGCACGCTTAGATCTTGCATAGACTGCTAACATGGAAACTAGGAAACTCAGCTACAAAAGTGAATTTGAAATAAAATATTGGGTTTCACCTGGGATTCTCCCAATGCTTTCTGGGAAATAAAAGCAGGCAGAGTATTTGAATCTCCATTCAGAACCTTATCAATTCAGCTTATCAATTTCAAGTCAGTGAATTTTCAGGAGCTTACAGTAAGTGGGACCAATGTGACTGAGGCATATGATGAAATAATCCAGCTGAATCTGTACATGTATTGATATTTTTAATAGCTGCATGAAAGGACATCTGGGAACCCTAATATGTGCTTTCTTGAACTTCATAATGAAATAAAGATGAAATATAAATACATAATTGTGTATAGTTATGTGCTTTTCAGCCCAAAAGGGTCCCAGAGGAACTTGCAAAAATCAATACTTGCCTCCAGAAGCGGTGAATGCTCCAAAATTGGAAGTTTTTAAGAAGAGACTGGACAGCCATTTGTCTGAAATGGTATAGGGTTTCCTGCCTGAGCAGGGGGTTGGACTAGATGATCTCCAAGGTACCTTCCAACTTTTTTATTATTATTATTATTATTATTATTATTATTATTATTATTATTATTATTATTATTATTATTATTATTATTATTATACAATTTCTATCCTCAGGGTTGCACTAAAAACTCGATAAAGATGAAAAAGAATTCAGAAGAAATAGAATTCTTCTAAATTCTGTATAGTAATTCTGAAGATAACTAATTTACACAGTGTGGCCAATTCATCTAATTTCACTATTCCCACATTAAGAATATGCCAAGGTTGAGGGGCCCAGGGCTGCATTACAATGGCATATTTCAGAATGGGATGGATTCAAGTTAAAGCATTAAGTATACTTGGAACAATAATTGCATTTAACATCATTTTATTTTCATTTAGAGATAATAATAATAATAAAGTTGGAAGGCACATTGGAGGTCATCTAGTCCAACCCCCTGCTCAGGCAGGAAACCCTATACCATTTCATACAAATGGCTGTCTAGTCTGGAGGCAGGTTGTTCCACTGGTTAATTGTTTTTAACTGTGAGGAAGTTTCTCCTTAGTTCTAGGTTGCTTCTCTCCTTGACTAGTTTCCATCCGTTGCTTCTTCTCCTGTGCTTTGGAGAATAGCTTGACTCCTTCTTCTTTGTGGCAGCCCCTGAGATATTGGAACAGCCCCTGAAAATTTGGAACACTGCTATCATGTCACCCTTCACCCTTTTCTTCATTATATTAGACATACCCAATTCCAGCAACTGTTCCTTATATGTTTTAGCTTCCAGTCCCCTAATCATCTTTATTACTCTTCTCTGTATTCTTTCTAGAGTTTCAACATCTTTTTTTACATTGTGGTGACCAAAACTGGATGCAGTATTTCAAGTGTGGCCTTACCAAAGCATTGTAAAGTGGTATTAATACTTCACTTTACAATGATTCTATCCCTCTGTTAATGCAGCCTAGCACTGTGTTGGCTTTTTTGGCAGCTGCAGCACACTGCTGGCTCTTATTGAAGTGATTGTCCACTATATTAAGTCGTGGGCTCTGATGAGCAGGAATGAGAACACGCAGAGGAGTACAGACAAACACATACTTTATTTAAGCAGAAACTGTACTGAGAGATTGGAGTCACCCTGCCTCAATATATAACCAGGCCCTATGGTATTAACCAATCAGATTGAAGCTATACTTGCTGCCCAAAGTTGACCAATTGCAGGACTGGAGACGTCCTGTCTGAGTTGCTGGAGAACCGTTAGTCAAGGGCCAACTAAAATAATAATATTAAACAATAATAAATGTGATGTTTTGTAAAGCTAAGGTAGTTAGGAATCCTTACGCGACCTTCTCAGACGTGCCTAGTAGAGTGGACTACAAGGAAATTAAAGAACGATATGTCTATGCAATATACTACAAGAGATAAAACAACGTCTCAATGAGCATGTCTTACAGCAGTTACAATGCACCCCCAATTTCTGTAGATAGTGGCAAACTGTCATACAATTACACATCACTTTATTTTAAAACATAGTCTTTAAGATATGCTGGGGTTTTATGTGGTCTGGATGAACGCCGAGGGTTTCCAGTCACCTTGTGGTCTACCAACTCACCCATTGGGCCGGGTAGACCATTGTCCCCCTGAGCTCCTGTGTCCAGGGGAGTTGAGTTACTCTGGCTGGCCTCTTCCGGTGGGCCCACCCCAGAGTCTGACTGTTTTGCAGAGTAGGCACAAAGGTCGCTGACATTTGGCTGGTTTGCCTGGTCAGGGGTTCCATGAGCTGCCATGTTCCTCTTCTGGATTAAGTTCCACTGAGGAAGGAAAACCCTGGTGGTACTGGTGTGAGCTGGCCTGGATGCCAGCTTTAGGACCTTGGAAGGGACTTGTGCCATAGTCCTCACTTAGTGACCACCCTGGGACTCTTTTTCTAAGTTGGCCAATATGTCTTCTGACCTGTCGCCCTCCCTCCAACCCCACTTTGTAAGATAGGGGTCTGGATTCTTTGACCACCTGACCAGGAACCCACAAGTTTCCAGGCCCATAATTTCTGGCCCAAACCCAATCACCTGTTTGCAGCCCCCTCGGGGGTTTTGGTTTAGAGGCTTCGAATGCCACTCTGTCTGGATGCAACCTGTCCAGTTTAGTAATCAATCGCCATCCCCAATGAAGCTCAGGACTTTTTCCTGTAGCTGTGCAGGGTGTAGTGTGTTGACAGAGCAAGAAATCTGCCAGTCTATGATGCCAGTCACCTGTGATGATACACTTGAGCGCCTCCTTTGTTGTCCACACCATGCATTCGGCTTGTCCATTCGTAGAGGGGTGAAATGGTGCAGACATCTGATGAGGTTAGCTCTGAGAAAAACCTGAAACTCAGCAGCAGTGAATTGAGCCCCATTATCAGAAACCAAAACATCAGGCAACCCATGTGTTGCAAAGAGTTTTCTCAGCACCTGGATGGTCCTAGCAGTAGTCATATTAGGGACTGGAACTACTTCCAGCCATTTTGAGTGGCTATCCACTACTACCATAAAAAGCTGCCCTTGAAAAGGCCCAGCATAGTCTATATGAACCCTGGACCAGGGGGTATGTGTTTCCTCCCACCTATGAACTGGGGCCTGAGGCATTTCAGGCCTAGACCCCTGACAGGTATAGCAACCATGGACTTGATCCTCTACAGCCTTATCCAGGCCAGGCCACCACAGGTAGCTTCTAGCCAATGCTTTCATTCGTACAATGCCTGGATGGCCTTCATGTAAGGAATGTAAGACTCTGTCCCTCAAAGTTGTGGGAATAATAACTCTGTTGCCCCATAATATGCAACCCTTCATGTCTCCTGACAAAATAACTGGGCCCAGAACAGAGCCTTGGGGCACCCCACTACACACTTTCCTCTATGTAGATGCAGTTCCATTGAGGACCACATGCTGAGTACAGCCGGTCAGCCAGCTACGAATCCATCTGGTGGTGATGCTATGTAACCCACATTTTTCTAGCTTATCAAGTAGTAGGTTGTGATCTACTTTATCAAATGCCTTACTGAAGTCCAAGTAAATTATATCCACAGCATTCCTCTGGTTCACTAATTTTGTCACTTGGTCAAAGAATGCAATAAGATTTGTCTGGCATGATCTGTTTTTGACAAACCCATGTTGGCTTTTAGTAATGATTTTGTTTGCCTCTAGGTGCTTGCTGATTCGTTGTTTGATTATCTTTTCCAGAATCTTCCCAGGTGTTGAGGTCAGTCTGATAGGTCTGTAGTTTCCTGGATCTATTTTTCCCCCTTTTTTGAAGATGGGAACTACATCAGCTCTTTTCCAGTCCTCTGGTAGTTCCCCAGTGGTCCAGGATCTTTGAAAAATACAGTTCAGTGGTTCTGAGATCACATCTGCCAGTTCCTTGAGAACCTTGGGGTGTAATCCATCTGGTTCTGGTGATTTGAACTCATCTAGGCTGGACAGGTGCTCACGTACCATTTTCTTGCCTATCTTAACTTGTGTTTCTATTCTGTTTTTTATGGCACTGTTTTTGATAGGTTGGTTTGTTTTTTCCCTTTGTGAAAAGACAGATGCAAAAAATGAGTTAAATAGTTCTGCTTTCTCCCTGTTGCTTGTCACCTTCTTGCCACTTTCCCCCACTAATAGACCAATCATTTCCTTCACTTTTTTCTTGTTTTTTACATGTTGAAAGAAGCTTTTTTTTGGTTATTTTTGACTTTGGTCGCAAGCCTTATTTCATTTTGAGCCTTAGCTTTCCTCACTTCATCTTTGCAGGCACGGGCTATTTGCTGATATTCTGACTTAGTTATGTGCCCCTCTTTCCAATTCTTATACTTGTCCTTTTTATCTTTCAATTTATCAGAGAGTTCTTTATGCAGCCATGCTGGTTTCTTTTGAGAGCTGTTATTTTTCTTCTTTGTTGGTATTGTACTAGACTGGGCCTTTATTATCTCACTTTTCAAAATTTCCCAAGCTTCTTCAGTTGTTTTCCCTTTGAGGATTCTTATCCATGGAATCCTTCCATAGCTCTCTCTAAGTTTATTGAAATTAGTTCTTTTAAAGTCCAAGACTCTAGTTTGACTGTATTCTATTGCTTGTGCTTCCAGAATGTTGAATTCCAATATTGCATGATCACTTCCTCCCAAGGTTCCTGTGGCTTCAACACCTTCTATCATTTCATCTCTGTTAGTGAGGATTAGATCCAATATGGCTAATCCCCTAGTTCCCCTCTCTACTTTTTGGGAGACAAAGTTGTCTGCTAGGTTTGTCAGGAATCTGTTAGATCTTACACTTGGTGCAGAGTTTGTCTCCCAGTTGATGTCAGGGTAATTAAAGTCCCCAATTACTGTGCACATTGTGATGTGCTTCCTACATACCTTAGTTAGCTGACTAGCAAAAAGTTCATCTATTTCCTCTGTTTGGTTGGGTGGCCTATAGTTTACACCTAAGGCAATGTCATTTTCCCCCCTTTTATATTGACCCAAATGCACTCAGGTTTACAGTTTTCATCATTGTTGTGCTCTATTTCTGTAGAGATGTAGTTATTTCTTATATAAAGAGCAACTCCACCTCCTCTTTTATTTGGTCTGTTTCTTTTAAATAATTTAAATCCCTCTAGCTGTGTGTTCCATTTGTGAGTTTCATCCCACCATTTTTCCGTAATGGCAACAATATCATATCTGCCCTCATTTACCTGAATTTCTAGTTCACCCTGCTCACTGTTCATACTCTGTGCATTGGTGTATAGACATTTGAGTCCTTTATGACTGACCCTGTGTTTACTTTCTACATAACCTGTGTGGTGCCTGAGTTCCCCTATTTTCTTACTACCTGTTTGGTTAGTTCACTTTGTGTGGCACTCGCTGTTAAAAGCTTGATTTGTGCTTGACAGCAAGGTTGATATTCTTGTCCACACACACATCTATGTTACATGCACTTATAACTCTATAATTGTTAGATTGCCGGGGACAGGGGTGTTCTGTATCAATGAACTCACTGTCCCCATTGTTTAGTTTAAATATCACTCCAGAAAATCTGTGAATTTATTGCCAAGTTACTCAGTCCCTCTCTTGGATAGATGCAAACCATCTCTTTTGTACATTTTTTCATTGGACCATCTACAGACACTGTGACTAATATAACCAAAGCCTTCCCCTTTACACCACTCCTTTAGCCACATATTGAATTCTGCTATACGCTGGCCTTATACACTGGTAAAACCTCTGAAAAAGTGATCCTACAGCCTATCCTGCTGAGTTCCTGCCCCAAGCTCTGGAAATCATTCTGCACAGAGAGTACATCTTTTTGGGACAGATCATTAGTGTCAAGATGTACAATAGTGTCCACATCACAGTCCTTGCTGGAATTCTTGACTACGTTTCTTGTCCCTACTGGCAATAGCACCTGGAAAACACCTGACCTCTTTTGAAATCTCTGTATTCTTTCCTAAGTTTACATCCCTTATAATAATCCAATTAATGAAATATATTATGATTTTCTTATGTATACATATTTTAGATTTTAATCTCCCCTTAGTTTTTATAGACATATGTGACTTGAGACTTTCTTATTTATCATCACAGACTTAAAAAGTCATTTACTGATAGGAACAAAAAAATGGCAAAAGTAGACAAGTATGTTTAGTAATTTAGTAATTAAGTGGTACTGTAACTTAAGATGTTGTCCTTTACAAAAAAAAAGAGTAAGGAAGATCCAGGATTATCTTACACTGATCAGAAATATTAATGTTTGTGCATTGCACTGGCTAAAATCAGGAGTTGTCTTTCTATGAATAAAGTAAATCATACATTGTTTTTAAGTGAAATGGGATCAATGAATAACAAAGAGAATTTATTTCCCCTGCTTGTCAACCATTATTTCACATTGATGAAATGTGGCTGACTTGGACATAAATTTAACAATTCTATAAAATGAAAGAAAAACTGCCAATTCACTTCACCTATCAAGTATTTCCACATGATGTGTGAATAGTTCAATGCACAGAGCAGTCTCTCTGTGTGTGTGTGTGTGTTTGTGTGTGTGTGTGTGTCTGAGTGTGTGTGTGTGTGTGTGTGAGAGAGAGAGAGAGAGAGAGAGAGAGAGAGATCACTGAAAAAAGTTTTACAATGTCTCTGTAAAAAAAAAAGCCATTGTACACTTTTTACTTTTATTCAAGCCAAATGCTTTTGGCACTTTTGCAGAATAAGGAAAATCCAAATGGAATAGAATTGGACTGAATCCATTGAGTGAAAGAAAGGAGAAAAAGGAGTCAAAAACAACCAAACCCTTTACAAATGAATTGCTTTGAATGTTATGAAGAGAAGGTTGTGGATCTATTTAAAAAAACATTTTGTGTAGCCCACCTAACAGAGTCCTAACAGATACAACTGTTATCTTTAATCCCCAAGGTCCAGCAGGTCTTTTGCCCATGTTCATCATGAACTTGCAACAATAGAATTTGCTTGTAAAGAACTGACTTGCCTAAGTCTAAGGATTTAAAATGAATTCCATAACAGATTCTGCTGGAAGTAAATTTGGATGTTTCATTCCCAGAAAGTTTATGCCAAAATGGATATTAGAAAAAATTAATTTCTGCAATTATCATCCTTCCCTGGAGGGCACGGGGGGAAATGACTTACATCAGGCTGACAAGGATCTACATTTCAATGAGTTGTCAGAAGATTTCTTTCATGCTGATAGAAGAGAATAGTTGAACAGTTGGGTCCTTCTTTAAAAAAAATATTGAATTTTATAGCGTTAGGGATAAAATAGGATCAGGTTAAGGATTAGGGTTTATGGTGGGGTTGGGATCAGGATTGGAGTTGGGGTTGGGATTAGGACAGGGCTGGGATCAACATTAGGGTTGTCCCCCAATAACACTTTCATTCTTAGCATACAGGCTATTCTCTGGGTACATATGTTCAATTAACAATAGTTAATATAGTAATAGATAACTGTAGAGAATGTAATAAATGATAATGAAAAACAGTATCAGTTAATCAATACATGTCATTCTTCTTACTAATATACTGTATTTTCCAGCGTATAAGACAACTGGGCGTATAAGACGACCCCCTACATTTCCTGTTAAATTATAGGGTTTGGGCTATACTCGCTGTATAAGACTACCCCTCTTCCAACGCACACCAAATAAAAATTAAAAAACATCAGATTTGATTTTAATATGGTAATTTTAATTCAAATGTATATGACATGCAGGTACTTAGTAGGAAAACTGTCACTTATAAACATAAGGCTGTTTGTCATCAAACATGTAAACATAAAACAGTGCAAGTGGATTAAACTTAATAATAATAATAATAATAAAATAATAATAATAAAATAATAATAATAATAATAATAATAATAATAATAATAATAATAATAATAATAATAATGTTGGAAGGGACCTTGGAGGTCATCTAGTCCAACCCCCTGCTAAGGCAGGAAACCCTATACCATTTCAGACAAATGGCTGTCCAGTCTCTTCTTAAAAACTTCCAGTGTTGGAGCATTCACCACTTCTGGAGGCAGGTTGTTCCACTGGTTAGTTGTTCTAACTGTCAGGAAGTTTCTCCTTAGTTCTAGGTTGCTTCTCTCCTTGACTAGTTTCCATCCATTGCTTCTTGTCCTGCTTTCAGGTGCTTTGGAGAATAGCTTGGCTCCCTCTTCTTTGTGGCAGCCCCTGAGATATTGGATCACTGCTATCATGTCACCCCTCACCCTTCTCTTCGTTAAACTACACATACCCAATTCCAGCAACCGTTTCCTATTTTCCTAATTCACTTTTTCACTTTTCCTAATTCACTCTAAAGCTTTCCCTGTGCAGAGCCTTAAGTAACACCAGCTGCCTGCAATTAGTGCAGGTTCTCATCCCACCAGGCTCAAGGTTGAGGCAGGCTTCCATCCTTCCGAGGTAGGTAAAATGAGGACTCAGATTGTTGGGAGCAATAAGCTGACTTTGTAATAATGCTGCTTGTGGGGGGTTGGGGTGAAAGCTCTAATAAGCAGGCATATACATAGAATGAAGGCTATTGCTAAGCACATTGATTTGTGCTTTAAATTGTAAGCCGCCCTGAGTCTTCGGAGAAGGGCAGGATATAAATGGGATTAAAAAAAAAAAGACCAAACAGGAAATCCGCTCCAGGTTTTCCAGCCAGCCCGCCCAGTTCCTGAGTCAAATGTGTCCTTAGAGCTAAGCAGCTGCTCTGGCTACAGCACTCCCCACCTACCTTTCAAGTTGCTCTTGCATTCCCCACCTGCCTACAGCTGCTCTTCAACTTTAGAAGGAAAGACGCTCAGACCCCAGCCTGTAAAAAATCACAGACTGCAGCTTCTACTCCAATTGGTCCCGCTTTTCCTGCGCAGACTAAATGGAAGATCTGCTCCAGGTTTTCCAGCCAGCCCTGTCCCTAAAGTTTCAGCACCCAGCGTATAAGACGACCCCTGACTTTTGAGAAGATTTTCATGGGTTAAAAAGTCGTCTTATACGCCGGAAACTACGGTATATTTAAAATAACATATCACATTCATTTCTCACTAGTTCGTTTTCCTAACCATTGCTAAAAATTATCCCATGTTCTACAATAAACTGAATCTTCTTTCTCTTTAATCTCTAACGTCAGTCTATCCATTTCTGCACATTCTAAGATTTTCTTAATTAAAACCTCTTCAGTTGATAAGCTTTCATTTTTCCAGTATTGGGCAAATGATATTCTCGCTGCTGTCAGTACGTGCAATATTAAACATTCATTCTCCTTCTCATAATTAGATCCTAATATTCCTTAAATTCTGTCTTTTAGTCATCTTTCCCAACCATGTATGTATCTTAATCCAAAACTTTTTTGCTTTAGGGCATGTCCACAAACAGTTGGGTCCTTGATACTGTCTGAACTTGGTTGTTTCAGAGACTGTAATGCAATGCCCAGAAACTGTAGCATTCCTATGCATACAACTCAAAGTATGGATCGGGTAGTAGATGACACCTTTGTCATAATAAAAAGGACCAACTAGAAAACACACACAAAACCATCAGCAGCATCTTCAAAGAAATAAAATTCTATAGGATAGAAGAAAACAATAACACACTACCTTTCCTGATAGCTCACCACAGAGGCATTGACAGCAAATTAGAAACACAAATCTATCATAAAACTACCCACATCATCCAAGTGCTCCACTACAAGTGCTCCCCACTTAAGAACTTCCATTTCAACAACATTCAGTAGCTTTAACAGTAGACAATAAGATGGGAAGATGTTAGTTTGTTTAAGAATATTATCTAAACTATGAGTATAATTTAGACCATTCAGGAAGATTTTATATTGAAAATTTTGATTGGTACTTTTACTCACATGATTAGAATTCTATATTAGTGTTCTAGCCTTCACTGGAAAATAGTATAAGTATATTGCACATATGGAAATGTATATTTAAAGTACTAAATGCCATTTCATCCCACAGTTTTCTTACACCTTTAATTAACTTGAAAGGATTACACTTATGCAAACACAATTCAGTAAAGTCTCTCTTAATTTTTAAATCACTCTTCTAGAAATCTCTTATAAGCTACATATATACATGTCATTTTATAGAACTATATAAATTTGGTTAAGTTTTCCCATTCCCTATATTCACATTGTAATCTATGTCAGTATTTCTTAAAATGTGATCTGAAGAGCCAAGAGTGTCTCAAAAACAAAATTATTTGCCAGATATTGAAAATATTTGCAAAAATTTAAAACCATATCACTGTTTTCATTATTTATTTGATAAAAATATAGTGATTTTTATTAGTTATGTTAATAACTAATAATGTAATATTGTTATTTTTACATGATTCAATAAATATTCTAATGAATGCATCAAATTTAATATTTAATACAATAAATATCAATAAATATAACCCATAAAAACAAAAGCTCTTTTGGAGTGCTCAACTTTTAAAAATGGGAAGAAATCTTGAGAGCAAAAATTTTAAGAAACACTGATCTACATGATACTGAATCTGGAATCTATAATAAATTTCTGACCATTGAGAATGCCACTATTAATAATGATATGTGTGAAGATGAATTGGAAATATTTACAAAAATCTTCACAGGGCAGACCATGGCAGATTGTATGTGTCTGCCTATCCCTTTCTCAACACCATAAATCATGCTTATTTAGCATTTCTTTGTTCATCCCACTTCAACAGAAAGAGTATATCCAAACAAATTATACATTAAGATTAATGCTAAACAGCATTCATACTAAAGCAGGATCAGATATTTACACAAATGGTATAAGGTGTTACTTATATCCTTTAAATAGAAGAATTTTTCTTGGAACAGAATTTACATGAGGAGGAGGAGAATTTTAATCCAGGTTGTAAGTAATCTTACAAGAAAAGAAGACAAAATTAGCAATTGCAAGTTTCTTTGCAATTCAGATTCAGACATGAAAAGTCTTTGTTTTTTAGAATGCAATGCCTACTATAATTTAGGCCTCCATAAATCTAATTTTTGTAGTGAAATAAAGCCAAATTTTGGAATAGCAAATATAAAATGTAATTAGCTTGGCATATCAAATTACAGGGTTTAAACTAATTAGTGGCTGACATATTTTGAGAGTGTCCTAATCAGCTATCCTTTCCACTTAACTTGATTTGCTAAGATCTTAAATAAGACTGCTACCTCCCTCAATCTATTAACAGAGTGGGCTTATTTGTTTGTTGTTTTGTGTGTGTGTGTGTGTGTGTGTGTGTGTGTGTGTGTGTGTGAGAGAGAGAGAGAGAGAGAGAGAGAGAGAGAGAGAGAGAGAGAGAGAGAGAAATATATTAAAGAATAACAAAAAGAAAAAGAATTACTATTTATATCTCTGTTTATCATGCATATATAGATGCATATTTTATATGAAATTTTACATAATATTTCAAGAAAGAATTACATTTCATTGACATTATCAATATGTAATTTACACCTATAGACAACTCATACACAAATTGCAAGTAATATCAGGTCTTGAATGCACCAGGTAATTGGGTTTACAGGTTCAGTTTCTTTCTGTTGCTGTAATTAGTGTTTGAGCTGGCATAAATATGTCGGTCAAGCTGGTAGAAATTCAAATGTGGTTATTTCATTTCCCCAGCTTATTTATTCATCATCTTTATGAAAACTGAATGGGGGGATTACAGTTGAGAGGATACATTTGGTCAAATAACATGGCATTCAGAATATCAATAAATTCCTTACACTGGAGTAAAAGATGGATTCATCATGTTGAATTAATCAGCAGAAACAAAGTGGCCTGAGATTTGAATGATCTGTTGCTGTAGTCTGATGTCTGTTAAGCTTTATTTGTTAATAAATCCCATGAAACATAGAATTCTGTTATTTTAAGGTGACTGAATTTTGAAAGTAAAAACTGGGACATAAATTTGTATATGTTCACGTATTTACTAATGTTAGTACATAACTCAGTTTGCTGACAAATTCATTTTTCTTGAAGAAATTACAAAAAAAATATATTTGGACAGCTTCTCTATACTGAAGCACTTTCCAAAAATTACAAAAATTTCCTGTTCCATTTTTGTGCTCTCTAGTTGCATGGGAAATAATTTCTGGATCAACCCATCAAAGAAAGTTAAGAGATGCTCAAAAAGTAATAGATACCTTTTCTCATCAGGAAATGGGTAGATTTTATATTTTATCCTGAATTCCCATTCTACCAGAAAGTTGTTGTTCATTACTTCTATCACTTTCCATTCTTCATGACCTAATAGATATAATTCCCCAACATTGTCTGTCAGTAACCACTTCTTTAAGTTTTTGTAATTTCATGTGTGTGTCAGGGGGGGTAGTAACTTCCCCCTTGTCTTTTGACAGCTCCTTTTTTTTTCCTTTGATGTTTCCAAGCATCAAAGTTTCACCAACTCTTGCCCGAGTACTCTGGTTTTGCTTTGTCCAATACCAAGTGAGGTGGCCTCTTTGTAGTTCAAGGTATTCTTCAATCATGTTCTCCAGCATTACTGTCAAAAGGCATATATTTTTTCCCTTATTCAGCATTACTGAATTTTCACACTCATATATTGTAACTAGGAAAATGATGGTTTTGTCAATAGTACTTTTATGGTTAGTACAATATTTCTACCATTATTCTTTTGTCTAAGGTTTGTCATTATCTTTCTATCAAGTTGCATGGCTACAGTTATTATCTTTGTGAAGATTTGAGTTGAGGAAAATTAGCATTGTTTGTTAATGTAATTTTTTTAAAGAAAAATATTGAGCAACAGATTGGTTTTCCCTTTTTCTTTTTTGAACTATAACAAGAGATTCCTCAAGTTTGCTTTGCTTCCCAAGATAAACCCAGTCAGAACCACGGATGCTTCTTTAACTGATACCATTTCTATTAATATTGCTTCAAATTCTCTTCACTTGGTATTGAAGTGTTCATTGCTGAACTTCTTTTCCCTGCTGTTGGTCATGTAAAGGTCTCTTGCTGCTTACCTAAGTGAGGCTGCTGTTGATACTCCTGCTGCTATATAGCTGTCTGTTGATGAGTTTCCAGAAGTCAGAACATTTTCCTGGGTTTTATTGGACACAATTTAGATAGTGACAATGGTAATGGTGATGATGATACTGAGAATAACACTAGAGACTCTATTCCTACTTTGATGGTAAGCCCATCCATTACGCTGACTAGACCTGTTTGCAAATAAATATAAACAGAATTGTGCAATTCATGATGTTTGTCACAGCCACAACATAGCAACAAAGCCACAGCATCAGTCAGTTTATCTAGGGTTTTGGAGGTAAATCTCCCTGAAAGAAATATTAATGCTAGAAAAACTTCAGAAAACATTTAATACTTAAGATATTCCAGAAGAATGTGTTACATTCCAAAATGTTCTGAACTACAACTCCCAGCATCCTTTATTTTTATCATGTGGTCTGGGACTGCAGGAGATATTATTCAGCAACATCACAGTATCATAGAATCTTAAATCCATACAGTTGGAAGGGACCACTATGCCACAAGATCAAGTATTATAGTCCATGCAGAAATCCATTGGACAACAAAAATTTTGCTTCCTGAATACTTCTGTGTGTATTTAATATATTCTTGAATGCCATTCACAAAAATAACCTGTAATTTAACCTATCACATACCAATCAGTCAATCTACAAAAACTATCCATATGGTGTTCCAAGAACAACTTGTACCTGAACATCAGCAAGACAAAAGAGATGGTGCTAGACTTCTAGAGGAAAAGAGAGGAATCTGCCCCACTTTACATTGCGGGGGGCTGTGTGGAGAGAGTTTCTTTCTTTAAATTTCTGGGAGTCTACCTCTGTGAAGATCTTACCTGGAAAGTTAATATAACCCAGGTGGCCAGAAAGGCCCAACAGAGACTCCACTTCCTCAGGGTCTTGCGGAAGAACAGTGTAGAACAATGGCTAATGACCCTCTTTTACTGATATACTATAGAGAGAGTCCTCTCGCACTGTATTGTGGTTTGGTATGCTGGCCTGACAGCCGCGGACAGGAAAGTATTACAGAGGGTGGTGAGCACAGCACAAGACATTATAGGCTATCCCCTGACACCACTGGATGACATCTCCAGGGCTCACTGCCTTGGAAGAGTGAGGAAAATTCTCAGGGATGACTCACACCCTGGTCAGTATCTCTTTACTCTCCTACCATTGGGTAGGAGATACAGGAGTATAGCCAGCCATACCAACAGGCTGAAGAACAGCTTTTATCCATGGGCTGTTAGGCTCTTGAACGGGAAATAATTTTATAATCATAATCGCTTTTGAAAAAAACTGTTCTCCGGTGTAATGAAGACTCCGCCACCCATCCGAATGATTGCTCCACTGTCAAGCTATCATTCTTGTCAGGAAAGTTTTCCTAACATAAAAAATACACTCCAACTAGACTCCATTAGTATGACTTATTCAAGTACCTGAAAAGTGCTGCAATATTTCTCTTTGTCTATCCTTCCCAAGACTAAATATACCCAGTTTCTTCTATATTTTGTTCGGTAATATCTCTGATCTTGAAGAGGCATATAATATAAATCAAAGGCTTCTGATAGGTGCTTGTTTAATTCTCTCCTCAGACTGCTAATAACAGAATAACAGAATTGGAAGACTTTTGCGATCTTCTAGTCCAGGGCTTTTCAACTTTTCCACCTATCGTACCACTTTTAGGATATGGCAACATCTGAGTACCACCAGTCGCCTAGCAAAGTGTCCAAAACTTGATGACAAAAAAAAGTAAGAAAAAAAAAGTGATGAAGTACAGGTAGTCCTCAACTTACAACAGTTCACTTAGTGACTGTTCGAAGTTACAATGGCACTGAAAAAAGTGCCCCCCCCAAGCCACAGCTAAGCAAGACACCTGCCTGCCCGCCTGGTGGTGCTCTTACTCCTGTCTGAGATTTTCATTGTTGTGAGCATTTCTGTTGAGAATTGGCAGCAGGGGTGGGGTGGGGGTGGGGTGTTTGGTTTTTATTCCCTCCCGTGTGCTGGGTGGTTGCAGCAGGTTTTGGTCACTTCAGATGACCCTGGGACACTGTGACCATCATAAATATGAATCAGTTGCCAAGCATCTGAATGTAAATCACAAGACCCTGGAGATGCTGCAACATTCCAGCTGATTGGCACTTCTTCTGGGCTCAGAAGCGCCAGGATCAGCACCAAGCTCCGGCTGGAACCTGGCACTGATCCTGGTGCTTCCATTGAGCCCTGACAGCCCTGCAGCTCCAGCCGTCTCTCACTCAGGCTTGTGCAGTGCTGCCACTGGTTCAGCTCATTCCCTCCCCCGCTACCACTTTTCTAGGATGGTCGCGTACCACCTGCCAGGTGCCAATGTACCACAGATGGTACCCGTACCACTGGTTGAAAAGCCCTGTTCTAGTACAAGCCCCTGCTCAAACAGGAGAACCTATAACATTCCAGACAAGTGGCTGTCCAATCTCTTCTTAAAAACCTCCACAACTTCTGAAGGCATGCCATTCCACTGGTTGTTTTCACTGATAGGAAATTTCTCCTTAGTTCCAGGTTGCTTCTCTCGTTGTTTAGGTTCCATCCATTGCTTCTTGGCTTGCCTTCTGGTCCTTTGGAAAGTAGAGTTTTATTTATAGGGCTTTATTTATAAAATAGGAAAATAAGAAAATAGGCCTTATTTATAAAATAGGGACTTCCCCATCCGTTTTTCATCCAACCCAGTTGAGACTTTGGGGAATATGATAAATTCAAATTTTTATGTTAGGGCTATCTATAATTCTTCAGGGCTTTACCATTTTTTGACCAAGTGGAAATGTTCAAAGTGACTTAAGGCAGGGGTCCCCAACCCCTGGTCCATGGACTAGTACCAGGCCATGGCATGCCAGCAACCAGTCCGCACAAACAAGCAAAGCCCCATCTGTGGGATATACACAAAACTATGCACTCTCCGCTCCGTGGAAAAACCTTTCTCCATGGAACCGGTCCCTGGTGCCCAAAAGGTTGGGGACCTTTGACTTAAGGGGGAAAAACAACTGATAGATGGATATTAATTACATTCTCTGTTTCTAAGTAATTACATTAAACTTAAATTTAATCTGGATCCCATTCTCCCATATACTTCCTTAAAATTTATAACTTTAAATGTGTCTTTAAAAACATAATTCTTATGTAAAACATTATGAATCTTTTAGTTAGATGAACTGCTCTGTGCAAAAGAAAGTCAGGAAGTTGACTTCTACATCCCACTTGGATGCGCCTAGCTTGGATACAGTCCAGTATTTTTACTGTTATTCACCAGCATACTCTCACAGCAAATACAAACAGTCATAGCTGGAAAGTAGGCCCAGGTTTCTAACTGTTATATAAAATCAGATCTTAGTGTGTATAGTGTGTGTGTGTGTGTGTGTGTGTGTGTGTGTGAGAGAGAGAGAGAGAGAGAGACAGAGAGAGAGAGAGAGACAGAGAGAGAGAGAGAGAGAGAGAGAGAGAGAGAGAGAGAGAGAGAGACAGAGAGAGAGAGAGAAAGATTGAAAGACAGATTGAAAGAGAGAATGTTTGAGTGCCAGTGTGTATATGAGAAAGGAAGAGTTTTTGTAAGTACTTGTCAGTTACATACTTGCTCAGAGTAAGATGAGTCATTTCCAGCTTAGAATTTGAATAACACTGTTATTTCCTTGGCCAACTAATTTCTGACTCATTTACCACCAAAAGAAGAATGAGAAAACAGTCATGGCCGAGCATCATGCTTAAGGTTTTCCTTCCCTTGTTTCCGCCCCCATTCTCTTGTTAAAATAATGTTATCATGTGAAGAATCTTAGGCCCAATACTCTTCAATATTTTCATGAATTATTTTATAGAAGGGGAACTCATCAAATTTGCAAATTACACTAAGCTGGCAGGAGTAGCCAACATCCCAGAAGACAAGCTCAGGATCCAAAGAGATCTTGTCAGACTTAACAATGGGCTTCAATAACATGAAATTCAATGTGGAGAATAGCAACGCTTTACATCTAGGCAAGACAAAACAACAGTACAAATATGATTAGGTGATCTGGCTCAAAAACAGTAACCGGAGAAGGACCTTGGAATCCTAGTGGATGATCACTTAAATATGAGCCAGCAGTGTTCAGCAGCAGCCAAAAAAGCTAATATAATCCTTGGCTGTATAAACAGAGGCAAGGAATCAAAATCACATGAAGTATTAGTACCGCTTTATAAAGCCATAGTAAGGCCACACCTGGAATACTGCATCCAGTTTGGGTCACATTACAAAAAAGATGTTGAGACTTTGAAAGAAGTGCAAAGAAGAGTAACTAAATTGATTAAAGGCCTAGAGATTAAAATATATGAAGAATGGTTGCAGAATGAAGCCTCCCTACACAGATGCGGATTATCCTATAATACTGTTACTTTCTTGAGAGCTTGTTGAAGTTGGCAGTTAAGCAATTATGTTTAAGAATATGTTCAAATGAACCTCAATTAGAATTTGAGTGGATATTCCAGGTGTCAAAATCACAAGCTAGTTCTCAATAAAATATAAAAATAAATACAGCTTTCTAAAACAAATGTGCTAAGTTGAGGTAAGTTATGTGCTTTTCTCCCCAAACAAAAATCAAAAGGCTAACAAAAACTATATTATACAGTATTTCATAGTAGTTTCAGATATTTTAATGTTATAATTTTATTTTCTGGCAAAGTAAATCAGATAAGATAGATTTTGACTATGTATTTAGCTTTATTAATTGAGTTGTTTGTATGTAATTAAAAGTACTGTAAGCTTTCTTGTGTTTGTTAGCTATCCGGCTATGCATTCATGGATATATATGCCCTTCTGCTTAACCAAATCTATTACTTTTTTCCTTGTGTGACTTTCTCAGTATTACTGTACATCACTACCTCCTCATGTGCAATAAAAAGTTGACATACCATGTCACAATTTTTTAAAATAAAATTAATAATTTTCTTTTCTTATTGTACTAACTCATAGAATTTAGAGCAAGCTCTAAGAACTTTAAATGTCAATGCTTTTTTTCATATTAGTAGCAATTTCCAATATTAGTAGAGTCCTATGTGAATGACCTGAATCACACTTTAACTGCAAATATTCTTAAGAGATTAGTCAGTACAATTATGTTCTTTATTCTACTAATATTGAATGTTTACATATGTGCACACACATGCATGCATACACAAACACAGAGACCCCCCTGGCTAATATTTAACCTATTAATGCCTTTTTTATCCTACAACTAATTTCACTGATGAAAATATCTTAAACCATCAAAAATGAAGTGAACATATATGCATATGTATACATGCACTTTTGTTGGAAATTTTGGAAATCAATATAGGATTAGAGATCTTCTAATCTTGATGAAAATTTTAAAAATGTCTAAATCTTTACTCTTCCAAGGCATTGGTATGTGGAAGGGGTATCCATAGGTTATGGTCCAAAAAGTTGAGATAATAGCCAAACCTCTGTTGCACATTAAAAAACAGGTGGACTTTTAATCAAGCTTGGATAGCTGCGTGTGGATATCCCTGAATTAGGTCTATATTTTTTTCTTCTTTTTTTAACAAAAGCTAATTTAGTTTTGTTTACTAACTGTCTTTCAGGTGATTTCTCATAAAGGCAGTATGGACAATCATATTATTTATTATTATTAGATACCCACTTCATGGCAGTAGTCTGCTAAACAAATTCAGAATTGGAGTGCAGAAGTTTTAGACAGGCAAGTTGCCAACAAAATCTTAAGAGCAAAGCAGTGCAACTGTTTTAAATTCCTTGCATGTTACCTGATTTTGAAGAGGGTATTCCACTGTTAAACTGGATAAATTGAATCCATAAATATTTCTTTTGAGCAGAAAAGGGGGCTTGCACCTTTCTCCCCATTTAACAATTTGATTTTGCTGACACAAAGCATGTGCATTTCTAAACTTAACATTATAAAATATTCTGACAATTTTAATATAAACAGGAACCTTTTGCAGTGATTGCTTGGATCGAAAATGTTTTTCCACTTGACATTTGTTTATACATCCAAGGAAAGAAACTTTATTTATGGCTAGCTGAAGAACACAAATAAACATGGGGGAGAGCTGAAAAATCAGCTTTGATTATGCATGAAAATCTACAATGTCATTGTGTACTCTGGTTCCATATTCTGATTGCCTGTTTATTTTTCTAGAGCTGCTGGCGAGCCTATGGAAGAAGAGTCAGCCTTGTGAAGTGCCAAGTCCTCCCCTGACATTTCCTGTGTGTGACATCATTGTGTATTCCCCCCCCCCAAAAAAAAGCACCCTTAGACATGTCTTGTCTGCTGCTTGGGTGGCAGAGATCAGTTGGAACATAAACATTGGGCACAGAATTCTGAACAGCAGCTTCACTTGTTCGTGGGAGAGACTTAAAAGAGCCTAAGACTCCTTCACTGTAACCACTAAAATTCTAACAGTAGAGTGAACCAGACTTGGAAGAAAAGGCAGAATCTTGTGCCGATTTTTATATGCTCTCTGATCCACTCCCCAAATTCAGTGGTAGAATAGAAACATTAAAGTCATTCTGCATTTTTGTCTACGATTGTCTATGAAAATCAAAACAGCCTGTGAAGCCGCTAGGGGAAAAAACTAGGCAGAATCACAAATCTCCCTCCTGCTTCTGACATGTTAAAATAATTTTACAGGGACTTTTCCCCTCTCTGATTAGTTGAAATGGTTCATATGATTGATTGGATATAATGAAATTACGAATTGTTCTTCTGTAGTGCCACTTTAAAGGTGCTGAACCAATTTCATGAGAGAAGCACTAATTTCCAAAGGGAAACTGGGTAGCAAAGGAGGCCCATTCTGCTCTTTTACAGCTGTCCCAAATGCAAGTATGTTAAATGGGTCTCTTCTTTAGCTTTCTGTTATTGATGGTGGTAGTGTTTATATTTCTGTTGTTAATGATAATTAGAAGCCCGTGAAGAAAATATGCTTGCCAAGGAGAAACTGATGCTTTGTCTTTGGCATAATGTTGCACAGATTACAGATGGCATTAGCAAAGTGTACAATTGATTGTAAATTGATTTAAACTGATTTCAAAACTGATTCAGCTTTCAGAAATCAACAGTTTTTCCCTCTGACTTAATCTTGTTTCAGACCAATCCTGTGCTACACTTTTAAGAAAGATAAGCAAAAGGGACCTTCCTGAGGTTTGCTGGAAAAATCTAGTACTTTTGCAGATTATTTTTTCTTTTGGAGTTGGCATGTCAGTTGTTCTCTTCCACTGAATCCCATTGAAGCTTGGAACTCGGTAGCAAGTTTCCAAGAGGTATCTCCTGTTATTTATTTTCTTCTCTGATGAATAGCAAGATTATGCCACAAGTCCATGTGGATTCATGAGTGTTACTGAAGAGCTGTGCCTTTTGCTGATAATGAATGCTTAAACTCTTACACATGTTGCCTTATTGTCACAAGAAAAGGAAGGGGTCTGGAGTATTCTTTGGGGGTTTGCAAATAGTGGTAGAAAAGTTATCTCACTAAAATCTTTCTCTCAGACCCACATAAATGCACACATACACATAGACATACACATGTGTATATAGAAATCTATACATACAAGAAAATTGTGTATTATTTTCTGATCACCATTCTATTCTACACTATCTGATACCTGACATTCCTTTGATCGGCAAGCAAAATATTCTTTTATACATTTTCCAAGCTCAAAGAAGATATTAAAGCCATAAGTGAACACAGATTTTTTATTCAAAAATCTAAAAGAGACTTTAATTAAAACAAGATTCACGGAAAGCCAGAATATGAAAGATATAAAACAGTATGGTTTCAATTATAGCAGATGCAAACCTGTAAATCAAAGATGAAAGATTTCACTCAAATAGAATTATAAAATTTTCTTTTGTTATACAGATGGATTGCATTCCCCCCCGTGTGTTTTAGTTTGTTTACAATTAATATTTTAATGTGAAAAGCTTTTTACTATTAATATGGAAATTGTCTGTTATAATTTGGAAATCTGAGTAATGTTTCAAGTAGGAAGCTGCAGGAGAAATTCACTAGATTGATTATCAAATTATATTTTGCTATGGAAGTGTTACATGAGATGGACACCTACTATTAATTATTGAAAAGATAATTTATTACTCAGTTCCTGTTTTCATGATTAATGATATTCTGAAGACATTAAACTGTCCAAGTGTGAATACTGAATTTTGTCCTTGGATGAAAATAAGATTACATATTTATTTATTTTATTTTATTAAATTTATATACCGCCCTATTCCCGTAGGACTCATGTGGAAAGTGTGCCTATCTAATAGTTATCCCATTAATTATGCTTCATGAAAATTTTTTAAAATTGTTTATTATGTCACTTTTATGATTTTTCATGTCATATTTTAAATGGGAGTACTAGAAATGACCCACTTTCTAATATTAACACTGTGTTTCAATTTGAAGACTGTGTAAAAAATTAACAAATAGAAAAAAGAATGAGCAATCAAGATTTGATTGATTTCTTTCTGAATTTATAATGAGAAAAAAACCCATCACATTTAAACTGAATATAGATAGTTTCCAAAATCTGAACCTGAAAGTTTGCACAGCATTATTTGGAATTATACCCTATTAGGCTCAATAGATATTCCTTTTGAACAAACATGCATTCTGGTTCAAAATTAAATTTATCTTTTAATTTACTGAAATATTTTTGATACAACCTTATTTTCTGATGTAAACTCAGCAATACCAATTATCTATCAAGAAGAACAGATAGTTTTGTGAATAACTAGATATATATGATACAATAGCTGATAATGTATTTCAACTAATTTCACATGGTCTCTTTTCATTTCATAGAGCTTATCTATATCACCTTATAGTAACTAAAGAATTTCTTGGGAGCAAAAAAGACACTCACATAAAAATATTGTGTTTCTTTTTTGCCAATTAAACTCTCTTAATAAATTTAGTACCTTTAAAGTTTGAGACAGGGATAAATAATTAAGAGTACACTCTGTGTTTGCGTGTGTCTGTGTCTGTGTGTCTTTGTGTGTGTGTGTGTGTGTGTGTGTTTGTGAGGGAGAGAGAGAGAGAGAGATTCCAAGTTAATGCATTTGACACAGACAAAGATTACAATGACAATAATTGCCATAAATTATTGTATGGATTTCCTTTGAGCAGAATGGGGATCCAAAATCCCCAAAATGATGGAAAAATGGTTTAATTTATTTTTAATTAGACCATTTAATTATAGTTGGTAAAACTATTCTCCATATATTAATTATTTTAGTCATAACTGCTGGATAAGTTAAATGGCATATCCCAAGCTTTTGAATATTCCCTACAATGGTGGCCATACAAAGTTGGGGACTCTTAAGTACATCCATATGTTTTTCATTATTTTTCCCATAAATCGTGCAAGAATTAAAATGTTTAGAACTCTAAATTACAAATAAGATTAATCTGCCTGTAAATATAAAATTTGAATGCTAATTGGGGGAGCCTACAATAGAATTATGACGGAGAAAAAAGATCAACACCACCACCCCTGCTATTATTATTTGTCCTTCACATCTTTGTATTATGTGGAAGACTTGTGGGATAGGAAGGAAATACTAGTCTAGGAGAAGAGACATTTAGCACACAATGGTTTGTTACAGTAGTTTAGAACTATAATCATTCAGTTTCAAAAGTAACTTATCATTGTGACCTGAGACATGTTCAGAGTTCCTAAAGGAACTAAGTCAAACCACTTTCACTGTGCTCTGCCCACTATATGACATTCTTATCACTTCACAGGTACCAATTCATTGACACATTCAGGTAATGTAATATAATGAAGAGAATTAAGTAAGTCTTTGTTCTTTGTTCATGTGCACACAGAAATGAAATATAATCACATCTTAGGCAGGAAAGGAAAACTTATGCAGTAATCAGACAAAAATTCTCCACCATTGCCATCATCCACTATCACCAGAATTAGATGAATTCCTGTTGATTTCATACAAGCACAATTCTATATCCAGTTAATCTACATTCATTTGTTACCTTTTTAAATAAGTGCAGAAGCATATGCACATTTATATATCGTAAATGCATTTCATCATTTCAAAGTAGGCATTTCTGAATACAGATTGGCTAATATTAGATAACATAATTTTAATCTGAAAACTGCTTCATAATACGACAGTGTAAAATTTGAATCATAAATAAAAATACAGAAATGCAAAATATGTATAATTAAATACAAAACCAATAAATCCTTCATGATAAGTAGGCTTGTGGAGCCACATCTTTTAAATGAGAGGAAATTATATCAAAGTTTTGCTATAAATTTAGTGGCAGAAAAGTCTTAACAGAATAATGTTTCATATCTTAATACATAGATAGAACTTCTTTTAACTTACCAAATTCTTTAAAATGTCAATAACACAATCTTGGCAGAATGAAATCCAAATTTAACAAATATTGTTAACAATGGAGATCAACAAGGTTTTGAAGTAGTGTGAAGTGGGGTGGAAGGGATACATGAGTTTCTTTGTTACTTGATTGTTTTCAAACACGTTTGATTTGCACTTTTGAAAATACCCATCCACCCAAAACCAAGCAAAACTAGGATAAGATGGCAGAGCACAAGCAGTTCCAAATTTGTGTCAGTTCTGAAAATAAAGTTAGCACTTATTCCAGACATTAGAAAGCAAGATTGAAATTGAATACTTTGAAGAGCCTCCTAAAGGTTTGGTTTCTATTTTAAAATAAATGTTCTTCATCTAAAATCAGTCAATGTACTTTTTCCCAGCAGTTTGACTGATTTTGGAACGCAGATGCCTTCATTAAAATCCTTCTGCATAACAATATCCCTCCTGGCCACAAACTGAAATTAAAACGTCAGGAAATCCAAATAACTGATCTTGCAAATAGAATCTGTTTAAACCATCAAACACAGTTTTAATGCTTTATGAGCTGTAATGGCTAAGAATCTCTAAAATGAAAGAAATGGTCTTAAAAGTTGGAACTCTGGAAAATTCCAGATTTTTACTAAATTTAATGTAATAAAAACTCATCTATCACTGACCACCTTTCCACTGACTTTCATTAACTTGCTAAGTTTTAAAAAAAAGATACCTTTGTTTTTGTTGCAATTCTATCTGTTTCAATACTGTTTTAAAATATAATGCCACATAACAAGAAAAAATCCATATATTGTGTAAATTACAATAACATTTCTACTTGAAAGAGATCACACTCTACTTCATAATTAATTTTTATCCCTTTCAGGAATAATCTTTAAATAATTCCCATAGAGTTGATTATTCATAAAATAGTAGAAAGATATTTCAGCCTCTATTTCTCTTCAAAGAAAAGCTGTCATCCGTGTTAATGGAGATTTTTCTTCAAAGACCACTACTCCAGCCTTGGTTAGAGTCAACTACAGCTATGATGTTGACAGTAAAATCAGGATTCAATGTCTCCATATTTTATTGTCTAATTGGTTGGAATCTTTCAGTGCCAGTAGAAACATTCTGATCATATAAGTCAAGGATCATGCAAAAGAATCAGGTTGATACTGACCAAGGACTATAAGAAGCTTTGTTCTGCATTTAGGTTCTTCCAAAATCTTGAGAATACAGGGTTGCAGTTCAAGAACATCTGGAAGATACCAGATCAGGATAGGGTGTATGATATTGATATGAAGAAGAAGATTCATGATAAGTACTGAATGCATCCAGAAAATAATTAAAGTGTTCATAAACTTTTTACATTAGAAGTATATAAGGTCTGGAATTGCTTGAAGTTGCCTTCAAACAGTTTTTTTAAAAGTTCCTTTGGTCTTGTGTTTTCTATAATTATTTGGCTCTGCTCTCATTCTTGTGTGCAGTAAAAAGCCTGTTTGAAATAAGATCAGTGTGTGTGTGTGTGTGTGTGTGTGTGTGTGTGTGTGTGTGTGTGTATTGAAATAGAAGTTTCGGAAGTAGTATCTGAACATGCCACCCTCGTTGAATCAAAGGAATTTAGCTATTAAAACATGAAGACACTAAGCACCAAAGTGCTAGAGTGCACTGAAAAAAGAATAAGCCACAAGCATTAATATGAAAATAACGACACATGTCATCCTGAAACCACAGAACAATTCAGAGTAACTTCAAGCACCGATTCTATGCTTAACTTTGTTCATTTGCCAGTGTGTTAAGTTTCCAAGTGTATTTTTTTCTTCATTTAAAAAAGGGGACACATCACAGATCATCTTGCACGCAATACACTGAATTTGCAAATATCTGGTGAGGAAGTACAAAAATTTGTTAAAGCTAACTCCCTAATCTGGCAGTTATTACTAATTGTAACTGTATGCAGTTACTCAATAGAGAACAAAAAATATTATTTCAATGACAAGAAAGCATTCTACAGAACAGGAGAACTACCATCATTGAGACATCTCAAATAGAACTGTGTATCCCACCTTCTAAAAAAATCTCACAAAATTTCAAAAACCTATGAGATCTGATCAAATTTATACAAAATCTTACATTTCATGCATGGCACAAGATCTTGTCTGAATACATAAATTTCTCATGAGTCCTTAAGGTAAGAATGGTCATAAAAATCACATTAAGTTTTAGTAGTTTAAATACATATGTATGTCTATGTGTATGTTTACTTTCTAGAGACTACAGACAGAAACTTAATAATTTCACAATGTTTGGAAGATTGTATTTTTTTTTTATTAATGAGGGTGTATTTGGGGCTAGAGAGTGGATAAGACCAAGCAAGAAGTGAAGAACACAAAGCCCAGTAAAACAAGGCCTCTGCAAACTATGAAACTAAATTAAATGAATCGCTGGAATTTCACATCATCATTACTTAGATTTATTTATTTTTGTTCTTTGTCTTAAGAAGGAAAATAATGCCATCATGCTCCAATAGAGCAGGGAGGGAAATGTGTGGGCATTCAAATGTTGGTGGTTTATTATTTCCATCATCCCTCACCACTTACCATGAGGAACTTCCACAACAGTTAGAAGCCATTCTTGAACAGAAGATCAACAGCAAATTAGGTTTGTTAAATTTCTCACCACTGATTGGTTATTATTTTACTATGCTAGATATTGCCAAATATTACATAAAGCTAAGGATGCCATTATGTAAATGGTAATTTCTTTTTAATCTGTATACCATCAGCTAAGAGCAAGGATCAGAGTGAAAATGCCTTTCTCTCAGCTCTGCAGGTATCAGATTTACACCAAGAAATACATTTCAGTTTAGTGCAACCATATCCTGCCTGTAATACTTTCTAGATACGTGACTTTTCTGTTCTCCCACCTAGGCACATGTCAAAACTTCAATTAACCTGTCATAGCTTATAAAATTCCCAAGTACTAGCTGCTGATCAATACTCTAAGTCAGTGGTAGTGAACCTTTTAGAGACTGAGTGCCCAAACTGCAACCCAAAACCCACTTATGTATTGTCGGGTGCCGGGTGGGCGTGGCCCATTGGGTGGGCATGTCTGCGGTGGTAATGGCAGACTGGGTGGGACTAAAAGTTCAATCAATCAATTCCAACTTTGTGAGACTTTTTTTTCTGTGAGAAGTTGAAATTGATTGATTAAACCTTTTTTTTGCACATGGCGGCAGAGGCCTAAAGCAAAAAGGTTTTATAAAACTCAGCTGAAGGCCTAGGACTGGGACGATGGTGTGTATGTCCACAGAGAGGGGCTCTGCGTGCTACCTGTGGCAAGCATGCCATAGGTTCGCCACACGGCTCTAAGTCTTCAAACGTGGCCCTTTTATGACTTGTTGACTTCAATTCCCAGAATTCCTCAAGCAAGCATGTCAACAACGCTTTTATATATAGTACCATCCTTTTTTGTTATTGTTGTTGTGTTATGTAGCATCTATCTATCCATCTATCTATCTCAAGAACATGCATAAGAGTCCTGTCTCCTATTTTCCCCAAAACAACATTGTGAGGTAAGTTTTCCTGAGAGAGAGAGAATGCACAAAGCCAACCACCTGTCTTTCCTGCCCAGGGCAGAACTAGAATTCAGTCTCCTGATTTCTAGACCAGCACCTGATCCAGAGTGGCTACTTATGCTCCCATTTTCAACGGTGTGTAATTTACTCATATATATTACTAGTTTTTCATATAAAAATACAAAAACAGCTTGTCTGGTAGATTATGTAGAAAGCAAAACTTCTGCAAATGTTATTGAGATAATTGGAACAACTTCTTCGTAAATTGGAATAGTATTACAGCTTAACTTTCTTCTTAGTCTCACTGTATATTTGAGAACTAAGTCTGCAATCATGTGTTTCTCATTATTCTTGGTGCACCCTGCATGCTAAATGTGCATTTCCTAAAGTAAACCTCTTTGATAAGTCCCTAATGAAAATGAATGATTTGATTTGTGCTCCATTGATTTGTTCATGCATTTTGTGTATAGCCAAAACAATCTTTTCTGTTTTTTCCTGGAGGTTGTTCTAAAAAGGAGGTGAATCTAATAAACAAGAAAATGTCAGGATATGATTCATTAAGAAGAAACCCACATCATGCTTTCTTCAAGAATTCTTCTTTAAGAAACAATTTTAAAACAGTTAGTTGGTTAACAATAGTAAATAGAAAATTGCTCTATCATCAACTCTTGTGTTCCAGAGTTTAAATACATTCAAATATCAGAAATGAAACTGGAAGAATAACATTTGCATTTTCTTCTTATTTTCCTTTAATATGTTCTCTTTTTCTATAGTGTTTGGGAAGCATTGACTGAAGCAGCTTTCAATTTGGCTGTAAAAAAAACAAGGGAACAAAGGATGGTGAAGATTAAACATGAGAAGCACCGAATTGTGATGGGGTTGTTCATGATTAAAAAGAAATCTAAGTATAAGTAAACACTAGGCAAGATTAGATCTCGTGCCTATTTGCTGTTGAACAAAGATAACAGTAAGAATCTGATTCCAATGCTGGGAAAAAGGAAACTCTGTATGGAGCTTCTGGGACATGGTCAAAGGATAGGAAGAAGAAATAGAAGTGACTCTATATCTTGTTTTCTCTTTTGCCTAGGTATCATCTAAATAAATTTGGGTTCCAACTGACTCTTTATGTTGTTATGATTTTTAACTGATTGCATACTTGTTATTTGTTGACTGTATGAATTACAATTTGGGAAGCCATATAAATGTCTTAAACAAATGGATCTCATATATTCTTAATGATAACATTTGTAATTGTACAGAAGGTAATATTTTTAACTTAAAATATACAGAAACTTAAATATGCAGAACTTAAATATCAGCAGAAAGCAGCTGGTTCTCTCATATCAGATGATTGTGAGGTAGAGTTTGTACTCTTCTTTCTATAGGGCTAATTGGCCAAATCTAATCTAGACAATAGATGCTGAGATTAAAATGCCAAAACATATTACATTCCCAGAAGTGCAGAATTATCTAGAAGGGAGGCAAAAGACCTCCAGAACAGAAAAAGCATAATCTTAGACTAAAAATGATGATTGAATAAGGAAATTCTCTGCAACTGTTGGTTTAACCCAGAACTATGTTCAGATTCATGGCATAGATTTATTATTATTCATCTGTTAACCAGCTGTAGCTAAATTTCATGAATGCATCTATGAATATCTTAATCTTGTGAATGGTTCAAGAAGTTTTCTGATCTTTGGACAGCTTTTTCAAACTCTCAGACTTCTGAAACTGGATTTCCCAATGTTTGTACAATTAACACTATCAACTTAATATGTATGCATCCACTTTGAAATGCAAATAATCAAAAGAAAATGAAATCACCTTGCATTTTTTGTGTATATACCCTCACATGCATGCATACATACAGAGAGAGAGAAAGGCTGGGACGATTCACTCTTTGAAATCCATTGTGTGCACCAAGTGGTATGCAAATCATATTTCTACAACTGATAATTCACAGGAAGTAAGAATAATATGGCTTTCTCATTTATTGTGAATGAATAATTTAGGGAAAGGGTTTACAATAATTCAAATTAGAAAATGATTTATTTATTTTTCTTTTATATTTGAATTAATTATTCTGAGTTTCTCTTTCAGGAGCTCTTAGGTCAGCATCATTTAAAAAAATCATCATCCTTTGTCCTACTTGTGATCCTCCTAGATCAGCAGCAATTAAGCTGCAGCATCTCAGATCTGATCCAATTTGATTTTTGATCGTATGCCAGTAAAATGTGTACATGTTTTTTGCCATCATGCTGAATGGAAAACATTTTCACCATTGTTTAGATACTCTTTGTATGAAAATATAGACTAGATAATAATTATTTTCTCAGAGAGGAAAATGCCCATATACATTTAAAAAAACTTCCCTGATTAGGTTTAGATCCAATTTAACTGACCCTGGTATTTTTCCAAAGATTTTATTTTACCAAAACTGTTGAGATACTTAAGCCTGAAAAAATACTTTAAAATATAACTGTTGAATGGGATGTAATCAATGGAACATAATTTTCCAGTCCTTAGGGTGTTTTAGTTTTAAGTACCAGTATAGACATATCATTAAAATAGTGATAAATGAGGGAGGAAAATAACTTTTCATTTTCTACCATGAAAGATTTATAAATGCCCGCACTAGATTCACAGCTTTGTATTTTAAAGAACTTGTCAAAAAGAAAACTGAACAAAGAAGTTCCAGATGCCCTCAAATGTCATAAGAAAATCTTATGAAGGGAAGACATCATTTAACAATCAAGACTGTTTTAACTTCACACTGAAGTTCAGAGGGAGAATCAGCTATCCCACTTTTTTCACTATTCCCATAGCTTATTCCCACTTCACTTTATTTATTTTCCACTCTAAACATTGGCTTCCTTGAACTATTATTTCCCACAATCTATATACTGACTCCAAAAAAGGACTTCTGCTCAAATTAACAAACAACATATACATGTACATATGTGCAAACTTCATGCACTAATCATGATACTTTCCTGTGACCATTCATTACTAAATTGCCATAACGATGTAAATAGTCATAATTTGAGATTATGATGTGCTTCAGTTGCAGTGTAAATATGACTTTAAGTTAAAGAATGTCTCTTCATGAAGGAAATCTTTTCAGTGGAGAGGAAAGTCCCACATTCAAATGGAAAAAGGGAAGGACAGAAAGGGAGAAAGAGTTTTTTTTCTAGCATCATCCTTACAATAACTTTCTAGAAAATAGTTCAAAACATGATCAATTACAAGGAAAATAGCTTTGTGAATTGTTTCAAGACATTGGGTTTTGTTTTTAAAATAATGGAATGATGATGATGTGAGACAAGCAGTGGTGGGATTCAGCCAGTTCACACCACTTCGGCAGAACTGATAGCTAATTTTTTGTTACCCAGGCCCAGAATGGACTCCCAGAAGCAGCATCCACACAGAGAATCGGTTGTTCACATATTTGAATCCCACCACTGGAGACAAGCCTAACATTTTCTTAGTTTTCTTTGCTTTCAACAGAAACATGTAGGATTTAGTGCTGGCATGATATTCCTATCCTGTAAATTATAGCAGTGAATCAAAGCATTTCTTGACTTTCATTTTTAAAACACAAGAAAGAACTCTTGCAGTTGCAACTTAAATATTGCATAGTTACTCAGACATAAAACTATTCTATTTTGAATTCTTCCATTATATGTTCTTATATTTATTTTTTTATTGAGGTCAGTAACTAATAGTCATATTAGCAAATGGAGTGTGAGGTGTAGTAACTTAAATCCATAGTTGACTAATATAGTTGGCAAATCAAAATGGCACAAATATACCAGTTTTTGAGTTCTCCAGATCTCTTTATCAAGCAACTTGTTCAAATAGGGTTAGATGAGGGTTGGATGTAGAAGAACCAATAAAGAACCAGACTTAGTCCACATCTTCCAACCATGAAGTCTATAATTCAAAATCAATGAATCTCTGATCTAAATCTTTTGGAAGAAATGTATTAAACAAAAAACCATCCTGTATTCATAAAAGAGTTGTAATTTTTTTAAAAAAGATAGCATTTACCCATGTTGCATTAAACACTTGCAGTCTGCATTTGTATAACATTCCTGACTGAATCAGTTCTGAGGTGATCTATGCTTAACAAGGCACAATTACCAATGATCTGATTGGAGTGTTTCTATCTGAGTTTGCTTCCCAGCTGCTGCTTTCACATTTAAGATCTTTCTTTTTTAACAGTGGAAAAAAATAAGAAGAGAATGTGTTCTAACTTGGTAGTATACACTCTCCCTATCTCTGCTGCACTTCCTTCCATGAAGATCAAACATAACATTACTGAAGTAGCATTCTAGAATAGCCCAGAATTTACAGGATCATTCTAGGACTTTGCTAACCTAGTATGGGTGATCAAAGGAAGTTAGTTTAACTTCAAACAGACCCAGGCTGATTTGGGACTAAAGAAAACTAGTCTCCCAGCTGACTGGATTCAGTTGTCTCATGGCATGCTAGCTCTTTCTGGACCAAATGAGGCATATCGTGAGAAGAGCCATAAAAAGATTGTTTTTTTGAGATAGAACTTTTAAAATGAATCAATCAGTTCAATATTACAATAGCATGGAGAAACAATGCAAACTGCTATAAACTGCTGTATATAATATGTAATTATACAAGACAATATGTAGAACAAGGATCTTCAATTCAAATTCTCACAACCACAAAAAGCTATCTGCTTAGCCTCCCCCTATAATCTCTTTTATCATGAACTTGTAACTTGGCATAAGAAAAAAATACTAAAAATGATAAATTGAAACAAGATTAAAAAGGTGAAGACTCCCCCAAGTCAAACTCAACTCCTGGTGATTGTACGTCCATGTTCTTACAACTTTCTTGGAAAATACATGGAAGTTATTTACCAGTGCAAGAGGGATAATCATGTTAAAACTGTTTAATACATTATAAATTAAACAAAATGGAATGAATGGAATTGACTGGCAGCATCTAAGATTTAGGGCTAAAGAAGAGTCCTTGTGGCCCTGGACATATAAATTAAGCATTTATAACTAATTTATCAATACATTTGAAAAGTACTGATTAGTGAGATAGTTATATAGTATGAAATGACCAGGTAGTCATACATTTTTAAAAGGTCGTTAGAAAACATAAAGGTCATCTGTCATTGAAATAATATCATACTGAACATTAGGAGAAACTTCTTGAGAAAATAATTGAAAAGCCGAAATGTTACTCTTGACAAATAGTTAATTACCAGACTTTCAACTGCACCTCCTTTTATTTATGGAAAGTACTCCATCCATTTTCCAGATGCCTAAATTGGTAGGGAGAAATAAATAAAACCAACTAGGGATATTTAAGGAATTGCTGAAGAAAATCCAGGATTTCGCAACATTGCTCAACTAGTCAGAAAATTTTGTGCAAAAACACAACCCGTTGGATTTTGTTGTGCTGTTATGTACCTCTGTGTTTTCCCCTTATCCATCAGCAGTACAAGCAAAAGAGAGCAGCTGATTTCATGTTGTCATGACATCATCAGACAGGTGACATCTTTATTTTCAATATGTTATTACAACAGATTCAATCATATCGACTAAATCACTGGATGTGATACGTTTCAATGTGTTAGGCTGCAGAATTGAGCTGATTTTGCACCTCTGCCTAGCTTACTAGTCCTCCTGATACCTGTGTTTTTATCACAAATCAATCAGCTGTACAGAATTTAACAGCAGAATTAATAATATAGAAATTGGGATGTGCTTTCCTGTTCCTATCATCTTCACTGATTAAACTGCAAAGGTCATATATTCAAGAACTTTATACAATTTTGAATAACTGTTTAGCAAATCTGTTTGATAGGTTTCTCTGCCCTGAGTTATACTACAAGTAAAGTTTCTTGCAATCTATCATATATGATATTTTGTGTTTTTCCTCCCCACAAACTATGAGTCTTATTCAAATATCTCACGTGAAGCTTCTCTGGTATTGCAGGCTTTATTAATTGAATTTGGCAAGTTGGAACTTAATGGTCAAATCAGAAAGCATTTTGAGATTTGACCGTAATTTCAGTTCAAAATCCAAAAATATATATATAATTATTGCAGATATTAAACATATAAATAAAAATTAAGAGGTGTATGTCTGTGTGGGTGTTAATAGGACCAACAACACAATAATGAAATTCACAAAAAGCACCAACCATATATTTTTGCACATACTCCATTGCAATATTCCATATATTCCTCCTGATATCTATGGGTTTGGGTTGTTTGTTTGTTTGTTTGTTTTGTCTTATTGGGGATGGAGGAAAGGGAAAGGGACAATAGTATTTCTATAAGTGAAATGTGGAGTTTTATTGTAATTTTGTATATATAGAACTATTCTATGAATGCATATTATAACTCTTAGTACTATCAATGTATGATTTTCCTGGAAAGTACCAAGATTGGGGAAACTGCATTAGGAATGATGAAATTATATAGTTTTATATAAATGCATAATGGAAGAAAGATTCGATAATGGTTCTTTCTGCTTTAGATGATTTTTTTTAAAATTCCATTTATATCCCGCCCTTCTCCGAAGACTCAGGGCGGCTTACAAGCTTAGCAGTAGCCTTCATTCTATGTATATGCCTGCTTATTAGGGCTTTCACACACACCCCAAGCGGCATTATTACAAAGTCAGCTTAATTGCCCCCAACAATCTGGGTCCTCATTTTACCTACCTCGGAAGGATGGAAGGCTGAGTCAACCTTGAGCCTGGTGGGATGCGAACCTGCGCTAATTGCAGGCAGCTGGTGTTACTTAAGGAGGCATTAGCCCACTGCTCCACCAAGGCTCTTGATGATGCCAAATGCCATAAATAGCCATTTTCTGGGTGGGCTCTTGGTTGTTGTTGCTGCCCTTTGACTTACGATTTAACCAAATAGAATATTTTTATGTTAAATTGGAACCTGTTTGGAGAAAGATTTCCTTGTTGATATTGGAAAACTGACATGGAAAGAGTGCTTCACTGAAAATGGAGATGATTCTTCCAGAGGTGGTTTCAGTCTAAGTTATGCAATCTCTCTTCAAAAGCATGTAGAATTTATATATTATGATTGGCCAACACTTGTAGCTACAGAATCACATAGAAGGCATTGAAGTGCTTTTGTTCATGTGTGTGTTTGTGTTCACATCCATTATTCACACAAAATGTGCATAAACAATGGTAAATTATTTCCATGTTATTGCCAAGAATGCACATATCAATGAAGTCATCCAAACCTAGCTCAAAATCTACATACTGCCTAGAAGGAATGTATATTCAGGAATATATGTATATATGTATATTCAGGAATATATTCAAAAGGGAAGATGTATGTATGTATATTCAGTAATATGTTCATATGGGTAGCGTTATCACTATTCAGTCATTGGTAACCTCTTTGTTTTGTTTTCAAATCCAAAGTAAAGGAAACTCTCTTAGTAATAGTGAACTTCATCCACAAGAAACCATCTCAAACATGTCTTCCTTTTGAAGTTACTTGAGGAAAAGCCTACTACATTTGTCAGCCCACAAATAAAGCAGAATTTCAGACAGGTGTTTTGGGTATAGTTTCCTCATTTAACGTAGAAATATTAAAAACATAAATAAGGAATCCAAGATAGTGGTTGATAAATGTACGTGGAATAACATTATGAACTTTCCTACAAAAAAGGGGAAGTTTAAGGAGAAAAACACACTCTATAATACATGTTCTATTTAAGAGAACAGGGATAAATATCACCATTATCCATTGTTGGACTGCTACAATATGACTGGGAAGGACCAGATACAAGACCACCCACAGTCATGAGAATTCTCTGGGTGACTTTGAACACTCATTGTTTCCTAGACCAACTACCTGATGGGTTGTTTTGTGAGGATAAAATGAGGGTGCCTGTTCTAGCTACAGTATAATGCTTTTTGCTGCTGTAGGAAAAAAAATGTTTTTCAAACAAATAAATACATTTAAAAGTATGATTTCTGGTTACTCAGAGGCAAACTAACTCCTTATTTATAATATTTAGGCTTTTCTAAATAATAAAAATGGGGAGGGAAAGATGGGGAAGCAAATATTTAAAACCCTAAAAAGGAAAAAGACAAACCAACCTGATTTAAGTAGAATACAAGGAACAACACAAAACTAAAATAAATTCTGTAAGAGGAGATAAACTCAGAGCAAAGAACTTTAAAAGAACTGAAAAATTTTCAAGATTGATGCATATCTCTTCAGCAAGATCCAAACTCAACTGCTTACATTATAGGATAAATATGAATTCTAGACAAAAAAGGAGATATACCAAGTCATCCTAATTTTACATTTTAGCTTTTCTACTTATTGCTGTAAGAGATCTGAGAGAGAGAGAGAGAGAGAGAGAGAGAGAGAGAGAGAGAGAGAGAGAGAGAGAGAGAGAGAGAGAGAGAGAGAGAGAGAGAGAGAGAGAGAGAGAGAGAGAGAGAGAGAGAGAGAGAGAGAGAGAGAGAGCGCTAATAATTTATAAAATGTGTGATTCTAGTATAATGATTATAAAAGTTTGCCAGGTATAAGGTTTCTACCTATCTAGAGAAAGAGAACCTTCTGCCCATGAGGATGTGTCTCTGTCTGTCAAGGAAGAAAGTTCTTTGTTCTTAATGAGTGGAACCACTTGTCCCCTATGATAGGAAGATAACAGAACAGCAATACCAAATTTACCCACAAACATTCTGTGTCTCTAAGAAAATAACCACTGGGGACACAGAGCCAGGTGTTGTAGGATGGAATACAAATAAATACAAGAGTCAAAGGTCAAGGCTGTCAAAGTGCAGCTCAGTGGGGAGGTGGGGTAAAATAATATTCTGGCAATAAAGCACACTTGTCAAATAGCATATCTTTGTCAAATGTGTAATATTTCCAGACATCATCAGTTATGACTTCCTCACTGCATTTATTTTCTCATTGGTAATTGAAATGAGAGCAAGAGAGAGAATCTTCTCAAGTAGGGCAGACATTCCAGGTTCCACCTCCACATCTGTTGCTTCTGCTTAAATCCATCAACTAAATTATTAGCTGAAGTTCAACAGCATCCATAAGTTTTCCCTCAATTAATCCATCAGCTAGCGATTCCCACAGGAATGTGCAGTTGGAGGATGAAAATCCCATGTTTTTTAAAGAAAATAATAACAATAATCCATTATAACTTATTATATTTGATTGTGAATGCTGATATGTATTAAATGAACTGAGAAGGTGCCCTCTTTGCAATTATTTGCACACAAGAAGTAGAGGTAGGTTTTAATGTTTTGGCCAAAAATTCTACTCTTTTTCCCCCATTACCCACTTGGAATAATGTCCATTACCTCCTTGAATTCTCCTGCGGCCCTTGATTGCCTTATAGACTCTGATCAAAAGGCTCTACTTGAAACATGCTTGCTCTCCTCAACAGCAATTTATTTAAATATGATACTCTGCAGGGGGAGCCCATTCAAAGTGAAGGCCCAGCAGACAGTTTATCATTTCCATCCGAAGTATTTAAGATTGTGCCATCTTGAAAGCTTTATAAAGAAAAAGAAAAAGAAATAATCGAAGTAAAAGCAAAGAACCAAGGGGGTTAACAAGGTGATGTAATCTTATGGGCCGTTATCTGTAACACAAGGCAGATAAATGCATGTGAGTGCATATACACGCACCCTTGAGACTTGGCAGTAAGTACATCTATAATACAGATTAATTTCCCAAGCTGGGAAGAGTGCTACAGTTTGGTTTTTATGTTAATATTAGTTTCTACAGTAGATGGATACTTCTTGAGGAAAAGAAGCTTCAACAAAGAATTGGTAGAACAGGGTTTTTTAAAATATACTTTGTCCTTCATATATTGTTATAACTATAGCTATATCATTTTATGGCTGCAAGAAAGAAAAGAAAAGTGACACTCTTTTATAATCAATTAGTTCTGAAAGTTGCAGTCAAAAGTGCATTCCTATATTTTCTTATTGCAATTACCACATGATACAACTCCCTTGATAAAACTCCTATCTTTCAGTCCTGCCCAAGTTGATATTCTCTTTATTTCAATCACTCTTGCCCTGGTCATCTACTATATTAACTACCACAATGCACTATAAATGGAACTACCTTTGAAGTAGCTTCAGCTCATGCAGAATATAGCAGTTCAAGCAGTTTTGGATGCCCTAGAGTTGTGCATATTATCTCTGTTACCTGAGCTGCAATGAGTGCCAGTTTGCTCCTGGGTGCAATTCAGGGAGATGGATATCATCTTTAAAGCCCTTCATAGCATGGGAACGGATTATGTGAGGAATTGCTTTATCCCTATTTTATCAACTCATCCCATCCAGTCAGGCAAGGAGGATATGTTGCAGATTTCATTGGTTAAAGAATGTTGACTTGCAGGATCTAGAAAAAGAGTATTTTCTAACATTGACCCCCATCCTATGGAACATTTTGTCCCTGCCTGGAGGCAAGTTAGGCCCACATTCTCCTAATCTTTTGGAAGAGCATCAAGACCCAAATGGGTTGCGGTTCTAATGGGGTTACACAACCCTGGGGTGGCTGGGGAGTTGACCAGGCATTTCCACTGCCTTTTTGGTCCCTCTTGCAAGGATTGCTTTAACCTTTTTCACATTCTGTATATCCTACTTTTACAGAAGGTTTTTCTTTCTCAGTTCTTTCTTTTTTTCTTCTCTAATTAATAAGTTATAGCTATCAAAGATTATCTACTTTTCCTCATCATTCAGTTGGTCAATGATCACTTGGGCATTTACCCAATTCATACTGCCCCCCAAAATGCCAGCATGTCCAATGAGATTCCCCAAATACATATCCAAATGCTACTGGTATCAATTTTCCTTCCTTGCATACAATTATGTGAATTCTTAAATCACTGACTGCTAGACTAAACCATTCTAGTCAAAAGAATGTTTCCTTCTGAAGTAGATTTTAGTAGTAAATATCAAAGCAAGAAAGATTGTTTAAAATGTTTAATGATTTTGTTTCTTCAAGAGCCATACTTCTTAAATGATGCTGTTTTCTCCCAGGGTTCTAAGTCATATGTCTAGAGACATAAATTCATTACTAAGGCAGGTGCGAATAAAATTATTAACCAGATTTCAAAAACTTGTGTGGCTTTGTGAAAAACCAGTATGTTTAACCCACCTATTTTACTCTTCTCTCTCTCCATATTTATTAAACCCATGAAAAAAATGCATCACTAAAAATTGGCAGTTTGCAAAAATGAGACAAGAGGTTATACGTGGCCCATTATCCACGGGTTGCCATCTAGAGCAGGGGTCCCCAACCTCCAGTCCATGGACTGGTACTGGGCCATGGCATGCCAGAAACTGGTCCATGTAAACAAGCAAAGCCCCATCTGTGGGATGCAGACAGTGCATGAAATCATGCACCGTCCAGAAAAATCTCTCTCCACGGAACCGGTCTCTTGTTCTCAAAAAGTTGGGGACCTCTGATTTAGAGTTAAAAGAAATCTCATCTTCATAGGTGCAAGGAAGCAAAATTATTTTGATACTGAACTTGTTTGCCCTCAAGGGGCTATTATTACAAGAAATTTGATCAAGAAAGCTTCCATGAAAGTATTAGTGAAGCCACTGCATTTACAGCATTTTTTGTCTAATCCATCCATGTATTATCCAGAAAGGGGGGAAATCAACTGATAAATGTTTTCTCCATTCCTAAGAAGATGTTTCAAAAATATATCCTGCAGTACCTTTTACCTTGTATCCCAGGAAATCAGGCCAGAAAAAATATTCCAATGGAAGTTGAATTAAGGATGGAGTGTCAGACCTGTAATACAGCTTTAACTCTCAAGCTACTGGCTCTTTGTGGGTTTTAGGCAGACCCTTCACATTACTTTAATGTCTTTTGTGTATGTGTGTGTGCATGTGTGGTTTAATATTTCTAAGAGCAGTAAATTATTTCCAGCATACATTTAGAGGGGGGGGGGGAAGACAAATTTCTCTTGTGGTTAGTGACCACAAAACAAAATAAGAAGCAGAAGTACAGGAGAAGTTATTTAAGAAAGGGTTGCAGAACTTTAAAAACTTAACTTTGATGTCTTACGAAAGTAAAGCTAAGTTCAGCTCAACCTTCTGAAGAAAAGGAACAAATAAATATTATAATGTCCACCATGCCCACAAACCATTCTGTTTCTGGATACATACAAGTGTTGCAAACCGGAGAGGCATCATACTTCCACATGTTCCCTTTCCCCATGATAAAATGAATTACCAAAAAACAAATCAGATAAATGAACCTAAGAACAATTTCTGTAAAAAAATAATAATGGAAACAAGATGAGATTAAGCCACCCTTCTACTTCACGTTGTTGTATTTATGCATGGCAAATTATTATCATTATGATACAACTTCCAGTTGCGAGCAGCTGTAGTTACTGATAGTCAACTGTTGTATATGCAGTGTATTATCTATAGTCTCTCCTTCATGCCCCTTTCATGTCATCCAGCCTAGCTTGTGATGGGTCATTATCACTTCCAATAAGCAACCAGCCACATGTGCAGGGTGGCAAAGTTCTGGGGGAAAAAAGATTCTTGACACATTCTCCTATCATCAACATACTTTGGACAAAAATGCTTTCATCTTAGAACATACTATGAAGACAGAGAGAGAGAGACAGTTATGAGTTTCCAAACACACTTGTAATCAGAAATGTGTTGAAGGTGCAGAATTGCAAATGGAAGATGTAATGTACTGGGCTTTGTCTTGTTAAGGGAACACCACGTGGGTTAATCACTGGAAGGTTGCTTAAGCAGGGAATCTGGCTAACAGCTCCCAGCTCCACAGACAACCCATCTCCAGCGCCACCATTGGCTGCCTCTAGGGCGGCAATAGGTTGCTTTAAACCTATTGGCCGCCGCCTAGAAGCCAGGGTATAAATTGCTGCATTCGCAGCCCTATTTCTCAGTTCAGATCCTGCAAGCAATAAACAATGATCTTTGCTGAACTCACTCGCCTCGTCTTGTCATTGAAGCAACAAACTCAGTATCTAACACTGACGACGAGGGTGGGATCCTGCTCCTCCAACTGAGCTGAAGAGTCATTAGGGGAGAGGCCGCGCGCGCCTGGCGGGAAAAGCAATTCTCCCCCCTATGGTCAGCTAGCACAGCCACGCTAGCGACCATGCGCCCAGAGGACCAGTCCCTGGGCAACGGAGGAGCAGGATTCGAAGACACCGAGCACCAGCTGTGAAGACCAGCAGAAATGGCCAAGGTCGGAAAGCTGGAAGAATTCAACATAACTCAGCCAGAAGGGTGGTCCTCGTACCTGTCCAGGGTCGAGAACTACCTTCGAGCGAACCAGGTCGCTGAGAACGGATTGAAGGCCACCACGCTCCTCTGTGTGTGCAGCCCAGCAACGTTCGACATAGCGGACAACCTGTTCGCGCCAACGCCATTGGAGTCCATATCATTCGCAGACTTGAAGAAGAAACTCGGAGACCACTTCCAGCCCAAGCTGTCAGTAATCGCTTGGTGCTATGCATTTGAGCAAACAGTCCAGCAACCAGGTGAAACCGCGTCCGAGTTCATCGCGGCCTTGAGGCAGGCCGCACACCTGTGCCAGTTCTCTGACGCTGAGGAGAGGCTACCAGACTGGTTTGTCTGCAGTCTCCAAAACAAAGAGCTACAGCAAAAGCTCTTCGCCAAAGAGACTCTGTTGTTCCCAGACGCGCTGAAGGAAGTCATGGCGGATGAAGCCACCGGCGGGGCCGTACAAGCCATGCAGTTTGCCAAAACTACACAAGACGAAGAAGCCATCCACCACGAGGACGCCGAACACACAGAAGACCCCGAAGACGACACAGAAGTCAACAAGCTACACAGAAACCACGACCAACAGTGCCATAGTGACAAGCAATATGGGGCCACTTACAAGGCAGATCCCTTCCTTAGATGCCCAGGTTGTGGTGGCAGCCACCAACGCTTGGACTGTAGGTTCCGGACAGCCACGTGCTGGGCCTGTGGTAAGATGGGCCACATCATGTCCGTCTGCAGAGGTTGCCAGAGGGACTGGCCATCGAATCACCAGTCAGAAGATCCAACCAGGAGAGGTACCGGGGCCACAGAACAGTATAGCATGGGGTTTTGCTCCAGCCACATAAGCATTTACCATACCAGGGCTCGCCGTCCAATTAAGCCAAAGTATCGACTTCAGGTGGAGCTGCAAGGGGTCCCCTGCAAGATGGAGCTGGACACAGGCTCCGCCGTTTCCATTATTTCCCTTGAAACATTTAATTTCATTTGTAGTTGCAGTAAAAGATGGGCCAAGCTGAGGCCATCTGATATTGTATTAACTGATTTTCAGAATGCAAGAGTCGCAGTCAAGGGTGAGGCCACACTAGCCATTAGATTTAAGGGGTTTTCGGGGCACCTGGATGTTGTCGTAGTAGCAGGTCAGCGAACGAGCCTGATCAGGCTCGATTGGTTTGATGCACTAGGCATCCAAGTAACCGGGATCAACTGGACACAAGTCGTAAGTCTAGTGACAGTATGCGAGGAATTTGCAGATGTGTTTGATTCAGCTCTGGGGACATACACGGGCCCATCAATAGCATTTAAACTAGATTCAAACATAGTGCCAGTCAGGATTAAACCTCGTAGGGTTCCATTTGCGCTTAAACACAAGATAGACGCTGAACTAGATAAACTTGTTGAACAGGGCATACTGCAGGCAGTAGATGGCGGTGATTGGGAGACCCCAATCATAATGCCACTTAAAGCCAACGGGGAGGTCAGAATCTGTGTGGATTACAAATGCACAATTAACCGTGCACTCAAACATCACGCGTACTCAGTACCGGTAGTAAGCCACATCCTGGCATCTTTGCAGGGTAGCACCATTTTTGCAAAATTAGATTTGGCTCAAGCCTACCAGCAGCTCCCTGTTGATGAGGCCACAGCCGCAGCACAGACTATTGTAACCCATAGGGGAGCATTTAAAGTAAAGCGCCTGCAATTTGGGGTCAGTGTAGCCCCCGGCATTTTTCAGGGCATCATGGAACGTACACTTAAGGGCATTCCAGGGGTTTGCCCCTATTTTGATGACATGCTCATCACTGGTGAGTCCATTGAGGTGCTTGCAAGGGGGCTCAGAGCCATCCTGCAAAGGCTGTGTGAAGCAGACCTCAAGCTTAAAAAGAATAAGTGCAGTATTGGAGTCCTCTCAACTGAGTTCTTAGGGTTTCGCATTGATGCTGATGGCATCCACCCTGCTGAATCAAAAGTAAAAGCTATTCAGATGGCACCCAGCCCTAAAACAAAAGGAGAGCTGCAGGCATTTCTAGGCCTCCTAAATTTTTACCATGCGTTCCTTCCTAACAAGGCCACAGTGGAAGAGCCACTACATCGACTCTTGGATAAAAATGCTACATGGAAGTGGACTAGAGTTCAGGAAAAGAGTTTCCAGGAATTGAAGGCCCTTCTGTCAGTTAATTCCACTATCACTCATTTCAAGGAGTCAAAGCCAGTTTGCTTAGCATGTGACGCATCCCCATACGGGGAGGGTGCAGTCCTAAGTCACTTAGAGAGAGATGGAACTCAAGTTCCAATTGCTTTTTATTCAAGGACACTGTCCTCCACCGAGCGTAATTACGCTCAAATTGACAAAGAGCCACTGGCTATAGTTGTTGGAGTAAAAAAATTCCACGACTATTTATACGGCAGGGACTTCACGGTCTTCAAAGACCATAAACCACTATTGGGGTTATTCACTACAGACAGACAGACACCCCACATTTTATCCCCTAGGATACTTAGATGGTCCATTTTTTATCAGCTTATACTTTTAAGCTAATTCAAAACCCGGCAAGGATATGGGCCATGCAGATGGCCTGAGCAGACTTCCACTGCCTCAAATCTTAAGAGCCTTGGTGGAGCAGTGGGCTAATGCCTCCTTAAGTAACACCAGCTGCCTGCAATTAGTGCAGGTTCGCATCCCACCAGGCTCTAGGTTGACTCAGCCTTCCATCCTTCCGAGGTAGGTAAAATGAGGACCCAGATTGTTGGGGGCAATAAGCTGACTTGGTAATAATGCTGCTTGGGGGCAGTGAAAGCCCTAATAAGCAGGCATATACATAGAATGAAGGCTATTGCTAAGCACATTTGATTTGTGCTTAGATTGTAAGCCGCCCTGAGTCTTCGGAGAAGGGCGGGATATAAATGGGATTAAAAAAAAATCAAACCAGACCCAGCCCCAGAAGCCTGCGTTTTGTCCATTCAGGACTTGCCGGAGTTTCCCCTCCATGCGGGGGACATTGCTGCAGAAACGGCAGCAGACAAGACCCTAAGTAGAGTGCTATCTTGGGTACACACAGGGTGGCTGGATAAAAGCCCAGGTCCTGAATTTCAGAGCTATTTTACGAGGAGACACAAGCTATCAGCTCACAAGGGTTGTATTCTTTGGGGGAACAAGGTCATAGTTCCCACCTCACTAAGAGACAGGGTGTTGCAATCACTTCATGAAGGTCATCCAGGTATTGTTAGCATGAAAGCCTTGGCAAGAAGCTATTTATGGTGGCCAGGATTAGATAAAGCCATTGAGGCCCAGGTGCATGGATGTTATACATGCCAGCAATCAAGGCCTGAAATGCCGCATGCTCCAGTTCACAGGTGGGAGGAGACTCACACTCCCTGGTCTAGGATACATATAGACTTCACTGGGCCCTTTCAGGGACAGCTCTTTCTTATAGTGGTCGACAGCCACTCTAAATGGCTAGAAGTTATACCAATCACAAACATGACTACTGCTAGGACCATCCAGGTGCTTAGGAAACTCTTTGTCACGCACGGACTACTGGACGTTGTAGTGTCTGATAGCGGGGCCCAATTTACTGAGGCAGAATTTCAGGCGTTCCTGAGAGCAAACCTCATTAGGCATGCAACCTCGGCTCTGTTTCACCCATCTACTAATGGTCAAGCCAAACGTATGGTTCGCACCATAAAGGAGTCATTGAGGCGTATAGTGACTGGGGACTGGCACCACAGACTGGCCGACTTTTTGCTTTGTCAACATTCCACGCCTTGCATGGCAACAGGGAAAAGCCCAGCAGAGCTGCACTGGGGGAGGTGCCTAATCACAAAGCTGGACAGGCTGCACCCAGACTGCGTGGCAGCTGAGGCCTCTTGCCCAAAACCCCTGAGGGGGCTGCAAGTGGGCGATAGGGTGTGGGCCAGGAACTATGGGCATGGGAACTTGTGGGTGCCAGGGAAGATTACCAAAATGTCAGGCCCTCTCTCATACGAAGTGGGCCTAGAGGGCGGGCAAGTTGTCCATCGCCATATCAATCAGCTTAGGAAGCGTTTTCTAGACCGGCCACAAAGCGAGGACTTCGTCACTGGTCCTTTCCACGGACCGCAAACTGGCAGCCAGGCCGAGCAATCCATTGGCTCTGAGGGTCCAAGCAGCCAGAGCAACAGGGAGGTGGCCAGAGGGGAAGAAAGCCCAGGAGTGCAACATGGGTCCCTTGATGGAGAAAGCCAACCAGAACACTACAGCTGCTGTGCTAACTCTGTGGAGCAAACTGACTCTGGGGTGGGCCAACCTGGAAGGGCCAGCCAGAGATTTCTGAGTCAACCAGACTCTTTTGAACTTAAAGACACTGATCTACCCAGCCCGGCGGGAAAGCTGGTAGGCCAGGAAGCGCCTGGGTCCCCCAGGTGTTCCACAAGGGTTCACAAACCTCCTGCCTATCTACAGGATTTTCTTCTGAAATAACGGAGCTATAATGTGTCTGTATCATGACTGTGCTGCTAGCTAGGAAACATGTGTATTAGACAGGATAAGGTAAAGGTAAAGGTAAAGGTAAAGGTTCCCCCGCACATGCGTGCTAGTCGTTTCCGACTCTAGGGGCCGGTGCTCATCTCCGTTTTAAAGCCGAAGAGCCAGCGCTTGTCCGAGGACGTCTCCGTGGTCATGTGGCCGGCATGACTAGACGCCAAAGGCGCACGGAACGCTGTTACCTTCCCACCGTAGTGGTCCCTATTTTTCTACTTGCATTTTTACGTGCTTTCGAACTGCTAGGTTGGCAGAAGCTGGGACGAGTAACAGGCGCTCACTCTGTTACGCGGCACTCGGGATTCGACCCGCCAAACTGCCAACCTTCTGATCGACAAGCTCAGCATCCTAACCCACTGAGCCACCGCGTCCCTATATTAGACAGGATGGAAACATGTAAATGCACACTACTGTTGTACCTTGTAAATTTGTATTGCTGTAATCATTTTCCTTTTGTTGTTATAATGTTTGTATATTCTAGGGGGAAGGGGTGTAATGTATTGGGCTTTGTCTTGTTAAGGGAACACCACGTGGGTTAATCGCTGGAAGGTTGCTTAAGCAGGGAAGCTGGCTAACGGCTCCCAGCTCCTCAAACAACCCGTCTCCAGCGCCACCATTGGCTGCCTCTAGGGCGGCAATAGGTTGCTTTAAACCTATTGGCCACCGCCTAGAGGCCAGGGTATAAATTGCTGCATTCGCAGCCCTGTTTCTCAGTTCAGATCCTGCAAGCAATAAACAATGATCTTTGCTGAACTCACTCGCCTCGTCTTGTCATTGAAGCAACGAACCCAGTATCCAACAGAAGACATCCCTGCAAATTACTTCTAATAGAAAAGTGGAAAGCCATTGCAGAGTGATGGTTTGAGAGAAGTAGGTGACTGCCCACTTTCTTGATTTCTTCCATGATTTCAGAAATCACACTGCTGAATTTCAGCAATGCACCAGCAAAAAAATGGTGCTGTATTTTTCAAAGTGGAGAACATTGTGAGCATTCTGCATGCATGCTTTTCTGTATAATTCTACAAAGAAAGCAAAAGCTTACTTTTTACAAACTAAAAATTTGGAGAAGATAGTCTACTTCTTTCTTTGATCTCCAATGATTAAAATATGTAGAGATTAAAAAAAGCAATCAAAGGCAAAATGCTTGATTATTTCAACAAAAATGCACATATCATTGGCTTCTTCCACGTAAAAAATAATTGGGGTGCCAGACAGGAAAAGAGACATGTTCACGTCTATTTCTCTATGTGTTTTGAATCTTACAATTTACAATTGCTTGCTTTCTATTCTACTTATGGATAGATCTATGCCCGACAACTGAAAAAAATGATTGTTCCCCTGTACCAAATGAGAGGTAGCAAGAGTGAGCACAAAAATGACAAGGGGATTGAATAAATGTGGATTGAACAAAAAAAATGAGCAATCATAAGACAAACAAATTGTGTTGGTTTATTGAAAATTGAATCCAAAATCCAAAAATCTGAAGGCAGATTGAATGAATGGAATGGAAAGTAAGAACCAAGAAAGTAATGCTTGGATATAATACATCAAGGTTGACTCAGCCTTCCATCCTTCTGAGGTAGGTAAAATGAGGACCCAGATTGTTGGGGGCAATAAGCTGACTTTGTAATAATGCCGCTTGGGGTTTGTGTGAAAGCCCTAATAAGCAGGCATATAAATAGAATGAAGGCTACTGCTAAGCTTGTAAGCCGCCCTGAGTCTTCGGAGAAGGGCGGGATATAAATGGAATTAAAATAAAAAATAAAATAAAAAATAATTGGGATCATCATCAAAAATAGATGAGACTTTAAAGAAGAAAAGGCAGTTGTGTCTGGACTAAAGAATCATTTGCAAAGGTAGAAAGATGTGGAAAGATAGAGTGAAAGGGTTGGCATGTATTTCCTTTTTATACATGTCTTTAATTTCTTTAGCTTACTATTTCTTACTCCTAGGATTTATATGACAGGCTTCATATGGCATGGGATCAGGTTATCTGTGGAACCATCTCACCCAATGGGATTGGCCCATCCTACTCATTCCAGCAAAGGAAGCCTCTTCGGATCCTGTCAGCCAACAAATTTCAGCTGGCAGGGTCAAGGAAAAGAGACTTCTCTGCTCTTTCTCAGCTCCTGTCCTCTACAACATCTTGCGTCCAGAGGTGAGATCTGCCTCCACCATTCTGCCCTTCTGAAAGTGCCTTAAAACCTAGCTCTGCCATTTGGGTTGAGGCCCCAATGGGGATGCACTATACTGGACATGGCTGACTGAGGCAAAAGCCCAGTGCCATTATCATACATGGTCTTGATTTTTAATCTTATTTTATTTTGTTAATTTTAACACTTTTAATGCTTTTATGTTTATGCTTTTATGTTATGTAAGCCTGCCTGAGTCACTCTGAGAAAGGGGAATATAGCTTTAATAAATAAATAGAATAAACTGCTTAGTAGGAAAGAACATAGCATGATTGATATGTCTATATTGAGATAACTAATTATCCCTTATTTACTACTAGGTTTTTCAGTGGCCAATATTTCATTTACAAGAGAAAGACAATAGAAAAAGATTTGATAAGCAATATAAAAATATAATATTAGGTTTCCTTTCAAAATTGATAATTATAAACCCCTTTTTAGGTCTTTAAATACACCATTATGTTTCAGAAGTAATTAAATTTTTAAATGACATATTGGCCTGTCTCCTAAAAATAAAAACGCTTCTCAGATGTTAAATATTTGATAAACTTAAAATTTGGGGAAACTGTCCTTTCAAAAAAAATTCCAAAAATGTTTTAATTATTGAGATATGCATGGAAGAATTCTGGGATAGAATGGACAAAATAATATATTGGATTTTTTTCTCATTTCACCACTACTACCACTAAAAAAATGATTCAAAGCATTATTCAACTTTCTGAAATATCTAGCCATCTTAATTTTAAGAACACAGAATAAAATACATTTCAGCAATTAAAATAATTAGAATGAATCTTCTTTGAACAGAGGAAAGTCCCTTTTGGAATTAGTTTGATAGGCCAATTGTGAAATTCCCTGGACAGGAAAAAAAACTGTGAAATCTATGAAACTCACAATATCTAAGGGCCAGATGAACTGAACAGTGAAGATACTTGATACATACTAGATATATAACTTGTTTAAAGGAAGGAAGAAGTGGTATAACTTTTCCTGTTTGAACAAAAGTATTCTGAAAAATTGTGGGCTATCTGTAAAAGGAAGGGAAAGGAGAATAAACAAAAGTAGGGAAGAGATAGAAGATGAATCATTGGTAACTTATCTCATAAGTGGCGCTCAGCTCAGGTAACTAGAATTCAACAAAGAAATGTTTAAATCACTGAGAAAGGCTGCATCAAAGCTTCCCTCTCTGGAACATTGCTCTTTGTAGGAAAAGCTGTCCCACAATTTCTTGCTAAAGTAGCTCAATGTTTTATCATAATAAATCTCACACCCCCAACTCTTCACAATTGGCAGTTTTCAAAAGTGCCATCTATCAGTGGTCCTCAAATTTCTGCACCCCCTCCCCCCATTCCCATAATCTATGTAATAATCACACTGCAATTCCTGGACATTCTCCCTGTACCACCACAGCTAAGCCAGCTGGCTCTGTCTTTGCTCTTAATGTGTTAATCAAATTCCAGCCAAATGAGCTTCAGCAGAATTAATTCAAAGACTGTATTTTATTAGCCAAATTCCTTTTGATTTTATTCTGGAAGGATCTCATTCCAGATGGCAATTTGAAAGACATTGTTGCAGCACATTAATGAACTTATCCAGGGGATCTTGCATCCTAACCAAATGTTACCCCACCCAGTACTTCTATTCAAAACTTCATCACTAATAAATTGCCAGCCATTTTTACCTCAAATCCTCAAATCCTAACAATTTCAGGTTCCCTTCAAAGGAACATCACTTAGCTGTTATTTCTCCATTTTTACAACAGATTTCTATACCAAGACAGCTTTACATGACTATCATAACAATTGCCCCTATATTTTGATGCCTCTCATTTTACAAAATTATAAAAGAGTGGTAGCATTGGATAACATTACTGATTTGATGATTAAAAAAATTGTAGTAAAATTAAGATCAATGCTATTTTATTATACCAAAACTTCACAAAGCCAGGAAACTGAACAATACGTTTTTTCTTTCTTTCTTAGAACTGTCTTATGATCAGTAATGTTGTTGGGTGATGTCTCTGGAAATGGTTATTGCTATGTAATAATAAAAAAGGGACGCGGTGGCTCAGTGGGTTAGGATGCTGAGCTTGTCGATCGGAAGGTCGGCAGTTTGGCGGGTCGAATCCCGAGTGCCGTGTAGCAGAGTGAGCGCCTGTTACTCGTCCCAGCTTCTGCCAACCTAGCAGTTCGAAAGCACGTAAAAATGCAAGTAGAAAAATAGGGACCACTACGGTGGGAAGGTAACAGCGCTCCGTGCACCTTTGGCGTCTAGTCATGTTGGCCACATGACCACGGAGATGTCCTCGGACAAGCGCTGGCTCTTCGGCTTTGAAACGGAGATAAGCACCGGCCCCTAGAGTCGGAAACGACTAGCACGCATGTGCGGGGGAACCTTTACCTTTATGTAATAATAAAAGATGAAGCCAATATAAGACATTGATATATGCTTGCTGATATAAAGCATTCCATTTCCTTTTTCTGTATTTGAACATGAAAGACCAGAGAAAAGGATGAGGAACCAGTGTTCCTCCAATTGGTGAACTACAATTCCATGCATCCTTCATATTGGCAATGTTGGTTAAGATTGCTGGGAATCCTAATTCACCAATACAGAGAGCGATAGACCACCCTTCTATTGTTTTAAGAGTGAGTGAAAAAAACTTTATTAAGTCAATTGATCATATCTATTATACAAAACTAATACAAAAAATGCAAATACATTCAAAGAAAACAAAGCTTCATAATAATACGTGTTTTGAGAAAGGAAGACTGATGATGGATATCAGTCTATGAATTTGAATCCTGGAATTTGTACAAGATAGCTGTAGAGAGATTATTAGCATGCTGGAAACCTAGGGGAAATCCACTAAGATCCAGAAAGTAAAAGAATCTCATTCTAAATCTGGAAACAGTAAATGATGATACCGTTTCTACTTGTGAGGTCCATAGATAAAATAATTAGGTGAATATTATTGCTATGCAAGAACAAAGGAATGCAGGTATGGGAAGGAATTAGCACTTTGCCTATAAATTGTCCTTTTATACAGTTTACCCTTGACATTATCAAGGGTACAGATAAGGCAGGCTTGTGCTCACAAGCTTGGGTGGCTCTGACAATATTCCCTGCTAAACTTCTCACGTTCATAGTCTCTGTGGCTCTTGTTATTTAAAGTAAGTTGTTTTAAGAAATAAACAATGCAACAAAAATTACTGTGCTCCAAACAGAATGACAAACTGGATTTGGAACTGTCCTACACATGGTAATACCAGAGCAAAGCCTCCAGTATTTGGTCCAGATATCACATTATACCTAATCTGCTGCCATATTTTTATAACTTGTCTAATGTAACCCAGTGGCTGAGGGCAAGCTAGGAAATCCTCAGTTTTGTAGCAATATAAACTATGCCCTTGTACTTTAAATATCTGCTGTCTTTCATACTTAGTAAAAGACAGCTGGAATCAGGACTGAATCCATGCAGGTGGAATTGATAAAATGTTTGCACTGTTCATTTCTCAACGTCTGCAGTCATCCAATGTAATTTTGCATTAGGCTGTGTAATATTCTTCCTACCAAAGTCACTTTGCACCCACCTTTTCAATATTGTTTCATTTTTATTTTGACATTTCCTTAAACCAGGACAATCATAGCAAATATGTAATTAATAGATAAGTTAATATTTAATTTATACTTTAAAAGTTTGTACAATCTATTTAAGGTGTGGAATTCTCGATGTTCCAAGTACAATTTATTAAATCTACATTGAATTCAAAAAATTTTCTAAAAGATTTCTTTAGTCTATAGCAAGTAATGAGGAATCTACCCAAGAATGATTCAAGACCTGAGATATGATTATCATGAAAAGACTAGAGAGCAAAACTGGTTAAATAAAATATAATATAGTGGTTAAGGTGGACAGGGTACATAAAAAACCAGGTTCTAGTCCTGCCTTAGTTTGGAAGCTCATTACATAATATTAGTCAATAGAACCTATTTTTTTGACAAAGGGAACAATGGTAAATGAAGCATGTAAACTGCTTTGATTTATCAGGATAAAATATACATTTATATATTTTTCATATCTTTCTCTGTAATAAATACAATCATATTGTGAAGATACTTGGCTGAATCTTCAGAAACTGAAGACTCTTTTGCTCCATTCCTAGTTATAGAATTTCATGGAAGGAACCCTGTGTGCAGCCATTTGGCATACTAGCTTATTTGAAAGTGATTTTGATTTTTGTTGAACTGGGTGGTATAGCCAAGCACAGATCAAGTTTTTGAAAACAGGTCCAACCGTCCAAATCCTAGAGAGTTCTTGGCACCTTCAATACTTAAAAGATATAAAATGAGTCTTGAATGAGTGCTAGGCTGTTTTTTTCGTCACTAAAACCAGGAAAATAAATTAGGCCAAGGTATAACAACTACTCATGGCCATTCAGTAGCAAAGTAAAATTTTGTCAGACATTTCTTAGCCTAAAAGAGACAACATGGCATTGTAATGGAGCTCTTGGACTGGTTTGTCAAGCCTTAGCTCAGTGTGTTGAATAACACCGCCCTTGACTACATGAGTCTGCCCACTGAGCACAGGCAGGTTTACTTCTGTAAGCACAAAAAGACAGAAAGAAGCCAAAATAGGCTGACATGGAAGAAAATGTACATGGATTCCTGCTTTCTTTTTTTTCCAAACATTTTTCAGAAGGGTAAGATGTTCTACATCTGGCAATGTCAGAAAAGAGCTTTGCTCGTAAATCATAGCCAAAATGTACTTATATCAACCCACCACCACCGCCTTGGGACCCGTCACATGTTTCACCCTTCCAGGACTGAAGATCAAAGAGACTGTTCTTTATGTCTCAGACACCTAGAAGAGACAGCAGCCCCTTCATCTAGGGAGAGGATGTCCTGGATCCAAAGGCAATCCAGAAACCTTTTAGAAGTCTCCTCTCCACCCTGTCGTCAGTTTTGTTCCTGAAAACAATCCTTGCAAGTGAAATTCCAAGAAAGCAATTGCCTTTGTTTTGGAGAATGGCCATAGCAATAATAAGAGTGATTTGGTGCAACATGAAAAGGGAGGAAAGCTTTTATTATTTCATATTATTTCCAGAGAGATAAAAAGCTAAACTAAGTGACTCAACCTGAGGTGTTAGGAGAGGAGGAGGAGGAGGAGGAGGAGGAGGAGAAAAATGCATGCTGTAAAATATATGCAACCTGTCCTATCGATATGTTAATCAACTTTTAGAAAAGCCATTTTGATTTTAAAAAATCTTGTCCCCGGTTAATCACTGGATGCAAAAAAATATCTTCTTCTCTCCTTCCTTTAAAGGTAGCCTAACATTAGCTAAAAGGGATGCGGTGGCTCAGTGGGTTAGGACGCCGAGCTTGTCGATCAGAAGGTCGGCAGTTTGGGCACCTGTTACTCGTCCCAGCTTCTGTCAACCTAGCAGTTCGAAAGCACGTAAAAATGCAAGTAGAAAAATAGGGACCACTACGGTGGGAAGGTAACAGCATTCCGTGCGCCTTTGGCGTCTAGTCATGCCGGCCACATGACCACGGAGACGTCCTCGGACAAGCGCTGGCTCTTTGGCTTTGAAACGGAGATGAGCACCGGCCCCTAGAGTTGGAAACGACTAGCATGCATGTGCGGGAGAACCTTTACCTTTAACATTAGCTAGATCAGTTAATAATTATGCATTTTGCAAACAATAATATCCACAATGTGCTAAACTATAAATCAAAATACTGCATTATGATTTAGTCTGATGAACAGACCTCATTTGAGGACCCTATTAATTTAAGCAAAATCTCAAAAGTGATGCATTCATAAATTGGTTGATTCTTAATGGTAACTCTGTCTTAGCAGAAATGGAATTTGTAATTTCTAGTCAACACAACAGCCAAGACGATGCAACAGGTCAACAGAAGGACTTGGAGGTGATTATCATTTTTTCACCATGGCTCGCCAGGAAGTCATATATAAAACATACTGCTTGTATAAATAAGGGGTAGAGTATAACATGCTCTTGGATAGCTAAAGAATAGGAGTTTACAGGTGTGTTGGTCTAATTTTAACAGATATCTGAATTGGAAAATTACTGAATTATTGAAATGAGTCAAGTTCAAGGTGATCTTTGAAACAGACTTTTGCACATGCACAAAAGCCATCTCAATTGTCTAAAACAACTCAAAGGGACCTCTTTGATTCTGGATCACAGCTTCAACTTACTTCATTACTTCCAGAAAGTTAGTTTGATTTGGTTTAATTAAATGTTATTCAAAATGAAATCAAAACTTTGCACAGTCTTGCCAGAGAAGAAAAGCAAAATAAGGGTTCTGTCTATAGTTGAAGTAGGCATGGGGGAGTGAATGCCTCCTTTGGTTTCAGTGAACAGCATCAGGAAATCCATGAACCTTATGCCATCAGTTCTGTAACCCATTAAATCATCACTTAGTGGCATTGGTCAATCTCTGCCAATTATCTTCCCTTTGTGTCTCCTGTCATCATGACAAGAGATGCATGGGGAAGAAACCTGGTCCCTCTCTCCTTCCCTCACTCTACATTTCTAGGAAAGTGGGTGAGTGAATGAGTGTGTGTGTGTGTGAGAGAGAGAGAGAGAGACAGAGAGAGAGGGTCCAGTGTTTTTTGAAAAAAAATTTGTATAGCACAGATGCCAATAATGTTTTCATGGAGCGTATCCTGTACACCTTTACCACAGGGAATGGCATTAGTTCTTCAGCTAGCACTTTGAGGATTAACGTCTTTTTGATGCTGAGAGAACTGACACAGAAGAAGCCACTTTTCCTCCTTCTTTATGCAACCTATGGGTTGTAAGAGAAACAGAGGAAGAATGAAGCCAGAAAAAATAATTTCTTTGGTGCCAGTTCCCAATACTACAGAGTACTCTGCTGTCCCAGTAATCTTCCCCAATGGATTAGGCACTTGCTAGTTAGAATTGGTTTTTCACACTTGCTCATCAGTCTTAGGGAACTCATGGTGGAACATATCAAAAACTATAAGTTACACACTGCACTATTGTGCCTGCTAGTTGGTTGGTTTTATCTGAGGGAGAGGGATGGTTAAAATATCCCCTCCCCTTCCTGATACCACTCTATTTTCTGTTTCTGTTTTCAACTCATTCCACATACTTCTGTTGCTATTCCTCCAAGAAGAATGCAAGAGAAATAGAAGAAATGCTCTTCGGAGACAACCACTCTCTCCCATTACCAAAAGGTGACTGGCCCTGAACAGTCAGTGACTAAGAACTGGAGCTAGACCAGACATGTCAAACACAAGGCCCGGGGGCCGGATCCAGCCCACGAAGTGATTTCATGCGGCCCATGAAGCCATCCTGGAAACAGTGAGGGAACGGCCCCCACTGCCTTGGCCGTGGCCCAGAGACCCTCCTCCTGCCAGAGACCCTCAGATCTGTCCCACTCCTGCCCAGGCCCCCATAGGCACCCTTGATGCGAACGATGTGGAGCTGGCCACGCCCACCCAGTAGGCCATACGCACTGTAGCCACGCCCACCCAGTAGGCCACGCCCACCCAGGCCATACCCACCCGGCCCCCTGAGGCCAACCGCAATGCTGATGCGGCCCTCAATGAAATTGAGTTTGACACCCCTGAGCTAGACTGATGCTCACAATAGGCCTTAGGTGACCAATAGGAACAGGGAGGCCTTTGCCTCTAACCTAACCTTAGTAAAATGTGCAGCACATGAGTGCTAACAGAACTTTTGCTGAAAGAAAGAAGCTATAAATGCTGCTTCATAAGTGGAGCAAGAACACATGATCAATGCTCAAAGCTTTTAAGTCTTTAGGAAACTGTGGAGGTGTGGTTCTAAAGAGAAAGGGAAGGAGCTGGTTTGTTGTTGTTTTTTTCTGGACCTAGCAAATACTTCTTTCCAACATTAAAAATGATTGTACTTATCCTATTCACAAAAGAATACAAATTTAAGTTTATTTTGCCTATCTAGATGGAACTTTTCAAGATCCAACTATTATATATTATATACAGAAAGGATCTTGCTATATCTGCTATGCAAGAGATTGCCAAGAAAAGGAACTCTAAATCAGCATCATAATTCAGCATCAGGCTAAATATACAAAGAACAATGAACACTTATGTAACTATATGTAAGATTGATGCTTCTCCCCTTCATTTCTTCCACCTCCTCTTTGATGTTTTCTTTGGAAGAAAATTTCTATGCATCTCTCCTCTTAAGAAGCCCATTTGCTGCTCAAGTGTTTCACCTTGTAACCACAATAATTCAACTGTTGGAGAAGTGAATCCTCCTAATGTCTTTAGCAAGTATATAGCAATATATGAAATGCTTGACTTAATTGGAGACTTTGCATATTTTCCTTGTTTGGCATGTCAGCAGTTCTCAGTGAAATGCAATGAATTTCTGGAAACTGACAATCACTTCCAGTCCAAAATAGATGTTTGTTCATGGGAATAAAAATCCTAGATGATCATTAATGCAAATAAAAGAGACCCTGATAAAAGAGACCATCTGGTTTTGGTTTAAATCCAGCTCCTGGCTTCTAAATATATATGTGTGTGTGTGTGTGTGTGTGTGTGTGTGTGAGAGAGAGAGAGAGAGAGAGAGAGAGAGAGAGAGAGAGAGAGAGAGAGAGAGAGAGAGAGAGAGAGAGAGAGAGAGAGAGAGAGAGAGAGAGAGAGAGAGAGAGAATAACAATAGCACTTAGACTTATATACCATTTCACAGTGCTTCACAGCCCTGTCTAAGCAGTTTACAGAGTCAGTCTATTGCCCCCAACAATCTGGGTCCTCATTTTGCTGACCTTGGAAGGATGAAAGGCTAAGTCAACCTTAAGCCAGTGAGAATTGAACTGCCGAACTACTGGCAGTCGGCAATTAGCAGAATTTACCTGTTATACTGCATTGTAATCACTGTGCCACCAAGGCAATCCCACTGATGGCAACAGAGTCAAGAAATTATGCAGCTGACGTGAGATGGGAAGGAAAACAAACTAATTCTCAACAGATTTCATTTTGGTTTCAGCTGAGGAAATAAATGGATATGAATTATATGTCTCATGTGGAAATCTACCAATAGTTTGGGCACCCTGAAAAATTATTGAAACTTCAGGACAAGAAGGTTGATACTACAGGAGCTTTGCCAGGGAGCAAAGATGTCCTAATGATCATTTCTCAGGGAAAGGAAAGCAGAACTTCCTGCTCAATCTGCCCCTAGCAAACTCGTCCTTTGACTGATTGTTCTTGCTCCACTTCAAAAATAGTGCCTCCAGGTTCTTGCAGCAAAAGCCACAAGTTCTGCTCCATCTGAAATGCATCCTAGCAAATAAAGGCGGGCTATAAGAATCTAATCTGATCCTCTTGGCCATCTGAAGCTGTTGTGAGCACATCATGCGTTTGGTTCTTGGTCACTGTTTTTCAGAGTTACTTTCCTTTTTGGCAGCAGGGATCCCAGGGCTATTCCCATGGGCCCCAAATTTGTCCTTTGGAAGACAGGGAAGCCTTTAATAGACTACCTGACATATTCCAACCATGGCTTAAAACTTAAAGCACCTAAGGTGTGGAAGATGGAATACAGGAGAAGGGACAACTATATTCTGGGGCTGGGGCCCCATAAAGCTGCCGATGGCTTTATCCCAGGAGTGCCATCTGTTTTTCATTTCCACATGGCCATAATCTCCCTTCTGCTTTTTTGGGTAGAAATAAGGTCACTAGTACTTTTGCAGAAGACGCCGCAGAAGAAGTGGGCCAGCAAGGAGAAGACTGGCTGCCAGGTAAGTGGGTGTGGGGTGCATGGGACAGCTCTACACCCCCATCCCCACCCTAGCTTGATTTTTAGGTGTATGTCTCACCCCAAAACTAGGGCTTATTTTTGGGGTAGGGCTTATATTAGGCCCACCCCCCACCCAAAATCAAGCTAGGGCTTATTTTCAGAGTAGGCCTTACTTTTGGGAAAACGCGGTATATGATAATATTTTGAACAATGTTTAAAACTTATTGTTTAATTCCCTGGCTATTAAATCAGATTATTCACCATCCCTTTTTTAAAAATACCATTCCTTTACATAATAAGAGAAGGAGAAAGGGACCTGTCCTCCAAACTGAAATAAACATAGATTTGACAAAAATTTATATCTCCTAAAGCAGAAATTTTATACCTGTGGCTACTGAGAAATGTCCCACGGAGTCTCATTCAGCAATTCTGTATTTTCTTGGAATCAGCTAAATGATGTTCAGAGTAGGTGGCTGTGGAAGTGCAGGTTTAATCCATTAATATATCACATGTCTCATTGTTACATTTTCTATTACAAGCAAACACTGTTACTTTATAAAATACTAATTATGATGTAGTTTGGATCCAAGGATGGTCATATCCACATAGATACTGAAGAGTTTAAAATAGTTATCCTTTAAAACTGATTTAAGTCCCACTCAAATTAACAAAAATAAGAAAATGAAGACAAAGTATGGATCTATCCCAATAAACAAAAATCACATACATCATAATATGGAAAGTAAGACAAATGAGAAGACTGGGGCTAATATTTTCACATTTGCCTGAATTTGGAAGCTACAGCACCATCAGGAACATCTGTGCCATAAGCTAGATGGGAGGTTGAAAAATCCTCCATAAAAAGGCTGTGGCAGATCTTTCTAAAAAATCCTGCCAAGAAAGCAATATGAAAATGTCCATGAAGTCATCAGGAATCAAGCTCAGGTTGAAGGCGATTTTACCTTAGCCTATAAATATTAAGGAAAACATAGGTTTTAAAATTGTACTGGGCCCCATGTAAAATCCTCCACGTTCCTTCATTTATTTTTGTCCATGGATTCTTTTTCTTGGGCTGGGAAAAGGGTTTTATTGTTTTTGTCCCAAAATCAAAGCAAGTTTTTTCTCCCTGCTCTCCTTCCTTATTCTGTTTAAAAAAAGGGGAGAGGAAAAAATCTGTCATTACCCCCATTTCCAGATTCCTGTTTGAAATTCGTGATTCAAGCCTGAGGACATTTAATAGCTGGCTGGATTAAATATAGCAGACTCCAGCCTCCATTCTCTTTGAAAAGACAGGTCTCGGGGTTGTGCCTAAATTCACAGGATGAAAACTGATCTACGATACATGTTTTAAGTTTAGATCTGAGGGGAGGGGGGTGGCGCGGGGAGGAAAAGCTGCTCTGCTCTGGATCTGGTTTATATTGGTGTAAAGCCCTTGAAGTTGAAAGGTGCTTCAGGAAGCTCATGAAGAAGAAAAGAAAAGGGGGGGTGGTATGTTTGCTGGGGGAGAGATGCACCAGAGCAGCATAGCAGAAATATTTCATTAACTTGCGTTAACACATGGCTCAACATCCCTCCTCCCCTCATAAAGGAATGGGGGGAAAGGAACCCAACATACCTGCCTATAGCCAGCTTTCCTCCCCCCCACCCAACCCCCATAGTTAACCCTTTCTGGATTCAGCTATGTTGTCTGCCCGAAGATTTTGCTGGCTCATTGAAGGATACAAAATACATGGGAAGACTTTAAAAAAAAATTGAAGTAAAGGAAAAGTGATTTCTCTTCAGAAAAATATTTTGAGGTGCCCCTTATCTACTTCATTTGTGTAACAACACTGAGAGATAGGTCAGATTGAGAAAGAGGTTGGTGTGAGCCTACCCCATTGTTTGGATTTGCATCACTGTTGACCTACAGAGCCAGCTTGATGTAGTGGTTAAGGCATCAGGCTAGAAATGGAAAGACCTTGGGCATGAAGACAGCTGGGTGACCTTGGACCAATCATTCTTGCTCAGCCTTAAGAAGGAGGCAATCTTCACAAAAACCTTGACAAAAAAACCTTACAGATTAGTCCAGGCAGATTCTCAAAACCCAACATGATTGAACAGAGGAAGAAACCGCCCCGCCCCCCACCACACACAATATGATTTACTCATATCACCCAATTTTGAGAAGGCATCTAACTGAGCCCATACTTGACTACATGGGCTGAGTTCAATAGGCTAAGGTAACATGTGGTCTCACTGCGGTTCAGTTCAAACATAACTAATGAGATTTATGCCTAAAAGATATTAGGTTGAAAATTCTAGAAGACGTTGGAATCCCCCAAATATATTGATGTTATCTCTCATAACAGTCTTACAAAACAGTATTAAATTATGCTGGCTTGGGGGGATGGGCATTGAAATTTAATGAAACTGGAAGGCAAGCTGATCCAAAGTAATCTGGTTTAAAAGTGTAAATATTTCAAACCCATTGTTTAGAAATTAAATCTCTGAAACTTTACAGCAAAGTTGGCTAATCACAAACATAGAATATTTTTTAAAAACTTAAAATTGCCCACCACATCTAAATGCTTGCATTTTTCTGTCAAAAATAGAACTGCAAGTAAGGAAAACTGGAAGCAATTGGGAGGGGTACTTCTCTTGTGCTGGCCGGGATTATTAGCAGTTGTAGTCCAACACATCTGGACAGCACCAACTTTGGGAAGGACTCCTTGGTTTTTATTTTATCCCACACACAAACACACCCCAAAAACTCTTTCACATCTGTTGCCATGATCAAAGGACAATGGAAAAAGAATCTTTTAAAGGGAAACCATGAAATTATGGGATCTTATTTGTGCTTGATCAGAAAGCAATGCTTTTGAATGAACCCCTAGTTTAATCAATATGCAGAACTATGACAGCAAGTATGCCCAAATAAACTGGATTCATACAACTCTGTGAGCTATGGTCTGCATAATTTTTACAGACTAAACCAAGACTGGCTAAGTTCACTAACATTTAACTCATAAGCAAGCAAGCTATACTTTGGTTTAGATTATTATTTACATTAGGTTATAGTGCTATGGCACCTTAAAGGCTGACTGATAAGTTTCTATTATGACAGAATGTGGATTTAAGAAAAAAGCAATAAGTGGAAATATATTTCTGTTGTATCCCATTTGTGTTCCTCGGGTATACCATTATTAACTATGAAAACGTCTGTGACTAGAATTTATGTTGAAAATTTTTCAGATGCTACAAGGTTCCTGAATATCCTTGTGATACCCATTTTTAAAAATGTAAATTATATAAAATAACAAGGCTCGAAGTGACTGGCTAGGTAATCTAACATACATAAAGAATATTTGAATGAGAAGACTGAAGAAGTGGTGGGGGGAAAAAGAATTAGAAACGGAAGTGTCTTTCTTTCCTGAACAAGATATGTAGAAATGATTACTTCTGCTATAGCCAATTCTAGAAGGAGATTTTATCAAGGTACTTTGAAAGCTTGATGGCTTTTAATAGTTGTTATCCAAAAGCTTGGCTACACAACATGAATGTGAAATAGTGCTTGGCTGCTTGGTGGCTCAGTATAAACCAACCTTATTTTTGATCCAGTGAGTTATGATTCAGTGAGTTTATGATCATGAGCTGTGACATCCTGGACTCAGTTAATTCAGCATAACATATTCAAATAACCATAAATACAATAAGTCCAAAAGAAGAAAAGAAATACAATCCCTCCTGAACACTGAAAAATCTAGGTGTCGCAGGGAGGAGATTCACTGACTCAGGGGTAGGGGAGGTGTTTATTCCCAACATTCTGGCCAAGTCAACGGATTGAAGAAGAACCGGAAGCCCAATGTAGGGCTACAAAATAAGGGATGCACAAATAAGAACGACCGTGAGATTGCAGCAACGAAATACAGAATACTTTAACTCCTTATCGTGGAGACCTCTGTGTCCAGATCTCGGGAGACCGAGTTCTTGAAAGAAACCCTCAAGGATAACGCAATTCGTTCAGCTCTTTCTTAGCGTCTGTAGCCCCATGCGCCTGCGCTCGCCAGAGCTCACTCCTTGAAAAATTATCCTATCACAATTAGGCCAACGCAGCGCTAGCTCTGAAACACGAAAAAGGGATTAATGCTACAAAACCTGTTGTAAACGAACTAATCGAAAAAGCTATGTGGCGGGCGATTCGGAATTGTACTGACTCTTTGTTAACTCATGTAGTGGAAATCGTCTAAGTCTTGACAACAGAAGAGCAAGTCAGCGGGAGACGAGAAAAAGTTGATAGAATTTAGCAAAATGTCCGATCAAGTAGGGACTGACAAAAGCCAGTTTCTTTCGCTGCTTTGCGATCGGGCAGGAGAATCTCTTTTTACGCCTATGTCACTCATTTTGCCGCGTCTTTCAAGATTATTCCCCATGTGGATCATTCATAAAACATTCATATGGAGCTTTAGTAATCCTCGTGGTTGATCTTGCCGGGAAGCAAGAAAAACAAAAAAATGGGACCTACTTGTACTGGAATGTCAGTCATTCAACACAGCAATTATACAATGCTAAGAACACCAGAGGGTCTCCTTTTTTAGCCCTGAACCAGGGGTAGGCAACCTCGGCTCTTTTATGACTCATGGACTTCAACTCCCAGAATTCCTGAGCCAGCATAGCTGGCTCAAGAATTCTGGGAGTTGAAGTCCATGAGTCATAAAAGAGCCGAGGTTGCCTACCCCTGCCCTGAACCAACAGATTTTATTAGAACTTTAGAGCACATCGGGGAGGAGACCCACTCCTCCCCTTTTTGGTTAATAGGCAAAAAAAAAAACCTTTCTACCTCTTCCCAGAATAGGAAAGCTTGTCAAGATTCCCCTCACAAGAAGGCCAGAAGGTCCCAGTTCTCTCTAGTAAGACTCGCTGGTTTTGAGGGAGTTAACTTTGGAAAGAGCATATTAAGGATTAGGGTTGCCGCCTCGTTTTAATTTCCCGATGAGGTATCAATTATAATTTCTCTGTGTGTGTGAAAAGTGCTTTTTATCAACCGCAGGAATCCAGGAGTAGAGAGGCACGTCGACTGGGGAGGGAGGTGATTTGCTGAGCTCAAGCACTCGGCCTCTAAATACTGAATGTCCGGCACCCGCGGGTCTTTTAAGCCACCTTCCCCAAAGGTTCCTTCCAAGCCCTCTAACTTTTCTCCTGGCTTTCTAAGAACCAGCAAAAAACAGCGGAGTGTGTGGTAGCTGATTTCACGGAGGGAGTAGATCATGGTCTTAATATTGCCAGGGTCAACAATCTGGAACCCCTAGAATACAAGAAATCTATGGGGGGTCCACACAAATCCCTTTCCCCTCCTTTCTCAATTCAAAAAGCTGCTGAACCTTAAAAGGGATTAAGGTGCTGATTGATTGATTGATTGATTGATTGATTGATTGATTGATTGATTGATTGATTGGAGTTTTCGACTCCTAGCGACCACATGGATAAGTTTTCTCCATGATGATCTATCCTTATCCTATTTTTTCAGATGCACTGTAACTTGATTCCACCTTGCTGCTGGTCATTCTACCTTTCCCAACATTAGAGCCTTTTCCAAAGTGTCTTTGCATAATGTGCTTGAAGCAGACTGATTATTTACACCTCAAGTGGGAACTCTGGGTTGATTTGGTCAATATTCAAGACACTCTGGGAGAAGCTGCTTCTATTTTAGAAATGGAGAAACTTAGAATGATGCTGATGTCAAGGAAGAAGAAAGAGTTCAGCAAGATCAAAGCGCTTTCTTATCCAGCAAAATGAAGCTTTGAAGAGTAACACTGCAACCATCCCATAGAAGTAGTGTAACTTATATACTATAGGAATTTACTAATCATAAAATCAAAATGTCATATTTTTTACTAACTACAATAAAATTTAAATTTAAACACAAAAGAAAATGTAGCAAAAATACATAGAATTTGAGTGAAAGAGTCCATCAGCATCTTCTTAAGGTTAAACTTGTATTTAAGCACCGTGTGAAATGTGGACCAGTAAACTAAATGCATATAAAGTAGACTTCCATAGCCTGTTCTCTTCTGACAACAGAGGAATTATGGAAGCTAAATTATAACATAACGGCCCTGGCTTAGTGCATGCATTGTCATTTGTTCATTACAGTGTGCTGGATTGATACCAGAAAGTCAGTCATGTTAAAGTCCAACCTACCTTTGAAGTTATCGTGGGGAAAATGGGTAGAGAGATGCCACTTTGAGTTCTGAAAAAAGAAAGGGTTCCCAAACTATTCGAACTCCAGATATTGATCATGAGCTCCCAGAATTTTCATGCTCTTTTTGGCTGATGACACTAAAATTTGGGGAAATTAGTTTAATTTGGCAGCTAAGACATAGCAACATATGAAGGCAATCAACTGCAACTTACTCACAAGCTGTGTTCAAAAAATTATACTTCAGCAGTATGTGTAAATTCAAATTACCTTCACATATTTCATCCTAATTTAAATGTTCCTTAGTCCCATTGTTTTTAATAGGAAAATTAAGTGCTTGCATAAGACAGCAAAATTGCACTGAGAGCATTTGTATAAATACACTACTGAAATCAAGAGTAGTTAGAAATGCTTGACTTAAATATACACTTTCTTCATGTTCTATATTTTGACATCTTTGCTGAAATTATTGAGGCCTGGATCCGGATGAGGTTCTCCAGAGGTGGACTGAAGGTTAATGTATGATTATTCAGAAGTTAAGTCCTCTTTTCTCTAGTGGGGCTACTTCCTGAGTGAATGTTTATAGAATGGTGCAGTGAAATATATTTCAAAAGGACTTTTCAAAGAGACCCAAACTATATAAAAGCTGTGGCTTTTATAAAGTAACTTGGAAAGTAGACTTCTATGTTCTATTGCAATTTATTCCAGGTGAGACTGTTGCAGATGATAGACTGATGCTGCAGTCTTAATGCTTACTATATTGACAGGTGTTGTTTTCAAATGCAATGCATATACTGTACTGGGGTACTAGCAATAATTCAGCTTCCTTAATTTCCAGTGGCAGAATAGTGAGACTGTCAATTTACGGAACACATGTTAGTTTGGTAAAAAGACAGTATGGTATACTTTTCCCCAAATATATGAATCTTTAACCTTAATCTGTAGAATGGACACAGTGGTTATCCTGAAATACAGGGTATATATGCTATAAACTATACAAAAAGGGTAATGTGATACTTTTAAAGTTAACACAATTATTATGGTAACCAAAACCAATCACATAGTCCATTTGTATGAGACTTTAGATGCTGTAATATTTTTTGCTTCGTGGTTTTACAGCAGTCACAGCAACAGCACACTGACTACATTGGAAATTAAAATGCTAAGCAAAGACACTGCTTTAAATCTATTCATTTGAATCCCTGGTCTCATTTATTCATTGACTTTTCTTCAAGAACTCATTTGATTTCTTTCATAGCCATTTCTCCTCCCATTTTATTCCTATCACAATGATCCTATTGGCTGGAGATTAGAACAATTGTCCCCAATTCAATTAGTTTCCATAGTTGTTGATAAATTTGCACTTCAAGTTTCCATAGTCATATACCGCCTCCACTAGATTATACTAGCTCTTGTAGATAGTTGATTGATTGATTAGTGTTATGACTGTATCAAAATATAAAACAGAAATAAAATGCAGAATACAAATTTAGAGTAAAATAGATAAAAGAAAATACAGTAATAACATACATATGTTTAATATAAAGAATCAGCATTCAGGTAAATACATCACTTTTATGGATGCTCCAATCTGTTCACTATAATGGCTCCTTTGGTCAACTGGCTTAGTTAGAAACTTAGTAGTTGTATTCATGATGTATAGATTATAACCCAGGAGGAAATCCGATACTCAGTGATTCACATCCTAGCGGACTGTTCTCTCAAGTTAGAATGTTAAGTATCTAAGCCTAAGAGGGTATATAGTTGACAATCAAACAAAAACATGAACAACAAAACATCATGGCTGGAACACACTGCATATGTATATCCTCTCATGCCCATATTTAGCCATGGAATCCAACAACTCAAATCTGGCTCTAGTATAGGTCCTTCTTGAGAATTGGATTACATTTAATGCAGTTATTTTTCAAATGAAAAAATAGTTTTGTTCTTACCCAACCAACTTAAGGATTTATTTGTTGTCAATAACTCCATGCCAGTTTGAGTATAGATATCTAGGACTCTGCTTAAAAATTCCCCTCGCCATGGAGGCAATTCAGAATAAATAACCCATGCTGCAAAACAATATTGGTAAATTGACTTAGCCAGGAATTGGGATGAGCCATACTTACCTGTTATTCTAAACTTATTTTGGGTAGCCTCTCAAGGTCCATTGAAGGGATCCTCTGCCAGTATGTGAATATTTTGTTAATTGGCTATATACAGAGTGGGTACCTGTTTCTGCTCTGACCCAAGGGGCTGATATATTCTTATCATCCCAGTATTCTTCTTGATTAATAGTTCTAGACTTGTTCAAGTGAGCTGATTTTTGCAAGGCCCAACAATTCTGCACCATGTCAGGACTGGAGCTATTTTTGCCATGAATACTTTCAGTATAGGAATCAAGGTACCAGGGTAATTAGAATTGGATAATTTATATAATCTTTTAATACTTGCTTCAATCCCGGTGAGCTTCTTTTAACATGATTTACCCATAGCCCTGGGTTGGTAAAAAAAACACTCTTTAATAAATATTAAAAATCACATGATCAATAGATTTCCCATTTATCTGACAATTATATTTATGCTTATTTTTGCTAAATGCCATCAGTTGATTGATTTTACTGTTATTTAGAAAATTAAGATCACATAGCTATTTAGTTTTTGCAACAGTCTTCTTGGGTGTATTTGAAAGTGCACAATTAGAACCATATCATCCACATATAAAAGGATACTGATGAATTTATCATGGATCTTTGACATATGAGTGTCTGAAGGATAAAGGGATCCTACCTAAAACTATTATGGGTACGTACTGTATATTCTTGCTAAAGAATCATTTACACCTGTATGGATTTTCAAATGAGTGTTTGAGTAGAGGGCCTTAACTAAATATAGGAGTTTGGGTTCCATATTTAAGTTGACAAATTTCTTCACAAAATGTTTCTGTTTATAAAGTCAAAAGTCACCCTGTATTCTATAAAGGCATTACATAGTTTCTTCCCATTAATTAGTTGTTTCGTTACGAGATGGTGTAAAATAAAATAATTGCCTGCTTGTTCCTTCCTTAAGGAATTTCTTTCCATTATCCAGTCTTCTATTTTGTTCAACAGATATTTTGAATACATTTCAGTCACAATAAGTCTTATTGGTATATAATTTGGGTCATCTCTCTCTTTAAATATATATACAAAATGGTGTAAGAGAGAGACTGGCTGAGCCAGCGGAAGGAGTCAAACAGGGAATTAGTCTAGAATCCTTACGTGGGCACAAGGGCAAAGTCCAATTCCTCTTGGATGCCATTGAATCTTATCTAGTTTTATCCAGGCACAAACCATCAGCCTGAGGAGATTTCTGTATATAGGCTTGAACAGTAAAACTATTAATTGAACTCTATACATGTGGATCTAGTTGTTTTCGCCTGACAAATGGCATGACAATCCTATCTGACTGGGATTCAACTTATTAAAATGAGAAAACAACGCTGCTAACACTGGAGTCCATCAATCAATATATGTCATGAAAAGTTTATTTATTTTATTTTTTATTTTAATCCCATTTATATCCCGCCCTTCTCTGAAGATTCAGGGCGGCTTACAATCTAAGCACAAATCAATGTGCTTAGCAATAGCCTTCATTCTATGTATATGCCTGCTTATTAGGGTTTTCGCCAGGCCCCCCAGGCAGCATTATTACAAAGTCAGCTTATTGCCCCCAACAATCTGGGTCCTCATTTTACCTACCTCAGAAGGATGGAAAGCTGAGTCAACCTTGAGCCTGGTGGGATGCGAACCTGCACTAATTGCAGGCAGCTGGTGTTACTTAAGGAGGCATTAGCCCACTGCTCCACCAAGTCCAGAGTTCTAGGAGAGTTATTAGGTTTCAGAGATTGGATAATAAATTTGATTTCTGATACTAACATTGGACACCAGGACAGAAGGCTTTCAATGGCTAGAATATCAATAATTTGCTTATGTAAGAATTACTGGTTTGAATTAATAAATATATTTGCATAAAAATTCTCCCAAACTGAAGCTGGAATAAGAATGTCAAATTCAAATTTGCATTCCTTCAACAAACCCGATACAATATTCCAGTAAAAAAAAATCGATCCTTTTGCTGAAAATTCCACTTGTTGTTCAGTCACTAAGTGTTGCCTGACCCTCCATGATTCCATGGATTGTAACATATCAGGCCTCCTTGTCCTCTACTATCTCTTGGAGTCTGCCCTATTTAGCCTATCTAGCCATCTCATCCTCTTCTGTCCTCTTCTCCTTTTTCCTTCAATCTTTCCCAATATCAGGGTCTTTTCAAATGAATCCTGTCTTCTCGTTTGGTGACCAGAGTATTTGAACTTCAGTTTCGGTATCTATCCTTCCAAATATCTGACCATAGTTTAGCCTTGCAGGAACATTTTTAGAGGCTACCAATTTCTTGTAATCATATCTTAATTTAGATATTTTAGCATTGTTTTCTTTATTAGGGTGTCCCAGGGTGTGGCCCATTGCTGCCCTGAGTAACTTTCTGGTATGTAAACAGTCTGAATCAAACCAATCTCAACTTATTTGCTCTTGGTTTCCAGTAGGATGCTTATCAGTTAAAAATGTTCTCAGTGAAAGACACAGATCAATGTAATGGATCAAGACTGTATCTGGACCTTAGATAAAGAAAGAAAATGAATTATTCCAAGTCTCTTTTTCATATAAAATGCATGCAATCTAAAACACTACTGGAGTTTCCTGAATGATGTGTAAAAGGGTATATAAAACCAGGTTCTTCCTAAAATATGGAGGCTACATTTAAGAATCAAGGAGATCAGTTATGGATCAGTAGTATTTCATTTGAGACTCTAGAGAGCCAGGGTGGAACATTTATAAGATAATTCCCAAGGATAACATCCAGATGTACAATATTTACTAATGAGGATCCTTCTCTGGCATTAAAGTCTCCTACTGATATTAAGTAGCTTTAGGGTGTTTTATCTTTTCTAGAGTCACCCATATATAAGGAGAAAATTGGCAAGATGTGGGTGGTGATAAATATAAATTCAGTAGAACTATTTCACAAAATTTATATGAAAATTTTATGGCTAAATAATGGGGAGAGCCAACTCCAAGGAGCAATTCCTCTTCTTGCCGACCCAGCTGCCTTGGCTACTGTAATGAGTCCCTCTAATGCCTACCCTTTAGTTTTATATTTCCTTGTAGCAGTAGTCCAGGATCTAAAGCCTGCTAAATGAATCTTTGCCTCATCTGTAGTCTCTTGGAGTGCTCTGAGAGCAAATTTAGAGAGGAACTGCACGTCCGTTACTGTATTCTTCCAGCCAGCAAAATTCCAAGTCAGTAACGTGATAGAACCCGTGTACTTAACATTAATGAGAATGATTGGAAAGGTATTGGGATTTTGGATTGAAACACGTGGATTTTTCAGTCATTCAGTGGAAATTATGTTGTCCATAATTCCTTCAGTGTCCAAAAAACACACACCCTGGTTTGGAATTTGTATCCCTTCATCATTGCCTTCCTGTTGTATAAGCTTGGGTATGTTTTGAGGTGAGCAGCAATTTGGATGTGGATACTTTTGCAGCTTGACAACTCAGAACAATATAAAGAAGGGATAGCTTATTTCCAAGTGAGGATGTTTTTCTTACCTCAGATTCTCTCTCTAGACCATTTTAAACTGTTACATGAGATTGTAGCCTTACCTGGTGATTTGGGGCTTGTATTTACTTTTTGAAGCATTAAGCTAAGGCTAACCTCCTTATAACTCAGTTCTACTCTAAGACCATCCTTGGTTGGTAACTCACCAAGATTTGGACTGCATCTTATTTCTTGCCTGTTGACTTCTATTTTATTTCTGTTACTTACATTTTCTATATGGTGAGTTGTTTTTATCCGGGAGTAGTGGGAGTAAAATAGAAATTACTCCCAAGGATTCTTTGTTGTTCTCTTCTATATTCATATTCCATGTTGAAATACAGGAACAACTAGCAGATGGTTTCTCAAAAGGGATCTTTTTATTCTTGGCCATTGGGGTGACCATTTTTTACTAGAGGTTTAGCAGCTCTATTCATAGTAGCTAATAATTCCCTCAGATCATCACACTGTTTATAATATTATGTTCAGTGTTTAGCAGGGTACTTAAAGAGTTAATCAAATTTGTCTCTTCAGTAAGAAGTTCTTCTGACTTGCTGTGAGAGGTACAGGTTGTTTATTCAAGGCTCTCTCTTCTCAAGGACAGTGGTGATAGAATGTCCTTGGAGTTATCAACTTTTATGTTGCTACAATTAAACTTTAAAGTAGAAGCACTCTTATTGTCAACATGAGTTATTAATGGGCTAACTCCCTCTGTGTGAAACACTTGTAATGGGAAGATCTCAAACTTGCCATTAAAAAAAGGCTTCATTTTGTTTTGAGTCTCTCTTGGGTGGGAGCCATTCAATCCTTTGCAAATCAACCAACTGCGTTTGTTTTCATCTGAAGTCAGAAGCCCCAAAATTGACAGTATTGTTTGTTCCATCAGTTTTGTTATGTAGTCAATAACATTTTGGGTTGTTTTTTTTGAAGTCCTCATCCCCTTGTGGCATAAGCTTTGCAGCAGCTGGATAGAAGGCTGTGATCTGAGCAGGTGAAGTTTTAGAGGACGTTTTTAACAATAGATGCTACCTCTACACTATCTTTCTGGTTCCCTAATGCTTGTACTTAATTCACATGGGATCAGTTCATTTGAAGAGAATTTTGTACATAAAAATACAGGAAGCTGCCATAGATAAAGGTTGATTAATATTTATCCATAATGAATAACAGCCACTTTTATAAAGACAGCCATTCTATGTTTGTTCTTAATGGATAAGAACTTGAACTTGAGTTGAAAAGCATAACACTTAGTTTTGTTTTAATGTGTTGTATGTATTCATTCAGGATCTCTAACATCTTATGTGAATCCAGCCATAATGTCTTATATTATGTATGCACAATATGTCTTTACATAACTATAAATATCCAAGAGAAGCCATAACTTTATATGTTTCATGATAACATTACACATACAGGTGAATAGGATACACTTCTAGGATTCATTTGTTGCAATCCTACACAGCCTTTACCTGTTAAATTTGGTGACTCTGGTGTGTAAGTAGACACAACTAAGGTTTCAATGAACAAACTGTGTTGCATGCTATGGCAGTCCCCACTTGGAATATTACACAATACTACTGATAACACTACTCTTCAACACTACAATACTACATGATAACACTACTCTTCCCATTTATTTACCACAGGACTCTATCTACAGATAAAGTATGTGTAAAGTATTGCAAGGTGTGGAAGAATCTCAAGTTGTCATTAGGAGTATCAATACAATCTCAAGATTTGATATCTTCATCTTGCTGAAATCAGCTGACCCATTTAAGGTATGATCAAAGATATATCTGGGAGGCACAAGCTACCTCTGGTCAGAAGCCAGATTTATTTCTCTCTAAGATTTTGCTCTCTCCAGTTCCTTTATACAAATCCCCCTTGCTTCATCTCTATTTTGACAACTTCTCTTAAGGCATCTGGCCAGGTAGAGGAGAAGAGTACTTTAGTTAGAGAAGAGGAGAGCATATTTGTGCTGTTGCATTTTAACCAAAGGCTGAAATATATCTTTATCTTAAGATACAAAGTCCTGTTTTTCCTCATCTCAGCATTCTGATAATGAGAGAAATATCTATATTTATCTATATTTGTCCATTTTAATCACCAATAAATTAAGGCACAGTGTTACCTAATAGCTGGTCAGCTTTGATTCTTCTACCAAGGACTCAGCCTAATCATGAAGAAGCCCACCTCCCTCCTCTGGAGGGCTATTTCCACCTAAGGTCTTCTTATATGTTTTTTTTTTAGTTCACCTAGGTTTGCCCTAAGAAACCCTCTTGATCTTCAGACTTATATCCATCTTCTTGCCATCTTCCACTTTAGTTTTTCTGTTACAAATCCCCGATGCTAGTTTCCTAAAGTCAATAGTCCATATATGGTACTCAAAGCCATTTAAAAACTCTCTGCCCTGAATGCTTCCTACTACTAATCCCAAAATAAAGTGAGCAGAGGCAGTTATTCATATGGTTGTAAGGCAGTCTGTACTTGCTGAGAAATAACCCAGGATCCAGGTCAGCATTCATAGGTTTCTCTTCAGGCTTAAGAACTGCAAAGCCAAGGCAACATTGATGGAAGAGAAAGAAGTGGAAGGATAAACTGATAAGGTTCCATTGGTGGAGGCTCAACCTTCTCCCACTAAAATTATTTTTATTCATTTTTTGGCATAATACTAATTCTCAGAAACACATTAACAACAAAGGATGTTAGTATGTATGGATCTATCTGTGTTTATATGGTACGCTTACCCATAGTTAATCTAAGCAGGGTTTATTCAATTTATCTAATTTTATGAGTTAGCAAAACATGCCAGACTAAAGTGGATGGGTAGCTCAGTATATAGCATGAATCATCATCATGTCTTAACACACAGGTGGATTGTCTTGAAATCTGCTGTTTTGCTGGCAATGATTGGTGAGGTGGGGTCGATTGTCAGCTGGCAGTGGCCACATCTGCTAGCTGTGCCACTCAGTTCCAACATACTGGAACTGTATGCTTAAAAATCAGATTGTCTCATCATTCAAAGTATAGAAAAACTCCCCTCCTTCACTTAGATACATAAAACATACCTTGAGCAAGCTGGGGAGACTTACAGACAAAACACTTGGATATCTATTTACTGCCATTAAATATCATGGATTACAACAAACAACACTTTCCACCTCTCCTAAGGAATAACTTGCATTGAAATAAATGGGCTGAACTTTATTTGCAACAGGTGCCAGCATCTGGCCAACTTTTTCTGGACTTGGAAGCTATGTAGGATAAGGTTGGGTGGTATAGGGATGTGAGAAACATTCTAGAATGAAGGCAATGGCAAGATTCCATGTAGTCAACAGAAATCAAGTTTGAGCAAGTTTTAGAAGTGCAATCATAATTTTAGGATAAAAAAAGTAGTAGAACCAACACTCACTCAGCCCAATCTCAGACTCAAGATGTTTAAAAGAAAATCCACCATCACCAAGTTAAAAGCAAGACTTTGATTTAGAAAATCAAACCTCATTTGCTTTTAACTTTTGGATCTTTTTTCTCTGCCATCCCCTCCCTCCACTACCATAGTGTTACTTCTCAGCAGTACTAAAGACTATCAGATTTATTGTGACATCATATGAATTTTCAGCCGAAGATTCTGCTGAGGTTAGGACAGCCCCAAGCGTATTTGTGAATAAGCCACAGTATTTTTGAAATCTTAAGAAGAGGTAACTCTATACATCTGCCAGATTTTTAAAAAATCACACCTTCTTTACTGACATGGCACATATTTTTCAAATTGTATTGTAAGAACAAAACACTTGAACCTGACTATATTTTTGTGGCATCACTAAACCATGGTTCCCTTGATCAGTAAGTCACTAAGCCTTGATAATTCATGGTTTACACAATGATTGGAGTCACACAACATCACTCAATAAAATTTTGTTTTGGTTGGACAAGATTCATCTGAAGAAGGGTACAATTCAAAGTCAATGAAAAACTTTTCTTTCTAGGGTTGCTGGAGATTACTGATTCTTCAAGCTGAATGCTGAAAAAGGAAAATTAAAAGGCACTTCTCTTACTCTGCTTTTTTAAAATCAGTGAGCCAAAGGGATATCTCTTTCCTTGCTTTTTTTAATTATTGAGGGGAAAAATTGAATATTACAGGCATATTATCTTAGGAACTTAGACTAAACTCAGTAAGAATCTGCACTCTTTGAACTGAGCTATATGTCCTTCCATAAAATGCTATTCACTCCATACAGTGTAAACTTTAAGAGATAATTTTGACTCTTACTGGAAAGTAACTTCTTTCTAGTAAATAAGTATAAGATTGTGATATTTGTACAACTGGACCAATTTCCTTCAATTTTTGAAACTCAGTGTTAGGTGAGTGCTGATGAACAACAAAATTAATGTGGAGAATGCTTTTGCAGTACCATAGCAAGATTTGTGCACTATAAAATATTAGGGAAACATAAGGTGTACATTTTCATGGGAAGAAGAAAGTTCACAAAGTTTATATAAAACTACATGACTTAGACTGATCAAGACTGGTATCCACTTAGGTGGTCATGAATTCCCTTGAGCTAAGGAGTGCTTACTTCAGTGTAATAAGCAAACGATTGCCCTGAAAACATTTTAGGAAAAACAACCACCACCTGAGATAGTGATTTTTTTAAAAAAAAAAATCAGTAATATTAAGTACATTAAGAAGCTAATACTAAGGACTCCAAATAATGTATTTCCAATAAACACACTGGTTTCAAATGCCACCCTAGAAGTTCTTCCTCAAAAGCATCTGCATTTCCAAATTTGATTGCAATTAAGCTATTAATCCACAGATCTCAGTAATTAATCTTTGGAAATGATGACTTCTACTTAAAACAATAGCCTTTTGGACATCTTTTAAAACACGTAATTGATTATTCCCTCTGGATAGTAGCCCCAGTCTGACTTCCTAAAGTGGAAACAGGGCATTCTGTTGAATCAGGGTTGCTTGTGCTAGTGATTTTAACCTGCTCCACCCTGAAGTGACCTGCCAAATGCACTTTCTTATTTTATAGACATCTGGGAATTCCATACATGCCTTAAACACCAATTACACACCTTCTTCAAAGGACACGTGCTTTGATTTGCCAAGACCATTTAAGTCCACTAAACTCTTAAAGAAAGTCCTGGAAACAGAGAGGGTAAAAGAAATTTCACTGTCTTAAAAAGCAGGTAAAGGATTCTGTGAAGAAATAATTGGTCCCTTTGTTGAGTGAATGAATCTGTTCAGCTTGTATCAGCCTTAACTTCTTTTCTTTCTCAAAGAAGGATACAGATAATGGACTAAGATGCAATCCTATACACACTGACTTGGGCAATTATGCATAGGATTGCACTAGTTACACCAACCTATACATACCATTAAACTTGACAACTGCATTTGCACAATGTACTGCTTATTATTGTTCAGTAGATTATGGTAACCTTTGTTTCAGTATATTGTTTACTGCCAGCCAAGAGGCCATACTTTGAAGGATTTGGTTGTACGGGATCAGAATGTATCTACAATGAAATTAAAGGGTTAAAATGTAATCTCAATGTATTTTTTCCAATATTTTAGATTCTTCTACACCTTCTACTATTGAAACGTGAAAATTAATGAGCAGATAAAGAGCAACCTTGAGATAGGGTGCAATATAATCAAGAGACGAGGGTAGATCACACATTCAAGTCTAAGTGTTACACAGTTCTTGCACAGCACACTCCCTTGATGTCCAAGGCCAAAGAAGAGGGTGGAGTCATAACAGACTGATGAAACTGGAGATTTTTCCATGAAAGCACATCAACATGAAGAGGTAATTTAAAAGATTGAAAATGTAAATTGGGTTCTAATTACTTTTTGACAGAGGCATAAGAAGCAAGGATTTATCAGCAGAAGAAAGCAAGGAGTAAATCTATTTCTCAGCACCCACCCTTAATAATTTCTGGAGAACTTGCCAGAGATTATCTTGGGGCTGCCTCTTAATAGATCAACTAGCATATTAGTAGCATCCAAACAGAATTGGCTATGTGGGTTTGAATAACATTTCTTTTCACAAAGGTGAGCAAGGCTAGGAGGAGTCAGAAATTAAGAACTCCACACTTGCTTGGCTTACAAACAAGAGGTGTGACTGCCAGATGTTAAGTCTCCTTTAGACTTAGGCAGTGTGGCCAATACACACAGATGACCAGAACTGCAGTGCAACATCTGAAGGTCATTCAGGGGTCCTGAGGAGAAGGGGGGAAATGCTACTTCCCATCAAGCAGACAATAGTACTACAATGTAACTTTCAGACTGTACCATACTAATTTAGATCTTATTTATCTCAAAATATAACCTTCTGCGATCCATCCCAGAATAAGGCAGCCTGTTTCTGTATTCTTTTCCTAGGCAGTTAACCACTCTGAAATTAAACTTCACACTTTAATAGTATTTGCTTGGGAAGACTGTGCTTTTAAGTGATGGAGCTTTTCAGATTATACTCCCTCTTTAATAAAGTCTACATTGCTTTGAAGTATATGCCCTCATTTCACCCCAGTTTTCTTTGGTTTTGGTTTAAGTGGGTTTCCTGGAAGAAAATGTTTGCTGCGATTCTGAAATCAAGGACTAAGAGATAGGTGGTTCGAAAGTAGGTCTCCACGGAAACAAATTCACTAAATTCAAAAGGATTTATTGCTAATAACTCCATACCCTATTAATGAGGGATGCTTTCCTGGAAATAATTTCACGAATATACCGATCTGCAGAAATTGCGGTATAAATTAATCAACTGCCAGTCCTTAAATTTAGCAGTTTTATAATGACTATGCCTCCAATGAAGATGGTTCCGACCACGAGAAATCCCAGGCATAGCAGCAATTTTGATTTCGTGGATTCCTGCACGTGTTGCTGATCGGGGCTGGGCTCCGACTCCCAGAGGTCCAGATAACTTCCTATGAAATGAAAGAAGCGGCTTTCGGGCGTTCTAAGTTTGGAATTACAGCGTGTTTCGAGCTGCAGTTGGCGCTTCCCTGTGAGGCCATCTCAAGAAATCTCGGGGAAGTTACTGCTCAGTGAACATGCCGAGGTCGCCCGGCAACCCTCTCTCCCATGGTTAAGACCAAGTGCCTGCATGACTCCATCCTTCAGTGGTCCTTCCCTTCACCCGTTTCTCTCAAGGGCATCGAATTCTAGTTCGATTTCCCACACCCTTCAACTCCTCCCCTCCCCCATCTTTTTAAAAAAATACGCTAAGAAGTTTCAGGGGGAAACCGCCTGACATCATTAGAGAGAGGACAAACGCTCACTTTGAAGGATGCCTGAAACGCTTTGAAACTGTATGCCTGAGAAGAATTTGATACCGAACTCGGGAAAATAACTACGTCGGCCTTTGCCAAACCGTGGAATGTGCAAGTAAAGCTCGGCGGACTCGCCAAGTTCCAACCCGGGTTTCTCCTGTGGCTGTTCACTCTCCACCTCCCGGGTTAGGCAAGGAACCCATCACACCCAAGCCGGGAGGCCTCGCGTCGCTTTGAAGATGATTAGCGCAGAAACTTCTCAGGAGACCCTTACAAGACGAATAGGAGAACGTAACTTTCCAGGGTGACTTGGGTCGCCTTCAAGAGTCCTGGTGGGGCAGAGACACCCTGCCTCTTGCTTCTCGCCCCGGCTCTCGCCGCTGCCGAGACACAGGTCCCGAAGGATCGAAACCGAGAGGCAGCAATCCCGAGTCTTTGGAAAGACGGCCGACGCCGTTGCCAGCCAGGTTTCCAAGCAAGACCTCGAGTCCGGGTTTGATACCCTCCCCGCCTTCAAAGAGGCACAAGGAGCTGCTGCGCAGTTTCAGTGCTTGCGTGGCTGTTCTCTTCCACGTCGGGACTCTTCAGGCGTCTTGGATTGCTGCTACAGCGGCCATCCCTCCCGGCACAGCCCGGCCTCGGGTGATGATGGAGTTGTAAGCCCATATGTGTGGGAGCGCCAGATGGAGAAAGGTTGTCTCTCCTTCTGCTCCGCCCGGCCACCTTCCTTTGATCTTTCCAAACGCCTGTATTTCTAACGTTTTTGAGGGCGAGGGAGGAGAGCGAGTGGCCTCAAAATCTATGCCGCCGGTTATCCGAGCAGGCTTTAATTGAGGTTCTCCATGTCACTTTGGGGGGGGAAAAAGGGAGAGAGGTATCGATCCATGCAGGTTTCCTGAGTTTAATGATACTGGAAATCAGGCATGGATTGTGAGAACACTTCTAAGGGTTGTGTTCACCGCCTTCAAAAGAACCGGGGCTGACGATGAGCTAACCCCATCGCAAGTACCCAATCCTGCTGAGAAGTAACTTCATCTTCGATATGGAGACTAGTGACCTCAGGCACGGACAAACTGTCTAGTCTTCTGCCAAGAATAGGAAGTGGTTTCCTTTTGCCTTTTTCTGGGATTCCCCCCCCCCCTGGAATTCCTTGGAAGTGTCCCCTTCAGATAGTAACCAAACCCTGCTTAGTTTCCCAACTCAAACGAACTCAACCAGGTGCTGCTTGGATCTGAAACAAAATCTGCTACTGATTGCAGGCGCTTACCCGATCAGTTGTTTCACTTTTATTTCAGCTACAAATCAAAACAAGCTGCATTGGAAACCAGCGGCTGTTCCTTCCCGTTAAACCATTTGTTTAGCTCAGGCTATTTAGTATCCACATTACAAATGCAATATGTGTGCATATTATACATTATAGTGCAATTCTAAGCATGTTTTATTCTCGAACTCAGGTCTGCTGTGTTCAGTGGGGCTTGTTCCATAATAGATGCCTTTAGTATGACAGCCCTAAATAGCAATTCTAAGCTTATTTAGTTGGGAAGAAAATCTGCTGAAAATCAAAGGGACAGCAATGGTAAATCAGGTTGTTTCTTTAAAAGTATGCTGGCTGGTTCAACGTAAGTTGATTCTAAAAAGAGATGCACAAGATTGATCAACTCTTGGCCTTCTTGTCCTGAAGTAAATCACTATTTAAATTGGAATACTCTTTGCAAACTGTTACAGTCTAATGAATTAGATTAAAACTGATTTCAAGAGAATCGAGATGTATGAAGACAGTGATTTTTTTTTAATCGTAGAAATCAGCCTTGATAGAAACTGTAATGGCATTTCTCCCAACTCTACCCCAAATGTCATCAAAGCTAATAGCCACTATAACTTAAATTAACATTGTAATTATTATGGTCATTGTAATAACAGGAATAATCCAAGAAAGAGCAAAGAACATGCAAATATAATTTGGTGTCCTACCTTTCCTCATTTCCCAGAAAACGATCCTGTTTGGGTCTTTAGGTTCACATCTGAAGGTTTCCCTTAAACATCTCCATTCTTAAACCATTGGCCCTTAGGAAACCAAAGCACCATCTTCATTTTTTCTCAAAGATGCCCGCTGCCCAAATATATTTCTTCTTTCTAAGCCAGCGAAAAGTTTCCGAAGTCCTGGCTAATTCAGCCTTAACATACCTAGGTTCAACACACTTCAAATGTGTGTTTTTGTATGTGGAACTATACACACATACATATATTCAAAGCGTAGAGAGTCAATATATCTTCTGTCCAGAGGTAGATAAGAAGCTTAAACTAGCTTGGAGTTGTTAATAGGTAGATAAGGAAAGACAAACAAGGGAGTCAAGAATGCTAGCACAATCTAGGCTAAGTAAACATCACTTGGTTTGGAGGAAACCCTCCCCCCCCCCCCCCCGCCACTTTAGCATTTCTCCTAGACTTCCCTAGAAGTTAGAAAGGAGCAAATAGCAGTTACAGGCTAGGGAGCCACCAAAACCTGAAGCGACCTGAACAGAATTCCTTCATGAATCAGCATGGAAGGAAGACGTCAAAGTCTATTTTGATATTTTCCTCCTGGAGCTGCTAGCACGGAAATCTGAGACAGATCAACTCTGATGTTTCAGCTAGATCTCCAGCCCACGTGAGCCAAGACAAGCTGATGTGCAGCAGCAAGGTCTTGTAAGGTTTATGCAAAACAACCCCCACCTCAAGAAAGGGTGCAGAGCTAGCTGCATAGAGTCCCAGGCTCTGATTGTCATTGGGCCTTACTGGGATTCTTCCCTTGACTTTACCCCAAAAAGAGAACGAACGCACCTTTGCATCTTTACACTGTGGATTGAGGGGTTCCTTAGAAATCTGCAAAGAGATACAAATGAGCCCAACCTAGCATTTGCTAGTGAAAGTGTTTCATGAACATGCCTCCTTTTCCCAGTGAAACGCTAGAAGACAGAGCTTTCCTATATCAGGAGAGCAGCAACAGGGATATTTTTTTTCTTAAAAAAAGAGGAAGTGTTGCTTTTAAATCATAACTGGGAATATTCCTTGACAATTTGGTGGAAATGAATGGGATTTGTCTCATGTTATTTTGACCTTACCGGATCTATTTAGTCTGATGCAACCTCTTCCCCCGACCGTTTTCCAGATGCAATTAGACTCCCATCATTTCTAAACCACGTTTACAATGGCTGGGCATGATGGGAACTATATGTAATACATTAAGAGGATGCCAGTTTGAAGGCTGGGTGTTATAAACATTCTAAAACTTACAAAAGAATCAATTATTTCCAGGTTATTAAGCCACTGTGCCTCTGCTAATTAAATGTTAGTATAAAACCAACGGGACTTTTGAGTGTCTTTTAGAGTAAACCTAACCAATCCCTTGCCATTGTCTGCAAAAAAAAAGTATGCACTTGAGGTGTGATTGAGGATGTTCCATTTATTTAGCACTGCAACAAAACTTAACACAGATTTCCAAGATAGCAAAAGCCTCTACATTAATGACGATACTAGATACAGAGGGGGCAATGACTTTTCATTAGGAGAGTGAAAGGGAGAGACCCATACACATTTCACTGCTTTTGAACCTGTCAAGTACTTGGCTGTTTTGACTGAAAGAGGGTTAATATCTGAAGCCCAGTAAACCCACAAACAGAATCATAAAGCTGTCTCAATAATTAACACTCCTGTGTCTGTCAGTAGCTGGTTATTTGCGCTTTCCCTCCATTTGTTTATATTTCCCCCTTTCTACTACCCTCACCCGCTATGCTTCTGGGTAACTCCAGATCTATCTGCGCCAGTATTATTTACCTCGAGTTTCAAGTCTATTTTTCTTGGTACAGATCAAACTGTTAACTTTCTTTAACAGTTCAATTTATTTATTGCAGAAAAAAAAATATACAATGATATTTACAAAACAATCATCAAAATAGGAATGCATTTAGACACTGAATCTATTTGCATTTTAACATGGGTCATCAATAAATAAATAGAATGATTCATTTTTGCCTTCCCCCCCCCCACCTCCCTTTTTAATTTTTTTCCAGGAACAATTCCAAAACAAAGCAAAACTAATAAGGAACCTGAAATATTTTGCTCATGAGAGTTTGAGCCAGTAAGGTTTTGCTGCTGAAATGGTTTTTAGGTGGTGGGTGGGAAAACTTCCCTTTCTCATTCCTTAAAAAAGGGGGATTCGTTGTCATTAGATCTGTTCAAAAAGAAGGGTGCGGGACTCCAGTAACATATTTCCTTTCATGAGTGGCTCATAAGCTCTCTAGGGAATGCATGCATGCAAAAAAGAGGGAAAGGAAGTAGGGGGAAAAGTTCCAACATTCTTCGTCAAAATGGTAAGGGGGGGGGAAGCTGGTTCAGATTTCGATCAGAATGCAGAGATGTTTGGTAGATCATCCAGCCTTCACTCTGGATCAGCCACCTCACCGTCTGAGGGGCTCTAGGTCTCTTGCCTCAATTGCTCTCCCCACGCCCTGCTCTTTGCAACCTGGACCAAGAACGGGTCTACATTTCCAAGAAAATCCTTGGCGTGCTATAGTCTGAGAAGGGGGGAAATAACCCCGGGAGGTGGAGTGAGGGCGAATCCAAGTGCAGAGTCTCTAGTTTGTCCATTTTCTCTCCTTCCCTTTGAGAACAATGTTATCTGGGAGGAAAAAAGAGAGAGACAAGAAGGGGAGGGGAGAAGGGAGAAAACTGTTACTAGAAAAAAGAAAAACATTAACCCTCTTAGAAAGAGAGGGCGAAGCGAGAAGAAAAAGCTTCTTTTCGCGACCCTCCAGAGCTATGACTCTGCTCGCTTCAAGCCCGGGGTTTGCAAGGCTGCGTGAGGGTGTGAGTGCAAGTGCGCGCGTGTGTGTAGGGGGGAATTGTAGCACAAAGGAAGGCGGGTTGGGTGGGGGGGAAGGAACATTGGCAAGGCATGAAATCAGGAAACGCGCCGAAGGAAGCGTCACGGAGATCTATCTCGGGCGAATCTAGTAAATGGGGGATATATTATCCTCCTGGAGCTTAGCTAAATTCTACCTTAAATAAATCCTTGCTCCTTTTGGGGTAATTTGCTTCCAAGGAAATCTGTTTCGGGAGCCGGAATTCCTGAGTTCTCCAGTCGCCTAATAGGAAGCCCAGCCACGCTTAACCACCTAGTGTAGTGGGGGAACTGGATGGGATTAGGAAGAGTGAAAACAACCAGAGTTGATGTGTGCTGGCCTGCTGGCATCCTGGATCGAGCATCGGGTCCAAGAAAATCGAAGAAGAACGCGCGCAGCATTGTACAGATATTGTACAATTCTACACGTCCATCACATGCAGCCACCGAAGCTTTGGAACAGAGTCATTGGTCTTCGCTTTCCAGCAGAGGAGACCTCAAGCTTTGGGTCCCGCTCTTTCAGCAATCTGACTGAGAACAGGCTGGCATTTAGCCAGCTTTTCCCATCGATGGAAATTCTGCTGAAATAGTCCCCTTCTAACGCCCTCCATCCTTTACCCAAAAAGTTTAGTCTCTTTTGAGTCTCTCTCCCAGCCTAGTTTTCTCCAATCCTCCATAGCGCCTCCAGTTCAGCCCTCCCAGGCTGCAGTTAGGGAAAGGGGAGGGGGGGTGGGAGAGAGGGGACCAAGAGAGGGATTGGCTAGTGCCTTTTCCTCCCAATCTGGTGCCTTTTGGACACCTTGGACATCAAGACGCCTCATTCCAGCCAAATGGGACATGGGCTGATCTGGCAAAGGAAGCAATTGGGGAAAGGCTGATCTAATGCCTTGAATTTGCTCAGGTTTACTCAGACATAAACCCAAATTGCTTCAGAATTGAGTTTATAAAAGAAGGGTTTCTGGGTAGTTATAAGGATTTTTGCAGTTGATCCTCCCACCAACTCCAGTTGATAGGATTTCCTCCAAAGAAATGCCTGTTTACTGGGTAGGAAGAGCTGGTTTTCGCATGGGCCTAGGGCTGCAGATAAAGCTACAATCCTATGTGTGAAGAATTGAACTCAGGACTTTTGAGTAAACAGGCCACAGGTTCAGGCTTGAAGCCCTTTTTTCTTCTCTCCCTCCAATCCAATTTTCGAGAGGACCTTTAATCTTTGAAGTAATATTTCCATGTATTCATGTTTTTTACATCATGGCCTGATTTAATAAGTTACCCTCCCCGCCCAAGTCAGCAGTGGTAAGTTGCAGTACAGGTACCATCTTACCTGGGAGTATGACCTGTTGTTTTCAGTAGGATAAGGATCATATACTCTACTCACACTGGTACCTACAAGTCAGTTCCAATAAAATAGTGTGACTTGCCTCAGAGTAAATGCCTTGTTATCAGGTAATCCTAGATCAGGTAAATCTGGAATATATAACAGGACTTAACCTCTAGTTCTACCTATAGGAAAAGAATGTGTGTTTGTAATGCATGGCCAAAATGGAACAGTTCATTTTTTAAGGAAGATTCATAGCTTCATTCAGGTATCCTGTCACTTATATGCAAGTGAATAAAGCTCTCCATAGGCAAAAGAACTAGGCTCCAAATTGGGAGTCCTGTTGCTATTAAAACTAAAAAAAATCCTTTAATTCTGAATTAACAGATTTAACCATATGATCCCATGTACACTTTATCCTGATGAATTTTCTAGCAGGAAAGTATCAAAAATGTTAAGAGAAGAACTAAAGTTTTAAAAAAAACATATTAGGGTTCAATGCACATTTCTAGGGCAAGATCAGCAAATACAAGTGGAGATAATAGGGATACTTACATCTTAGATCTGTATAGGATCTTACTGATTTCTACCAAAATCATGGGCCTTTACCAGCTATAATTTGGAGAGTAATTCTTGCTTGCTTGCTTACTTTCATAATAATTTGATTTAGTTTTGTGATAGCAGAGGAAATTTCTACCCAAGCACTCCCTGTATGGCTATTCTCAAAATAACTAGTAGACCTTTGATAATACAGCTGGCTATACTGGAGAAAGTTATGCTTTGGAATTACAGTTAGCCAAGGAAGTCTAGCAAACAAGACTTTGAGCTTGGGATCTGCAACCGCCACCCAAATTTTGGTAAGTTGATTTTCTCATGATAGGAAAAGAAAGAACAAAAGACCCCCCATGCAATTAAGCATTCAGCTTCTTACACCCACCATCCACCCCTTCCTGAAATTGGGAATGTGTGTGGAAAATCCAAGAGGTGCTAGTGTGACTATAAACACTCCTAATGTCATAGAGCTTCCCAGGAGAATCTTGGAAAGAGATTCTTCCATGCTGCTCATTTACAGATATTGGTGGACTTCACTCTGCATAAAGCAAGAACGTGCACAAGAAAATGAGTTTGGATATGTGTAAATGTTCTGGAGAAAAAAATGCAAGAAAAGCTTATTTTCTCTGAGACCTATACTCCTTTCCAAGGGAAAATCTTGAAATATAATAAGTGGAAAGAACATTTTCCAATAAAATAAATTAAAATGAATACCTCTGAAGGCAAATGATGCAGAACATGGAGAGGTTGTGCTTGGGAGGGGGAACCTAACAGCTGGATTTTAAAGAAAGCTTCCTTCCCTTGCCTAAATTTTTATAGGATTTTCTACCAAGGCCAAAGGATGGCCCCAGGTCTCCTGTTAAAAATAAAGAATAATTTTGGAGTATGGATGGAAGAAAATGAGGTGAGTAAGGCTGGGACAGACACTTGTGTGGAATGAGAGAGCAAGATGAATGCTTGACCTGGGAAAGTCCCTCCGAAAACACCTTTGGAATGAAGAGTAAAGGCTTGCTCGAGGATTAGCTACCCTGGTCCTCAATTTTCGTGCCAAGAAAAACAGGGTGGCTAAAATGGGCTGATAAGATGTTCAATTCCTTTTATTTCTCACTCAGCTACCCCCACCCTCGGGTGGCAGAGCTCTTGAAGGGGGAGGCTGTGTTGGCACCCAGAAGGAGAAGATTGAGGTAAATCAAACCTCTCTGTAGCAGAGGATTCCTCGCAGCCTCCCTAACTTTCTGAGAAAGACACCCCACCCCCACCATTTCTGCTGCTCTGCAAATCAAGGTCTCCTAGACCGATGACCCTGATGAAGGGAGAAAAGTCCTCGGAAGCTTCGCCTCGGAAGCCTGACTGGATCCTTTGTAGAAGTAATCAATTGTTTTCCAAGGTCTTTAAATTCCAGAAATTTGTAGGCAGGATATCCCTAGGGAGCGCTTTCTCGGCACTCCCCCAGGACAGCCAGCCCCTCGGAGGTCCTTAGGCGGCCTCCTCACCAGGATCCCTCAAGTTCCTCAGCCCACCGCTCCACCGAATCCTGCGCTCTTACCTAAGTCTCCAGGCACGCCAGGCTGCACAGGACGCTAGTGGGAGGCGGACATGGACCAGGCGCCTTCCATGCGCCAAACGGAGAAGGCGTAGCTGAGGCGCTCGTGGGCCACATAGCTGCAGCTGGCCATCTTGGAGTCGAGCTCATCGCTCTGCAGAACCTGATAGAGGAAGTCGATGTAGCGGGCAGCCAGCTTGAGGGTCTGGATCTTGCTCAGCTTGTCCGACGGCAGCGTCGGGATGATCTTGCGCAGAGCCGCGAAGGCTTCGTTCAGCGACTGCGTGCGCTGGCGCTCGCGGACGTTGGCCATCACCCGCTGAGTTTGAAGCTCCTCGTACGACTGAGGGCTGCCCCCGCCGCTGCTGCTGCCCCCGCCGCCCCCTCCGCTGCCCGACTTCTTGCCTCTTTTGCCTTGTGCCGGGCTACACGGCTCTTCTGCCGAGCCGAGCCCCCCGCCGGTCACTCCGCCGCCCCCTCCGGGGCCTCCTCCGCCGGCTCCTGCGGCCGCCCTACGGCTCGAGCGCCTCTTCCGTCCCCCTCGTTTGCCGGCGCCTTGAAGCTGCTGCTGCGGTTGCTGCTGCTGTTGGCGATCGGGCTCCTCTTCGCTGTTGCTCAAGCTGTCGTCGGCGGGCGAGACTGGAGAGTTGGAGTCGTCCTGCTGCTGCATCATCTCGGGGGCCAACCTGCGGCGCACCGAGCAGCCCCCTTCGGAAGGGGCTAGGGGGGCCGGGAGATGCCTAGCCTGCCAGCTCCCCGCGGCTAGATCCTTGTCCTGCGAGAGTCCAGAGGAGGATAGCAGCAACGCGGCGGCGGCGGCGACGTTCAGTTGGATGGGAAGGTGGGGGCCATGGGGAGCCGGAAAGAAAGCAGCAGAGGAGGGAGAATCTCTGGCGCTGTCAGCTCCCCTCCCGAGGGCTCCTCGGAGCTGGTTGGGAGTTGGGCGAAAGTTGCAGCCTGGGACGCTCTTATAGCTCCTGCTGGCGGAAAGTTCGGGGGCAGCGGTGTCATTGGCTTGACGTGGAGAAGGAGGGACTTTGTCGAGACTGAGGCGAAAGTTTCCGCTTCCCCCTCCCTCCTCTCCGCTGCCTTCCCCAGACCGTTAGCCAGAGAACGGAGGGAGCCCCTTCCCCAAGCCGCCGGCTGCTCTCAGAGGCTGCTACACTTCTGCCTTCCCTTCCCCCTTCCAAGCCTTTGAAGGGCTTCGGAGAAATGGGCTGTAAGCACCCCGATTCCTCCGCTCATCCTCTCCTGAGATCCTCACACTTTTTCCTTCCGAGGCGATCTGCTTAAGCACTTCCCTGAAAGCCATCTCAGCTCCGTCGAATCAAGGAGCATTGCTCTCCATGCTACCACCGACTGCTCGGAAGGAGGGCCGATTTCTGCGACAAGATTTACTTCCGAGTCATTCTTATCTGAATGCGCGATGAGGGTCGAATTAGGGTCGACGGAATCGGTTGCCTTCACTGCCCACTAAGTTCTGAAGAAGATACTGCCCAGCCCTTGGGTTTGTGGTCCATTTTCAGGCAGGAGCCCCACCACCATTTAACCAATTCTGCCCATTACCAAATGTCAAAGTCTTCGAAAAAGTTAAACTGCGATCCTAAATAGGCGCAGTTTTCCGCATTGAAATTAAGAGATAGTTATATGTTTTACTTCCGAGTAAGCACCCAGACATTTCAGCAAGAACGGTTGAATGAAAGCCCCGGTTCACGCTACCCCTAATTACAACTAGAGTGTGAACTGGGTTTGAGGAGAGGGGTTCCGCTTCTGCTAGGAGTGAATTCCAAGAATATCAAAAGGGTGATAATTTCAGGTTCAGAATGTGAATTAATTCGGAGCCATATTACATTCCGGGGAGCCTGTTCAAGTGTGTGCGGGATCGAGTTGCGTGTTGGACTCTGACTGGCTCCCGAGGCGCGACTTGGGGAATTCGATTCCGACGCCTCGGTCACGGCTTCCCGTTGGCCGTTTAGAGGACAAGAGGTAGGCTCTCCAAGGATAGCCCTTCAGCCCTGCTCGCTTCCCTAAGCGCCTTAGCCCGCCCGAACCATTGACTCCACGCAGTTCTTGGGTCAGAGGCTGACTTGTTTCATGAGCGGGAGGGGGAAGGTTGATGGGCGAGGGGGGGGAAGGAGAGAGAGACGTTTCGATCTGTCAGAAATCAGAATTAGGGTGCCGTCTAGCTTCATTTCTGCCTTCTAAAGGCAAGGATCCCAGGTAATTTTCGACAGATGCGGAGTGTCTTGGGAAACCTCTTGCCTTCCACCCCGCAAAAGGACAATTGCCCCTCGCTAGCCGACTAGCAAATCAAGAGAGACCGAAGATATCCTGCAATGTCCTTGCTTTTGAACTGGGCCGGGAAGAAAACGCTTTCTTTCCTAAAGGTATCCGAATAATCCACAAACTCGAGGTGGCATTTAAATGCTTTTTGGATTGCTTCCTTCCACAGCGGAAGCACAGCGGGCTGTTCTCCAAAATAAATTGGACCACGACCCATCTGGCGTCCAAATAACAGCAGGGATGTGTGTTAAAAGATATTCCATTGCCTGCAGTGAAACCTTTGTTATCTAATCGCGACGACATTTGCCTTTTTTTCTCAAGTATCTTCCTTCTGCTTTGATTCATCAATAACGTTGCGCTAAAGAGAGAGAGCGCGGTGTGCTGAAGGTCGTTGGAAGCAAATACTTCCAGCTACCGAGCGCATCCAATCTTCTGCATCCTTCAATATATTACTACAATTCAAACAAAACTATTCTTCTTTCTTTCTTTCTTTCTTTCTTTCTTTCTTTCTTTCTTTCTTTCTTTCTTTCTTTCTTTCTTTCTTTCTTTCTTTCTTTCTTTCTTTCTTTCTTTCTTTCTTTCTTTCCTTTCTTTCCTTTCTTTCCTTTCTTTCCTTTCTTTCCTAACCTTTAGTCTGCAAAGAGCAGAGATTGGTGTGTGTGGAGAAAGTGTGTCGCTTGAAAAGAAAAGCTAGAGAATTGAGAAGATTTCGTTGGTTTTCCAAAAACTGCCTGCTGGATGCCCGGAACTAAAAGCGCAGTTCTAGGCGGTCCCCATCTCTGCCCCGCGGCCGCTATCGTCGCTTTTGCAAATAAATCAATCAGATCAGACCGAAATAGAGCAACCGCGGTGCTGCCCCAATACTGAGAAAAATCCACGTGGGCCAGATATTTTGAAATGCGAGGATAACTTTTCCGGCAGCCGCTGGATCCACGTTTGAGGCAGAGTGGCCTGTCGCCCTCCAAATGATGCTGAACTATCATGCCCAGCGTCCGCTGCTTTTGAATCGAAATGGTTTTTAAACGGGCCAAAAAAGACCCGTGAGAAAGTCTTAATCTAGAGGTTAATTCAAAGGTTGGATATAGTCACGGAGGGAGAAGTCCTCTCCGCGTGTCCTCCTTTTAAATTAAGGCAGATAGCACGTCTAGGGGGCAGCAGGTTGAAGAAAACCTATTTAGGCCTAGCTGAACGTGGTTCGACAAAATGTTATTCATTTTTCTAGTTTTAAAAAAAGCAGCGTCGGAAAGGAAAATGCAAAGTACAGAATTTAACCGTCTCCTGCGCCCCCTCCTCTTTAAAAACCTGTCGTAACGCTCAACCCGCGTTTTCCTCGAGTGTTGCAGGGAAGCGTCTTTACCTCTTCAGCCTCGTTTCATTTCCAAAAGGAAGAATATTCAGGATCGTTGAACAGAACACCGTGTGATACTCACCTCCAGGAGATCCAAACTCGGAAGACCCTTACTCTCTTCAGATGTTCCTCAAAATCTTATAAAAGAAGGACTTCTGACCTGAGAAAGGGAAGTTCCCAGCATACGTTTGTGTAGGAAGGAACTACACTGCTCTGAATAGCGAGATGGGTCACTGAATGAATGAATGAATGAATGAATCAATCAATCAATCAATCAAGGGATTTTTGCATGATCAGAAAACGACCTGGTCTTAGAAGAGACTGGAGAAGATGGAACAGAAGTAACTTGCTTACTTAAACTTTTGGCACAATGTTCCTCTTATTGGCCTCACAACAATTCTGTGAGGTAAGTTAAGCTGAAACAATAAATGACCAAAAGAATTCGGTTAGGGATCATTTTAAGCAAGGACTGTTCAGCTCACAAATCCTGCTATTTCTTGAATGTCACTGTGGCTTACATAGCACAATAGCAGTTTATAGTGATTCAAACTCTTTAAGCTTAATTTCCTAGCCAGGAAGAGGCCAGGAGCCGGAAGTAAAAAGCTTTGATGTCCTTAGTTCTATCATTGAGTTAAGGACCAAAGCAATATACCTTGATAATCTGGAACTATTACTTATCTTCTAATAAGAGAAGAATTTCTGCTACCTATTGAAGCACACTTTCTCTTTCAGTTCCTGATCTCTTCCCATAACCCAAAATTGTTTCTTAAAGAGTACCAGTCTTTATCTTCCAGATCCATGTAAGTACTTGAGAGCAGGGGGACAATCCAGTTCAGCCCTGGAAATGAACTGAGAAGCCATCGTTCCTATTTTTCTGTAGGAGGTTACTCAGAATTTGCCAACGAATTTGATTTTCTTCTTGGCATCTCTAGTCAAGTGGTTTAAGTGCACCAGAGTTGTTTCTTTCCCATACTTTACCCCTCCCTTTCAGCCAAAGTGATTTTGCATTATCTGGAATTTACTCACTTCTGATCTAACAGAACCATCCCACAAAATGCATCAGATGGAGCTTTTAATAAGCCACAAGTAAGATGCTGGAAAAAAGGCATAAATGCAATCCCTTCAAGTACTGCCAATGAATATTAAACTTAGTGGCTAATTTAAAAAGGGGAGTGGGGAAGAACATAAGAATTTTGCTTTCCTGATCAGTAGGGAAAGAGATATTTTACATGATATTTAGAGGATATTCAAACATATCTCTTCTCCATCCCAGCTTTTAAAATACTTGGTAAATAAAGCAAAAAAAAACAAAACAAAACACCCCCTACACTCTTATCACTGGGCAAGCCATGAAAAAGGGATCCTGTTCTGATCTACTGCAGCCTGAATTAAAAATATTAGCCTAAAATCAGAAAGACAGTGGTGTCTATAGGATATTGGTTAAAGAATAAAAATGACAGCAGAAACAATGAGAACTGTTTCATGTTTATGTCATGATCACACCATCAAGGCTGCCATTTTAAGGTTTTTTTTACTATATCCCACAGACACCTCTGATATCAATCTTCTGTTCATTCAAAATTCAGCCAGGTGCATGTTAAATAAAGATAAGTGGCACACACAAACATGAAAAGACATACAGAATTGCTACTAATATTAGAGATTATAATAAATAGATGTCATGGTTAGTAGCTAAGGGATCTTTCCCCATGGCTGAGTTGTGGGCTCCCAACCTGTCTTTAGATCTGTAAAAAACAGATTGGTCATCAAATTGTGTTTTCTTACTGTCCATCCCTATCCCTATCCCTAGTTCCCAGTCACCTAACTTTCCTCCTATACACCTATACACCTTGAGGTATTTTAAGAAAAAAAAAGATATTATTTTAACATCAGTACATCTGTGGATCAAAGCTGGTGACAGGTGGACTAAAGATTGAGAAGAAACAAATGCCATGAGAACTTGGGAAGAAAGAAAAGATGGCCAAAGTTGGTTTGTGTCATGTAGTGGAGGAACAGCCTCCTGTGAGTATGTTTAAAGCCATCACAATATTTGGCATCGCAAATAGTAAAAAAAAAAAGAATGAAAAAAAACATTTTGCATTTGTCTTGATCTGGAACTCTTTAGCAGCAAGGACATCCCCTATTTTAAGAATTCTCAAATATTTATTTGATAAATGAATAAATAAATAAGTAAATTCTGAACAACAGGATAAGGAGCTGCATACAAAATTACACCCTAGGCCCAATAAAATGTTGAATGCTCTTTTGCTTTGTAAAGCAACACTTTCTTCTAAAGAACAAAACAAGGCTGCCACATTACTTCATTTTGAGCCCTTCTCACATTTCTATTCCTTAATAAAATAAATGGAATTAATTCTGTGGCACAAGTGCCTCATGATGGTAAATTATATCTGTATCATATTCTAATTTATAGACTGCTGATTTTTTTCTTTAGTTTTTCTTTAGTTACACATTTTCAAAGAAGATGGTTTTTTTCTCATAATCTACTTGATCTTTTTCTTCACTTTTCTTTCTAATTACATACTTTGAGATAGGGTGACTAGAATTGTACCTAATCATCTTTGACTTTGATAGGATTATGATACTTGCATGTTTATTTCCTTCTGGGAAATCCCTCACATGGATTTTCCATTTTTAACATCTGTTATCAGTCCTTAATATGACCAACCAGTAAGCAATAAATTGTTTTGGGCAGGCTTTTTTTGTATCTTGTATCTCTATACCTTGTCCATTTATTCATTATTTTATTTCAAGTCATATGGAGTTGACAGGCATTAAATGTCCCTGAGTATGAGACTGTCTATTTCTCATATAGGCATTGTGCATCTATTACTTATTTTTTCCATCATGAACACAATATCTTGCCACATATAAAGCATGTAATGAAGTCATTGGTCATTTTCCTTCCTTTGCTTCCAATTTTCTGTCCATGATACCTGTCGTATGATTGTTCAAATGTTTTTGGCTAATGATAAAAATCATAGGAATTCAAGTCCAAGAAGATCTAGTGGACTAAAATCTCCATTGCATCCTATTTTGCAAGCACCTGCAAATTCCATCTGTAATATGGAATATGAATGGCTAATGAGGAGTAAGCTCTAATATGTCCAAAGGGAACTATTCCTTAGGATGTATAATGAAACTAGGGCACCAGGCTAGCAAGTGGGAGGCCATGAGTTCTAGTCCTGTCTTAGGCCCAAAGTAACATTGAGCCAGTTATCCTCTCTCAACCTCAGGAACCTGTCAACTTGTTCAGGCAATTGCCAGGAGTCAATATTGACTTGAATGTCTGTGTGTGTGTCTCTCTCTCTCTGTGCAAGCACACACATATGCATGGACGTGTGCATAAATGAGTACACAGAGAGACACACAGGACACAGGTAGACACAGATATACACAAGCACACACAATCTATAGCCCTAGACACTGTTAGTGTCCCCGTAAACTATCTAAAGACAAAATGAACGTAGCTTACCTCACTCAGAACCAAAGTGTTGCAACTAATGAACAATTCATCTCAGGCTCTCAGAAATTGAAAAATACATACCAGAAAAGCTGTTTAAAACTCCTCCCCCCACATTTCAAAAAAAGTCAATCTCTGCATAATTACTTTTCAAAACAAACTAAGCAATATACTTTAGGTAATGCAAAACCATTTGTAACTACTGGCTGAAAGAAAACGTGGCTCAGTGACTTGCATTGAGCTTAAGCTACTCAGCACTACTGTTAGGAGAATAAAATAATATCAGAAAGATTAGTATGACTGCCACTTCTAATTACAAGTCTTTCTCTGCTGTTTCTCTGAGCACATCAATACCTCAGAGCAACTAAAAGGCTATTGTTAATTTTGCTGTGCAAATTGAAATAATATTACTTTGAAGAAGAATAATTACTTAGTCTGGATACTATGGATTCAGGAAAGTTGTGCCCTTGTTCCTCCTAGAAGATTAAGTAATTTCTTAATTTTAAGATTTTTTTTTCCAATTTTAATTTTATTTTATTTCAAAATGCAGAGCATTTATTAAAAAACCTAAAGTTACTAAAAAGTATACATGAAACAATAAGTAAATTTTTAAAAATAGAAATTGAAGAAAAGGATACTAAAAGGGGAAAAATGTGTGTTATATATTGCATTTATCAATAGTCACTGACTTGCTAAACAATACCATATATAACCAGACTCAAATATTATTGTATAATATCCTAAAATCTCTGCCAACATAGTACATATTGCTTCATCCTCTGATTAGTAGAAAACATTGCTTTTTCCTAGATGGATAAACCACACATTTCCAAAAGCCATCACATAATATCATGGTTCCAATTTCTCAATATGATTCTTTTAGCCCCCACCCCACCCATGCTCAATATAATTGTAATTCTTAATAAGCAGTCAGGTGAAGGTGAAGATCTCATTAACATATTTAACAAATTTAAGATTTTTCTCAAAAAACCTTTTATATACATTAAAACACATTCCAAAAAGATAATTAGATCATCATATTGATTATATTATATGGCTCAATAACCTCTCATTTTTTATTTACATCCAACAAAGAGAGTCTAGTGTCTGTTCCTTCAAGTATGTTCACTGGGGACAAATATGTTGATACAATATGAACATTTTAAGGACTTGAGGCCATTGACGAGGCATTATTAGAGATACTAGTTCTTTAGTTCATGTTTGGAATGCCCCAGAAATATCACTTTAAAAATATTCTTAAACTTTCAATAATGATATGTAATGGTTTTTACATGCCGCCCAGTCATGGCTTTTCAATCTGTTACAGTTCAATGCTGAGCTGTGGTGGTTGGTTGAGAGTGCTGTTTGAGAAACACAAACACAAATATTGGTGTGTATGTGTGTGTTTTGTTGAAGGAAGAAGGAATAAATAACTCTTTCATAGTAGAAGGAAGGAATTCATGGTAGGAAGAGGGAATAAAGTCCCTCGGTTAGGCCTTTAGACCCTTTTGGACCACTAGGCTGTTTATGAATTTGGGACTTTTCCATAGCAATCAGTGTGCACCAGTGTGTATCAGTAACCCTTGTTACTGATTTTTCTTTTAAAAGTCATCTGGATTGTTCTCAGCAAAGTCATAAAATGAAAAGTAGCTTTGTAAGATTGCATTTTAGGGTGTTTGGTGGGCTTCATAAAATGAGGTAATAACCAGCTGTGGCTATGAAACAGAGTGAATTTGACCTTGGTCAGTTTGACCTAGGCTATAATTTTCTTCATTAATTTCCAAGGCTACATTCAGCCGTGTCTTGAAGATAAGCCTTAAGAATAAAATTGTTTGCTGAAGCAAAACACCTCATGCATGGCAGTTGAATTAAAGCACCACCAAATGGCATTGTGGTGCATTGTCTCTTTATTTGACATTTTGATGGCATGTGTAGTTATATAATATTGAATTGTATACCCCGAGATATATAAATGAATTATTTAATGACAAAGAAATCAGCCTAAAATGTTAAGAATGCAGATGTAACCTAGCACTTATCAAAAAAGGAAACCTGCTTTCAGAAATATTGAGAGAGTCATTAGGTTGCTCATTATAAACTATAGAATTCAATTCTATGCATGCTCTTTCAGAATAGGTTATTCAGATCAATGGGAAATATTGAAGTTACAATCCTATGTCTTTTTACCTTTGTAAAATTATTTTTTTCCCCTAAAGATCAAGTCAGTAGAGGAAAAAGGACAGATGCATGCATTCATATAAACAATTTAACTTGATTTAACTACCATAGAATGCTTGTACTGTTATGGTACTTTGGGGATAACCTAAAATTCAGGAAACTTGATTACTAGTAGATATTATTCACCAAAAAGACATTATACTTGAATTGAGTGCACTATATTGGTCACCAGTGTGTTTCTGGAGACAAGTGGTGCTACTATTAACCTATAAAGTTATATATGGCTTAGTATCTAGGTATCGCTAAGATTGTCTTTACCTATCAGAATTCCATGTATTCTTCTCAGGAGAAGTGATAGATCAAATTTCATTTTTGTAAAGCAAGGAAGAATGAAGGCCAGGAAGTACTATTCATAAAATTTCTTTTCTTAGAATTAAAGCTATACCTTCTAATAGTTAAAAAAAAATAGAACTTTTTCCATTTGGCTGAATAACTTCTTATTTCCCCTGAATTTATTTTAATTTGAATAATTATATTAATTTGTTTATATTATTTTATTATGATTTGTTTTATTTATTTTTCATTACCACTGATGGTATAATTTATACTGTATTAGTCTAAGTTGGGTTTGGTGTTTGCTGTTTTATTTTTATTCACTGTGGACTTATGTTATGAAGACTTTTGTTAATTGTTTTGTAAGCCATTGTGTTTTGATTCAGAGGCAACATAAAGCACACGAATAGACGAAGTATAAGCATACCGATGTTCCAGAGAGATTAAATTCAAATTATAATCAAACAATTGACCATAAGTGTATGAAATTGTGGATTCAGATCGCAAAGAGTTTGAGAAAGATTTTAGCAGTATAATAAAGGGAATTTTAATTACAACTATTAGATTCCTGATCTTTTGCAGGTAAATAGGCTTGATTGAATTGTTCTACTTACATAGGATTTTTTTTTCAAACACAGAAAGCAGATACAATGTACTTATTTATGATAAGTTTTACAAATCATAATTCAAATCTGCATGCATAAATGAATTAGAGTCCATTTAATACTTTTGCAGGAATCATATCCATGCTACTTCATTCCATATAAATATGATTCCACAGAATTAATACCCCTGGTGGTGGTTGTTTCCCCCCCCCCCAAACTCTTAATGTGGCCATCCTTCAGGCTGCTCATTCAGGGAAACAAAACTTTATCTTTGTATATATAGAAATCTTAAATTCTAAAGAACATATTTGAGAAGCACATTATGGAATGATACATTACACTTCTGCTTGTAAAGAACTGCTGTTTTCTCTTGTCTGTCTACATATTTAACTATTTATATATTTTTTTTGGAAATAAACCAATATATAATAATTATATGAGAACGTATTCATTTTTTTAAAAAAAACAACACAGGTGTTATTTCCTTTTGACAGGGAGAAAAATGAGCTTTTAAAACTACATTAGCTTCATTATATTAGAGATATCAGACAATTAAGGTGGTCTGAAAGAGGATATGCTGTATTACTAATGGCCACAAGAGGACACAATTTCCCAGATAACCCTTTTTTAATTATTATTTTTTTTAGGAAGAACATAGTAAGGCTATCAGTTTGGTAAATCATAATAAGCTATATTTTCTCAACATAACACTTTGGTAGAAACATGTCTGAACCACATTTTTCTCTGTCTTGGATCAGCCAGGCTTAAATGACTCTTTAAACCTCTATGGAGTTATTCAGAATTTAATATAGGGTTTCTAGCAGTTGAGTACATTAATATTCTCACCTGAAATTCCAACAAAACGGCTCAAATAATAAGACTTGGATTATTCTAGCATCCAAAGCAGGTATGGAGATTCTGTCATATCATTTGTAATTCTATCATACATTGATTTACAAAGATTATTTGTTAATAAAGTGATGAGCATACACAAGGTTGCAGGATCCAATCTGGGTTGGCCACTGGGAACAGAGATTTACTCTTCTGAGCTTTTGGACTCATGCTGGAGCCTATTCTCAACGAACTTCTCTCTAGCAGTGTGCAAAATGGGTCCGAAAACTCAAAGACTAAATCCCTGGTCCCGGTGACTGACCCAGATCGGATCCTGCAATAGTGGGGAATTTCCAATTTTTCTCTTCTCATATAATGTCTCATATAATTTTAAGATAATACAGTTTTCACCTGGCAGTCTCTCTTCTAATCCAAGATTTATTCAAGTACATGAAAGGCCATTCTGCATATACCTCTTCACTCCCCTTGCTATTATTGACATTCTACCAGAAGTGTATCATTGCTGTTTTCAAAAGTGGCATAGGTTTCTATCTTGAGAAGTATATACCTTGATGTCTGACACCAGAGAAACACAGAGGAAAAAGTGGAAGCAATAGAAGTTATAAATTCAGGAAAGAATGGCTAGATTCACACAATATGCTAAGCCAAGAACACATTGTTAGGATTACAGTTAGGATATAATATTCTATTTTGTGAACCAAGGATGCCAGTGTTTTAGTGGGTTATATTTAAAGTTAGGGTAGGTTGAATCTGGATTTGCTAGTCAATCATATCAGGAGTTAAGGGTAAACAAGCCAAGTAATATCTCAGGACAATTATACAAGACCAGCTGTTTCTTTTCTTTCTTTATCTTAACAGGATATAAATTTCTCAGCTGGGATAAGATTCCAGTAGAATGTCAACCCTTTGTAGTAGGTCAGGTTGGAGAATAGACAACTACTGGAATACTATTGTATTGATATAAGATACAATAATAGAATGTTGAAAGTCTGTCTGTGTTTCTCACTCCCCCCTCCTATACTATACCAAATCAAAGTAAGAATATCCTAGGTTTCTTTTTCCTTTGCAAGAAAAGTTGACTATTACTAAATGATTCCTGCATTCCTTATTCAAGAGTGTTTCAGACATTGATAAGAAATAATAAGAAATAAGAGACTCATTTTGGTCTAGAGGTTAAGGTACCAGCTAGAAAGCAGAAGACCATGAGTTCAAGTCATACCTTAGCTATGAAAGCCAGTTGAGTGACTTTGGGTCAGTCTCTCTCTCTCTCTCTCAGGCCAATCCACTTCACAGGGTTATTGTTGTGGGGAAAATTGGGGAAGGGCAATGTGTTGGATATGTTTGCCACCTTGAATTATTTATAAAACTAATAGAGGCAGGATACAATCAAACAAATAAATGTCAGCCTTTTGATTTGGACCAAGTCAGCCATTGTCAGGATTACAAGAATGCTACTTTATTGTTGCAGGAATAAAAACAGAAACCAGAAAACATGGCAGAGTTTTCCTTTGTCCCCAGTGATACAAAACAGAATCAAGGTGGGGTGATTTGAGTATCTTTCACACACTTTACTCTTTCCCAAGGCTAATTTGTCTTTTTTCCTCCCTGTATGCCTTTATCAAAGTTATTTCTGCATTCTTCTCCAAGAAATGACCTGCAATGGTTAGATACTAGAGAACTGAATGGTTCACTTATTCAGCTAACTGGACTATAAAAGTGTAACAGAAATTAGATAATATTAAAAGCTAATGTTTTTTTCTCTCTCTTGGTCGCCTGCAGAGCTGGCGACACTGATATCAAAGAGGGAGGGATCAAAAAAAGGCAAGATGATGCTTATGACCATGGATCAAAGTCCACTCCTTTTGAGTATGAATGAACTTTGCTTAAAAGGAGTTTCAGTCACATAGTTGAAACTACCCCTTTGGTTGTTTTTTTTAAAACAAATGTATAGTTGAGATTACTAATCCCAAATAAAGATAAATAAAAATAAAAATGCACGGACACATTCTAAGTAAATAATAGAAAGGGCTTAAAATACATTGAAAAACACCATTTGTAATGTAGATTTATTTTATCATTTTCAAGTAAGTTTTGTAATCTATAAAATTGAAACAGGGATAAAAGAAAACTGTTCATGAGCAAAGGATAGGAAAAAACAATGCAATATTTTTTTTACTATTTTTAGTTTTCAGATATGAAAAAGTATCCATTTTTGCCACACTTATCATTCAGACTCAACCACTCACATTATTTGTCAGGTGAAATGAATAAGAATAACAGCTGGAAAGGACTTTGGAGGCAGGAAACCCTATGGCTGTTCAGTCTCTTTTTAAAAACTTCCAGTGTTGGAGCACTCACAACTTCTGGAGGCAGGTTGTTCCACCGATTAATTGCTCTAACTGTCAGGAAATTTCTCCTTAGTTCTAGGTTGCTTCTCTCTTTGGTTAGTTTCCATCTGTTGCTTCTTGTCCTGCCTTCTGGCGCTTTGGAGAATAGCTTGACTCCCTCTTCTTTATGGCAACCCCTGAAATATTGGAACACTGCAGTCATGTCACCCCTAGTCCTTCTCTTCATTAAACTAGACATACCCAATTCCAGCAACAGTTCTTTATATCTTTTAGCCTCCAGTTCCTTATCTTTCATTTACAAATGCATAAAATCCAGTCACAAAATCATCACGTATTTGTTTTTTCTTCACTAGTTAGTATAACTCAATTCTTGCTATATGAATTATATTCTGCCCTCACTCTTGTACCTGGCTAACAAAACTGATTGCCCCATTGGTTTTTATGCTCCTTTATGGTGAGGAGGAAAAGAAAACACTGTATTTTGAAGATGTCACTAGCTAATAGGTAATGATGTATATTTCCTATCCCCTCTCTTAAGAAACAAGTATAGCCCTTAGAAATCTACCAACAGATCCAGGTTGGCCAAAACCAGTATTTCTCAAATGCAATAAATTTAAGATATGTGGACTTCAACTCCCAGGTTTCCCCAGTTAGACATCCACATATCTTAAAGTTGCTGAAGTTGAGGAACATTGCTAAAGACATATAAGTGATTCATGGAAAAGTAAGTTCATAAAGTTCATACATCATGGTCCATTGTCAATTTAAGCTGAAGTTCATACATCATGGTCCATTGTTTAGATTGGTTTTGGTTTTGTTTTACCAAAAAAGATTAGCATAAGATTATTTAAAACATAAATTGGGGGAAAAATGAGATCTACATCAAGGGATCAAAAGCAACATCAGGATTGCCAGGTGATTCTAGTTCCAATATAAACTGTAAGGACGAAAGGTCATAACAGAAATCTATGAATGAATGTCAACGTTTGTTTTGGTTTTAAATCAATTGGTATTCAAGGTGGGCTTTACAAATACTCTGCTTACAAAATGAGCATGGGATTGTTGTTTTAGCAACATACTTTGCTAACCTGGGCCATATAGGTGGATTTCAGACCCTAGCAATGGTGAAGGTGGCTGGGGAATTCTGGGACTTGAAGTCTACTTATTTAGAAGGCATCCAGATTGGGTGCACAATTTACTAGTTAGGCACAAAAGAATTGCTTTTTGTCTCTGTAGTCTGGGAAAGCATAGGGCATACTTTGTTGTAATAGTTTAATGCTGCTAAAGGGTGTTAGGTATTGAACTGTCTGGTTGATCTACCCCAGAGTTTTTCTTGTTGCTGTTAGGTTATAAGAAGCAAAGGAAATATTCCTTGGCTAATGGCTAATTCCACATCCAGTCATGATTAACAGTTGTTTTCTGTGTACAGAAAACATATCATCTTAAGAACAGCTAAAATATCAACCTAATGATTATTTGGCAAGGTTTCTAGAGATCTGATAAGATTCTGTGGAAATTCAATACCAACACCAATGAAGAATTAAATTAATTCCATACAAATGAGATATTTAAAAATAAAAAGGGAGAAAACTTTCTCTAAATTTTTCCCTTTCCCTCAGAATAGCTTCCCTTTTTGTTTCATTGTTTATCTTTATTTTTATAGCCTAAGCAATGATCAAAATCAGACAATGTAGCCACCTCTAGTACATGTTAGATTTACTATTCCTACATTCACTTTTGCTTTACCACTTATTAAAGGAGGGAATCCATTTTAGACAAGGGATTACTCTTTTAATTCTATTTATTTATTAAATTTATATGCTGCTCATCTCAATGGTAAAGTAAACTATCTTCATAAGAAAGGCCAGCCTTATCTTTAAGCAAAATGAAACAATTGTTTTCAATCATAGTGGTCGTGAATCGTGATCAAGCCCACATATAATGCTTTACTTATCTGCTCTTTTAACCATTCATTGCATATGAATTTCATACCTCTTACCATGCATGAAATTGATATCACTTGTCCAGAGTCTGAACAGGATGTGTAGCTGATGCTGACACAATCCATGGAGGCTCATTAGGTTAGCTTTCAGCCTTAATGTTTGATACACAAAACATATGCTTGCCTACTTAGGTCTTAGAACTTACTTTCTAATCAAGTGTGTAGAGGACTGCATTTTAAGAATTCCCAATCAAGCTATAGGGTTCTTCATCTGACACATTTTAGCAGCAGGTGTCACTGAAATGTGCAGTCTTTACTGCCAAGCAAATATCTTTCAGAAATAAATTGGAGGAATCCATCTAAATCTAACTCAACTTATTTTGCATGCACAATTTAATTTTTGAATCAGCCTGAGAATTCAACACAGAGACATTCTCTCTCTCTCTCTCTCTCTCTCTCTCTCTCTCTCTCTCTCTCTCTCTCTCTCTCTCTCTCTCACTCTCTCTCTCTCTCTCTCTCTCTCTCTCTCTCTCTCTCTCTCTCTCTCTCTCTCTCTCTCTCTCTCTCTCACACACACACACACACACACACACACACACACATTTATGCTTTGGTGAGTAGTTCCCCTTTAAATATTCCATTTTGAGATGTTTGAGCCAGGAATTGCTTGACAAAAATCTATTGAAGTATGCGCTCCAAAGAATAACTGTCATCTGATTCATGTATATTAGTCTGTGGACTGTGGTTCAGTTAAAAATGCAGACCAATCAAAGCTATTCTCTCTTTCTCAAATAGAAAGATAGCTTGCATTTGTGCTGATTTTTTTTATTTTAATGTAACAAGTTAGATTGCCACGTTAACTCCAAATCCTAAACATATGGTATAGAAACAACTTCTAATGGAATCAAAAGATTCTTTTGTTCCACTGATATTATATTTACAGATAGGAATATGAGGCAGAGATTGAATTTCTTAGTAAATAAATAAAAATATATAATTAAGGCCCCATTCTGTATTTTTTTCAGCTTTTCTGCAGTTTTCAAAAATGACTTGTGGTTTATCAAGTTTGTAAATTAAGTGTGCTGCCTGAAGGCTTTACATATCAATTTCCTCTTTAAAGGAATGTTTACAGCAGTTTATAAGAATGTTTATATGACTTCTCTATATTCTCCATATAATGGGTTTATTATCATGAAAAGACCAACAAACCTGGTAATAAACAGCAATCATTATCTGTTCAATAATTTTTCTTTTCACTCTTCTTTGACAAACTAGATAAAAGTTTGGACTTAAAGGTCCTTCTTTCCAGGAAGAGGAGATCTTTGAGTAAAAGAAATATGTTCTATCTAAAGGAGAATTTTGAGATCCAGTTCAATATTCCTTAAAGATATAGGATTTGATTTACAATTTGGCTCCTTTCGATATTATCTTTGAATGGGCAGAGGTCGGCAGTTTGGCGGGTCGAATCCCGAGTGCCACGTAACAGAGTGAGCGCCTGTTACTTGTCCCAGCTTCTGCCAACCTAGCAGTTCGAAAGCACATAAAAATGCAAGTAGAAAAATAGGGACCACTACAGTGGGAAGGTAACAGCGTTCCGTGCGCCTTTGGCATCTAGTCATGCTGGCCACATGACCACAGAGACGTCCTCAGACAAGCGCTGGCTCTTCGGCTTTGAAACGGAGATGAACACCATATATATATATATATATATAGGCTTTTAGCACCAATTGCCCTTTGCAGGATATTTTTTTCCCTTGAGTTGAGCCACTATGAATTTGACCCGGTATCAAAATTCAGCTGGAATACATAACAAACAAACAACAAACAAACTAACAGTCACATCCTACATTTTCTTGAAAAGTGTGGCTACTTAACAATTTAGAGGACTAAGTACATCCATGTATTTGCCAGCTGTCAATCTCACTTGAGGTTTCCTCTATGGGCAAGTGGAAATATTGAAGAAAACACAGTAGCTGTCTTTAGCATAGTTTAATAATAAAAAAAATTGGCTGTTCAGAAGCATTCACAAGGCCCTATCTATATAAACTAAAAATATAAGCCAATCTTAAATGTTTACATGGGATGGTTTTCAGGTAGGTAACTTTGGGAGTTGTAATTTAAGGCATAAAAGTATCTATTAAAGATTCTTGATTTCAGAAATCTTAAGTAGTTTTCTTTCATGTTTTTTTCTTTCATGAAGAAAAACTTCATTTATTATGTTCCTTCTAAGTAGTTTATCAAGCATTTACAAAATGACAGCAAAGAATATACATGTAATAAGCAGTTTAAAAATTAATAAATAGAAAATAATAATAAAAAAACAACAGAGCCAGCTTGCTTACAATGCAAATTTTGAAGGATGATGTTTAATCTTCCTGAAAGAGAGATGTTTAATCTTCCTGAAAGTTTAAACATTTTCAAAAGCTATTCTGTTTTGAAATGAGTTCCAAAGCTGCTTATAATATAAAATTTATTTATCATAAGATGCTTAAGGGAACTGACTGCAAAATCTACTCTCTCAAATTCTGCTCTGTGGCATTGGTTAACAATCATCAAATTACCTGTGGTTTCATGTTCTTGATCCTACTGAACTAACTTATATTGCTAACATCTGAATGAACCCTTTATGCAACAAATGCTAAAATAGATATCTATTAAATCTCTGATGGACTAGTCTAATTTGACACCCCAAAACTCAAGGCCTTCAATCACTCTCCCCCCAACATGCCAAAAAACAGGGCACCTGGCTGACAAATGTCTCCTTCAGAGAGTGGAGAAAGACACAAGAGGATCAATTGTTTTCTATTTGATTCTAACCAGCAAGGAAAATGTTAACAGGCAAAGCGGAAGTAATAGAACATTGGGGGAAAGTACTTTGCATTCAAAAAAGTAGATTTTAATAAATACACACTTTTGCAGACAACATTTTCCAGGTCCCCCTTCCCTCGCCTGTTCTTCTTGCATCAATCTTCACTGCTTCTTATGACATTTTTCTTTCTTTCTGCATCACACACACACACACACACACACACACACATTCTCATACTTCCTCCTCATACTTCCCAGTAAGAAAATTTGTACTGAGAAGCAAAATGCTTCTGATATTTTAGAGTACATACAAGTAGCCAAGGTTCTATCTTTTGTAGAACTCTCCAGATCAGAGACTAAAGAAAATTCCATAGTTTGAGTATGTAGTCTTATGCAGTACTGTATGAAGAAACTTTAATGCCCTCCTTCCTGAGATTCCCATCCTTCATTTCAAAGGATGAGACAGGGCTCCATGACAGTTAGGCAAAAATGTTTATCTCCACTTTTAGTTACTTTCCTTCATCCCCTCAAACTAAATGTCCCAAAGGTACATTGTTTTCTCAGAGGGGGAATGCTTTGGTTTCTCAGTCATTTATTTGGTGGCTCCTTTCTTCACTGATGTCTTGTTCATTGAAAGCAAATAGCAAATGGAAAGAGAATCAGAATTACAATGAGCAAATCACCCAGTTCAGGCATAATACTTAGAAGCAGATCTGAACTCCAAGGGACCATTTTCCTTGCTGCAGAATGTATATATTATAAATATAGTTGTATAATGTGTATACATCTGAAGTGTGAGCGTAATTCTGCTTTGGATTGGGCACACATGGAAACCTGATGTAAAAAAAAAAGTGTTCTTGACACATGAATATCCAAGAAGATGGAGAGGGGGAGAAGAAAGCAAGAAGACAATACTTCCTTTATCATGCCAAGTGCTTGATGTTGTCTATTCAACCCCTCAGTTTTCACACTCTCTCAAACTTCCCATATTCTCATTTTACACCACCTGAAAATATGAATTTTCCTTAATTTTTGTTTCTTGGTATGTGTGTTTAAGTGTGTATGTGTGTGTGTGAGAGAGAGAGAAACAGAGGAAGGGAGGGGAAAGAGGGTGGAGATAATGGGGGGGGGGGTAAATCTAATCTCTGACATGCTAACACCGTTCATCCAACAACAGTTTAACATTTTAAAAACTTTATAGTTGTAAAAAAACTGTGCTTCAATTAAAAAGAAAAATCTCACAATGAAAAAGGAATGTTTCCCCCTGTCCATTTAAAATATGCAAGTATGCAGTACATAGCCATGCACACTCAGAAAGAATATGAAATTGCATATAGCTTTGTCCCCAAATTATTTCATTCTGTTATTGAATAGAAAGGAAGTCAACATTCTGTCCCAATCTGCTCTGATCCCATTAATTATACTCATCTTTCAACTGAGGAAATCTACATTTTTATAGAGCTGCTGGTTAGATAGAAAGAAGCATTTAATGTCTCACAAGACCCTTGATCAACAGAGGACAATGTCTCTTCTTTACTCAATCCCTGAATTTATGAGATGAATATTTCCACCTAAACATGATGAAGACTAATTTAGTTCCCGCCTTATTCCAAGACTTTCCTCAATCAAGACTTCCCAACTTTTTCGTTTCAACTCAGACTCTACTCCTTTGCTTTTGAAAGACCTCTTCATGTCCTTAATTCCACCATTTACATTTCTTGAATTTGTTCTCTGAAAGTCAGTTGTCCGGTCGTCCTATCGACCTCTTTAAAAATGACTGAAGCGCTCCATTGTCCCCCCCCCCTAAAATTGCACCTCAGTAGAGCCACTTCTCTGAAGCTCAATCCAGGAAGCTACTGGTATCGCCTCGAATTCAGTACTGCAGCCCCTAAGCCAATTTCCCAACCTGGCAAGCACTACAATACTCTTCACCTCCAGCCTGGTTGGAGACGGTAAACATCGTAGTCCACCTCCTCCGGAGGGACACGAAATCCGGGAAATGCGAATAAGAAAAGAGGAGAGGACACCCTAACTGCCCTTCTCAGCCGCAGCGCTCGTGTCTGTTGTCCCTTTTCTCCATTCTTGGATGCAGCCACTTGTTCCATCAGCTGCCGTGTTCAGTCCGGCATTCTAGCTAGCTTGGTGGCCTTCCAGAAGCTCCGTCATAAAGGAGATGTAGACGATCGCCAGGCGCAAGGTCTCGATCCTGGAGAGACGCTTCTCGTAGGCAAATGTAGGGACCTTCCTCCTCAGCTGTTCAAAGGCTTCATTGAGATTGAACATCCTCTTCCTCTCCCGGACGTTGGCTGCCTGGCGCTGCGTGGAGGTGATGATCCGTTTTCTTTTCGGCCTGCTCAGGAAAGCAGCTCGCCTCATCACCCGTCCCTCTTCTTCATCCTCTTCCTCCATCTCGGCTTCTCTTCCTTCCAAAGCCAGCAGTCCTTCCGCAACGGACAAAGGTCTTTGGCTCAAGGATGTCACAGAGGTAGAACAAGTGTAGAGATTCACGCAAGGAATCTGCCCAGTGGACTGATCCTCAGTCAGATTGGCCAGCAAATCGAGCACGGAGGGAGGCACAGACATCGCTTGGTGCTGGGCCATTCGCTGGCCTTGATAGAGAAAGAAGCTCATGCATGAATGAGGGACGCTGGCTCGGGCCGGCGATCCCTTACCCTACACGCGTTCCTTTGGTGCCCATCTCAGTCCGAAGTGCGGTGGGAACATTTATATTTATTTCCCCCCCCTCTCCATATCAGGGTGTGGATGTGGAAGAGGTTGCCTAGTTCGGAAAAAAAGACGCGATAACTCAGGCTACAGGGGGGAACGGGCTGTGCCCAGGAGAATCGTCGGTGAGGACATTTCCTTGGCCAGCCGGATTAGGGCCAGGTCCTTCTTGGCAAACGGCTGCGTTGCCACCTGTGGTGCGGCACTTTTCTTTGCATCTGCAACCGCGACTAAAATTTTTTCCAGCCTGGATGGAGCTGGACGTGGGGCAGGGTGGCGGCGGGGGTGGGAAGAGAAGCTTTTTCAATTGATGTCAGACAAGCGCAGGGATGATTTTAATGATGCCTTGAAGAGGGACCCCGCATGCCAAGGGTCGCGGTGGAATGTTTGTCCTGTATCCCAGCGCAATGGGAGATGAATGACAAGAGCCTCTGCTGCCTAAATAAGCACTGGGGGTGGGGCGGGGGAGGACACAAGAGAGGCGAACTTCCATTCCTAAGAGTAACTCTTGGAATCATCCACATCCAAAACCGATTTTGTGTCAGGAGTGTGCAAATAACTACCCATTGGGGCAGGCAAACACGGCTTTGCAAAGGAAGGGGGAAAAACAGCTTTAGGCTCCCCACTCCCTTCCAGAGTTTCCTGGCTAGGAGATGGCATTTAGGAGTTAGCCACGTACAAAAAGAATGGCGGTAGCAATAAAATAAAGACAAGTAAATGTCTAAGGCAACTCTATGTGCAAGGAGAGACTCAGATGTTTAACAGGTCAGACGTGCTTTATTCTTTCTAATAGCAGAGCTTCCCAAACACACACACACACACACACACACAGAGAGAGAGAGAGAGAGAGAGAAAGAGAGAGAGAGAGAGAGAGGGGGAGAGAGAGAGGGGGAGAGAAGTCCAGATGTAAGGATTGATGTTGCATTTCTCTGTTTGACTGCAATTTAATATTGAAGGCTTTTATCCTCTTCTGTTGAAGTTTTTGGGTTGGGTTTTTTTTTTTGAGATAAAAAATGACTTTTAGGAATATAATTCTTTAATAATACTAATTGATTAGAGGTTGTAGCTTGTCTTTCTTGCAGGTACAGTGCGGCTTACACAGCACTCAGCTTCAAGAATATGGAAGAACTGATAATAAATAGGAAAGTTGAGTCCCATTACATTAGGCTGAGGGAAGGCTGATTGACTGGGAGCCTGCCCCCTCTAAATTACTATAAGATATATACATAATACTATTATAATTGTATCTTAATTCTTTTTCCCCCAGTTAATCTCTTATGTTAGAATCATGGTAAAATATATTTGAAGCTTGCTGGTCCATACACCATGCAGCTGTTTTTGAGCAAACTTTCAGCTTTCATTTGAAGCATGAATCCCTTCAGGTTGCATATTTAGTCTCTTGCTTCTGTCTGTTAAAAAGGAAAGGAAAGGAAAACACCCAAAACATCATAACTGGCAAGGTTCTTGTTTGGCTCTAGGTCAGTAAACATCCCCCTTTCTGATTGTTATACACATTTGCAACAGCTGCTGCAAATCAGTCAGCCTTGGCGGTAGAAAACGGAGTGTGATCATTACTCCTTGATGCCTTTTAAAGACAAGTGACACCTCTCTTTCTTCACTCCTGTTCTTATTCTTTGAAAAGCAAGCAATCCGGTTCGGACACAGACAATATGAGAGCATGGAGAATAATCGTATAAATGGGAGTTAGCATCTTTTATGAAACCAGGGGATACAAAGTTTAAGCACATTGGACAGCTCCCGGAACTCAGCATCATCCAATGCGGATGCTTCAGGTAAACAACAGTTGTACCGCAACAGGGTTCATTATTTTGTCCCCCATCTTCCTTCTTTCTTTAATCTTGCAGGCAGAACCATAGATTTTGCAGCATTTTGTTGGCACAGATACAGTACTAAAAAAGAAAATGTAATCAGGTCATATATAATGTTGAGCTGAATTAATAGTTGTCATTAAAATTAGTTTTATGCCATTCATTTTGTAGCACATATTTACAAGGACTCATTTCTCTGTCACTCATTTTGCATCATGAGGCACAATCCATATGTAAGTTTAAACAAAACTCCACTGAGTTCAATTAAATTTTATTTCCTGTAAATATATATATGAGATAGCAAGTTGATTTTCTGTAAACAGGAAATTAGGTAGATAGTGTGCTAGCAGAGTAGGGTTTCACATCTAGGGAAAGACTAAAATATGGAATTGTTTACAATCTTCTGCCTATTGCTTCATTTTCCTAAATTATTTTCTTTAAAACAATGTAACAGATTGCTTTAATTATTTCTAAATCACATTGGAAACTAATTCAATAGACTATGAATATTATAAACCAATAAATATTTGCTTTCTTGACTGATTTCAGTGATTTACAAGCAATCACCATCCATTGTTTTATATGCTGTTTGCTATTTTCCTATCTAATTTGTACAGCTGATATCATAGGACAGGATGATATTTCAGTCCTTATGTATTTCACCATACTAAAGATTGTTTTTATGCAGTTGCAGCAATATTGAAATGAATGGATTATAACATAATCCTGTACAGAAATAGTTCACAAAGCAAGTTGAGAATGAATTGATTTAGGATTATATTTAATCATGTTTGCTGGAAACTTGCAGATATTAATTATTTATTTAAAACATTTATATGCTGCTTCCCCTTAAAATATTAATAAATTTTACAATACATTTGTATTTATAGAATGTTCTTTATAATAGTTGGTAGCTACAATACTTGGTAGTAGATAACTACAGTTTATTCAGTCAGACAATTGTATCTTTTGAAGAGAATGGAAATATCTATATTCTCTGTAGCTACAATGCAGAATGGCATTTTATCAGAAATTCTAAATGCAATATCCTACTGATCTAGTTTGAATATTCAACAATTCAAAGAAAAAAACTGTGTTAGGGTTTGTATCCATTTTTTTTAAAAAAATGTTACTATTAGAATAACACTTAATAGTCAGCATCCAATATTAGAAATGAATTCTTAATATGGAGTCTTCAAACAGTTATACAGAGATTAACTAGAGAGTTATACTGATAATGCATTCAGTAGCTACACTGAGTTTGATAAATGGCAATGGATCCTTCAGTCATATTCTTTAGGAACAATTATAAAATTTTGTTATACAGGTTTTTTTTTAAAAAAAAGCTTGATTTTGAACTTCCTGGATGTAAAAAAATGTAATGAGCAAATATAGATTTCTTTTTTAATTTGGTTTTTCAGGAGTTTAATGTTAAATGTTGTTCATACCAACATGCATTACTTAGTTAGAAAGAAATCTTTAAAAAACTAAGAATAATATGAGAACATTTTAGCAAGATTTCTCTCAAAAATAGTGTAAGCCTTGCCTAAAGGCTAGTCAGTTAACCAACATTTTAGATAGCTTAAATCTTTCAGATCCCCCTTCAGAGGCATGAAGCACCAGGAAGAAAAGTAGTTTTTAGTGGTTTTATGGAACAGATGAAGACAGAAATTTATTCTGCAAATTTAAGATAAGGAGGGAAGATATTAAGATATTCAGCTGGTGAATTTGGGCCAATCACACTCTTTAGCCCAACCCACCAGATGGGTTTGTTGTGGGTAAAATAGAAAGAGGAAGGAGTAATTAGGAATGTTCACTATCTTATGTTAATTACAAAAGTAATAAAGGAGAGTGACAGAGGTGGGGGGCGCAGCAAAGAAGTCCTGCTTCTTAGGCCCAACAAGATAGAAATGTTTAATGAAGGGGACCTGAAGCTTACCCTGGAATGTACTCTGCTGGAATGTACTGGGCCACCAGAAACAATTGGAGTCAAGGAGTCTTTCATGGATCCAGTTCTTATGGCATATAGAGCTTTACGGATAATTATCAGCACCTTGAATTATACTCGGAAGCCAACTGGGAGCCGATGCAAGTTTCATAGCAGAGGTGACGCATGGGCACACTGAGAGGCACCCATTACTGCTTGCACCATTGGATCTTAAACCAGCTGTAGCTTCAGAGTTGTCTTCAAGGGCAGCCCCATGTAAAACACATTGCAGTAATCTACTTTTCAGGTGACCAGGGCATTAGTGACTGAAAGAGTTCCTGACCCCACATATTAAATACCTAAGCTAGGTATTTCACTAAGAGAATATATTATAATAATAGCCACCAACCTAGAGAGTTTTGAAAAGGATTGGACAAATTTGCAGTCATTCAAAAATATGAAGGATATATATTATTTCCGATAACAGGTCATATATGATCTGCCTTTTAAGTCCAATGACTGAGAAACTTGCTATGCCTTTTAATTCCACTGACTAGGAAATATGGATAGTATGGTATTTTTGTATCTATGTCTCTCTTGTGAGCTTTCCTTAGATATCTAGTTAATCAATTTGGAACTGAGATGATTTTGATTTCTCTTTTGGATAACTTTTATGGGGACCAGGCTGAGGGCAGTTTAGATCTGCTGGTTGTTTTAGATCACTTGACAGCTTCTGATACCATTGGATTGGACTGACATCTGCATGTTTACTAATCTTTGAAGGTAAAAACTCTTCACGGTCTCATAAAGATAAAACCTCTTCATTGTCTCTTCCTCTCAGGAAGAGAAGACAGTCAAGGTAGGAAAACACTGCTTCAAGTGGCAGTGCTGGAAAATGGTCTCCCAATAAAAATCAGATTAGCTCACTTCTTGATACCTTTGGGAAGGATACCAAATGTTGATTTTTCCTGGGGAATGTTCTATGATTTTCACTTACTATGCCATCTTTTACTTTTCATTTTTATCGATATGGTATGCATTATTGTCAAATGTTTAAATAAATATTAGTCTCTCTTTGGGGTTGTTTGCATTGTAATGTTATTATAGTTTAATAGTTTTCTTTTCATATCTTGTATGAAAATCATGAGATTATGGTAAGATATAAATCCACGAATGGATCAATGAATGGATAAATAAATATAGCAGAGCTCTTGAATTGATTCAGTACATTTTTTTCATCATTTTTATTATCTTTCAAGATGACCAAGTCTGGATTTGGCCCTCTACTTGATAAGGCAGCAATTTTAAACTTAAAAAAACAAAAAACCAAGGCCACAATTGAACTTCAGAGGGTACACTTCTAAAAGTATATAGGACTATCTCAAAGAAATGGATAAAGTGACAATAGAGGTTGAGTGGGCTTTAGATTAATTTAATGTACTCTGTTATATTACATTACATACAAGCACCATCAAACCTGTTGTGATTTTCTTCAGAACAAACATGCATGGAAATTTTCTGCCATAAGTTTGAATTTGGCTTTGAAAGAATTGTCACCGCTGATTACAGTTGTGGACTTCTATTCTTTTCTAAGTAAAAAGATAATTTTGTATAATAGCCGTGCAAAACACTGAAACCAATTTTGATGTATCTATATCTTTATATTAAATACAGTTTTAGCATCAAACCTGCTTGATATTTTCATATTAGCCAAGAAAAACTATTTTCTTGGCAAGGAGATTAATTGCAAATATGCTTACTCTACATGGACCTATTAAAGAAACATGTCATTTTTGAATTACTGCCAAAGAGGAAGCATTGAATTCTGAGTGCAAGTACAAAATGCAGCCAATTCCTTCCACCTCAGCACAATCTTTCCAGAATTATCAAGTGGAACAGGAATGGCTCTTGAGTTTTCTGCTTTGTTTTTCCATTTTCTCCCACTGTCATTTTTTTTCTTTTATGTTTTATATTTTAAATTTTAAGACTCGGTTTCTGTTTCTCTCTCTCTCTCTACACATATTGGAGGAAAGGGATTTCTCAATTTCCCTGAAGCGTTCTGCTTCTTAACATTCTCCAAAGCTGAGGTCAGAATATGTAATGGATGTTTTGTTTATCCATACAACAAGGGATACAAATGTGTTTGTTTACATGTACACAACTAAGTGAAAAAAAAAATGGAGCTAGATAGGCCAATGATCCAATATTCCATAAAGCAGCTTCCATGTCCATGTATGAGGAAGAGGACAGAAATAAAAAGAGAAAGAATTTCAGTGTGACTTGAACAATGTAAGGCAGAATTTCCAAACAATAATAACTCACGATTGCTGGTTGTATTTAAGCAGAACTGAATTCAGCTATCAAGGCAGGGGTTGTGTTAGACCAGGGGTTTCTAACTTGTGGCTGTGGGCAGCAGGTGGTCCTCCAGGTCTTGATCTCAGCTGAATGTTCTACATTTGTTTTTTAGACTGAAAAGAAAGTGCAGGTGGGGCATGCCAGGGAACAACTATCTTCCACAGTTCTATCCCTACATAAAAACACAGTCACAGCCTGGACTTGAGCTGGGGGGGGGCAAGGATGGTAAGCTTCAGTGGTGGCTATGGGAAGGCTCTGGTCTGTTTGGGGTAGCCTAAGTCCTTCACTCTTTCTTAGGCTTTTAGATGGTAAAGGGGTGATTCTGTATAAGGGCATTGGCAAAATCCACAATCCCCCGTCCGGGTGAAGACTTGAAATGGGCATAAGAACCTCAGCCTTAAATGTTTCTTCCATACCTTAAATGTTTCTGTTCATTTTCCTTACAAGATGTATTACCACATACCCAACTCCTTTGTTAGTAGCAACCTAAACCATCACTGAATAGCCATCATAGGAACTTAAGAGAAATGGTAAAGAAATAGCTGTGTTAGGAAGTAAACTGTTTTTATTTAATATATGTATTTTTCAAAGGATATCATGATGTGATTTATTATCTTCACATGGGATACCGTCTCCAACTCTGTGTCTTCTTCCTTTTTTTTAAATACTCCTTATGTAATTTTCTCAATATCTGTGTTAGACAGAAAGTTCCCTATGAACATATGCTGAAAACAAATAGATGGTTGATCATAAATTTTAGCTTGCTGGTGTAGCAATTACATAACAATGCATGATTCTCTTGAAGCATTGTTTATTATTGATATGTCTATGTGGGCATATGCTTTAGAAATATGAATTGGTTAGTTGTCTCATTTATTTATATTTTGATGTTGGCAATATTCTTGTGTTATTTACCAGTGGAGTAGCTATGAATAAAAACAACAAATACATTATTTTAGGGCTTATTATACAGTCATTATAATGCTGATATGAGATGGTCTTGGCAGTGAATGCATAGTAATTCCATGGAACCCTCCAAATATGCAATATTGAATATATATATATCATGCTGCCTCACTTTTAGTATACTTTTCTTGGTTTCTTGTTTGCCAAGCCAAGAAGAAACTGAACATTTCCCAAAATCAGTATTCCTACTGAAAATTTCTTATTGGCATAGATATGCATTGAATTTGGTTTGCCTGAGTTGGCAGCTATTTCATCTTTTGCTAGAAAGATTCTTGCAAAAAGATTTGATGCTCTCATGCAGATAAAACTATCTAAGTCTTTCTGGCTGCAATAACTTTCCAAATGAAATGACTCTATTTCTTTCAGACATCTGAAAGAAATACAGTACCACAGATTGTTCCACTTAATGTGAATAAGGTGCAGCATATCACTTTTATGGCAGTATTGAGTGATGATATTCCAGGTACCTCCCATTGCAATACTAAGACAATCCATAATCATAAACCCATAATATTTCTGTATTTATATTACTTTTATATCCTGTTCTTAATTGTTTAAGAATCCCAAGGCAGTCACAATGTATAACAACTATAATTATAAAATTCAGGAAAAACATACAATAATTAGTAATTTATTTTAAAATACACTGCCCTTAACCATCTTACCCTCATATACAGTTCAAATTAATGATCAAATATTGGCTAGAAAAATATTCTTTTTGTCTGGTATAGCAAAGCAGTGAACATTGGAAGAGCTTTAACATTCAAGGAAAGAGATTCTGCATCTAAGAAACCTCATAGAGTATTCCCAATTTATTGTTCAATTTGGGTCTAATTAATAGGGGCCATATCCACTGTTTCAAGCCATAAAAGAAATACCATGCTTTCTCTTTATTTCTAAGAAATTAATACTCTGGCCAAAAATTCCATTACAAAACTCAACAATCCCAAACAAAAGTAACTGGTAATAAAATTTCTGGAATATGTCTAAAATACTATACATAGTTGATTTTGAATAAGCTCCATTGAATACATTTAGTATTAATAAAACATCTTAAGCTAGTTCAAATACAACATTTAGTTTCTTGTTAGAAATGTAAAATCACAACAAAGCATTGTGATCAAAACTGCTAATGCAAACCACAGACTTTTTGAATTCAAAGGAAATTAGGTATCTAATTTTTACTTAATTATTTTCCAAATTCCGTAAGCTATTCTGTGCCAATTTAGAACAAAGTTTGAAAATTTTATTTACGGACTGGACTAAAAAAGGACATTTCAGTAATTGTTATCCAGCTCCAAAAATATTCCAAAGCATAATTTCCACTCAGCTAATTAGTCAATGATTCATAAATGTTGCAGCAGCCTGTTTTGCTAGGGTATATTAACAGTATAGGGTATATATATTAACAGTAGTGAGCAGGTGCAGGTACATCTATGGCCATGCCTCTCCATGGGCTCAGCCTTGTGCATTGGCACAAGGATTTCATTTCACAGCTTCAGAGAAGCTGAAGATATGACCCTATCATTGCCATTTGTCACACATTTTTTATGGTCTTTTATCCTACTGTAGTCTTTTCTTCCACCCTCTTATACTGGAGTGATAGCCAAGAACAAAGCTCAATGTCAATCTTCAATAAGAAGAGGTGAAATCCCATAGGGAAAAAGTCACATATGCATTAAAGACATTGACAACCTAAGCACTCTAAGGTATGCAATGCACTCTAAGTCAGCTTTGAGAAAGCTGATTCTGCATTATTAGCAATACATCTATTTGTTCATCTTAGCTTTATATTTAGGACTGCAGATCTTTTTGTTTGAAATCTGAAGTGTGTGACATATACTGTATGCATATTTCTAAGGTGCTTATATATTGAATTATAACACTCCCAACAGCACATTTGTCTCTAATTCTTTTACCTAGGAAGTTGAGCATGAACTTCAATTGTTATGGAAGATATAATTTGAAAATTAAAGAAAGAAATAAGGGAAAGTTACAGTCCTATAAATAAACAAACAAGGAAAGATTATAATTCTATAAACATGTGCAATGTAGGAAGTTCCACTAAATTTAATGGACTTTATTATTAAATTTAGAAGGCTCCAGAAGGCTTCATTTTGTTATTCTAGTCATATCTAATCAAAGATAAGTTGTGGTATCCACAATGAGGATTATTCTTTAATAAATGCACATAGGATTGCAGTTAATTCTTACATTTGCTATTATCTACATTCAGCTGAGATCCAGGTGATGTTAAAACCAAATCCTATTCAGAGCTGTCCTGTTGCCAAATAACAGGTTGTTGCATAAGAAGCAATTACTGATAGAGAGTCCTGGTGAAATGATAACCCTCTGGTAATGAAGAGCCATTTTTCCACTGTACTGTGGCTACTCATAACTAAAAGTAGTTTTGGAAATTTTCAAAATTTTTATGAAGCAACATAGAATTTGTTTTTCAGTGCAAAGGTGCAAAGGGTGTGCAATGCACACTTTAATGTATATTAAATAGTATGTGCAAAAGATTCCTAATCCAAACTCTTTCTGTATCTAGTCTATGTTGAAAAATAGAATGATTGATGTAAAAACAGTAATTTAAATAGAATAAAATTTCAAACTAAAGTATTAGGCTCACAGTTTAAGGCAGACAGGTGTATAGAAAATGATGCAATGCTATCCTTCATCAAAGGTTTTGCAACAGTTTAAAAAATGCTTTGCCATGATACTTTTAAATACATAATCTGATTTCTCATTTCATTCAGCTCCAATTTGATATGATGTAAAGTTATAATCTGCACTAATTTAAGCAAATGTTGTTTACCTAAATATAAGAATGTAAAGATAAATCAGTTGCTCTAGGAGGTAATGGTTTTGTTTGTTTTTAGCTTTAATACAATGCAGAATAGTTATACTATAAAAAGGACATTGTTTCAAAATGAATGATAATGATATAATGGCAAGATAGTATTTTGTCTCTAGATCATGCTATCATTTCTAATCTATCAATACAAAAATTTTCTATCTAGCCATTCATCCAGATGGTTAACGTTATATATGATTGCATGAAAGCGCTGATATAAAATGCCTATGGCTTACTGGATTACTCTGTGGCCACATGTTTTAAATTATTATTATTTTTTTTAAAAAAGAACCATTGCAATCTTGCAACAAAGGAACAAGACTTTATTGTATAACAGGGTTGCAGATGTGGAAAGGTGCTCACAACAAAGTCAAATTATTATTTTTTTCTTTCTGCATCTGGAATGCCAAAAGAACCTCTGAAGTCATCAGAAACTAATGTTAGACAGTCTTTAGTTTGTGATTAATTTAATATTCAGGAGGAAAAAAGGGTCTTTTTCAAAATTCTATGCCATTCATCATCATATTGTCATTTATATAATACCCAAATGATTTAGAAGTCAAGTTTTTTTAAAAATTTCTAAAACAATGTTAAGACATCAAAGAGTCTCTGATGCAAACATCAAAGAGGCAGTCCAAACCAGAGAATTCTGGCTAAGACAGTTTAGTTCATCTAATATCCTCTGGTTTTCTCAGGCTTAAGTTACAGCATATAAAATTCTTGGAATCTGGTTAAGGAAGCAGTGCTTTCATATTTATTGTTTTTAGCAGTAGAGTTCTTTTATGAGGAAAAGTATTTTACGGTGGAAGTAATGATTTTTTTTTTAAAAAAAATCAGGTTGAAAATTGTGTTCTTCTGGATATGTAATTACAGAGTTATCGTAGAATGTATTCGGAGATGTGATAAGTAGAGATGGAGATAAATGTTTGGTTTGACTTTTTTAAAGATGAAGTTACAGTGAGGTATTTTTCTGGACTTACATTCATGTTTTGCAATTCCTTGTCCTTCTCCACACATGAACAAAAAGGAAAGGTCTGCATATAAAATGAGCATCACTTTTAGAAGCACACAAGAGCATACAAATATCAAGATAAATATGTACACACACACACACACAAATATTTTTTTAAAAAAATGTTTATAAGATAATATTCAGCAGGAAATATTAAAATCAAAATCAACATTTTTAAAGCATGAATACTGAGATCGAAATCCACTTAAACAGTAAACTATTTTTTGGTTCATATATCCTAGGTTATCTAGTTTAGTAAAGAAGTTGATGGATTATTGTATTGGTTGGAAGTGGGAAGGCCAATATAATGCCGTTCAGATAATACTCTATCACCCCCAGCCACAATTATTGGCATTGTAGTCCAAATATTGGGGGGAGGGGACCAGATAACCTGGTTTTAATTTGCTAGAAAATTCAGGAGTCCAAGGAGTTTGAATTGATTTAATATGCCAGTGGAAGTTGCCAGATGCCTAATAAGAGTGAAAAATATCAGAAAAGACTCAGTTTTTCAAACCTATAAGCTTCACCATGAATCTGATGATCTCATTGGGAGAACGTGTCCTGTTGGGAGTTGGAGGAATGTCAGGAAAATCATTTCTATGCTAAATTCACATACAAGGCTAATGAAAAGAGTCATAACTATTTGATCTACACAAGATGGGAGAATATTACATATAGCCCAAAAAGATGTTTTATATTAGTTAAAAATTATTTGTTCAGGGATTTTATCTCCTGAATTAAATGACTGGGCTATTCTTATGGAATATATTAATATCATATCTGTTGTAAAAGTACAGTATAGTTTCAGTACTGATGCTCTGTGCCATTTAGATCATAAATTCTACTAATTTCCATGGGGAGTAGCAGGAAGGACAAACTCATTCCTTGATAGGTATTATGATCTAAGAAACCTTCGGTTCCAGTGCTGTATTCTAGGATTAATACTAGAAAGTTTCATGCTTCCCGCTATAAACTTCCATTGCAATGGAAGACAACTAACCAATCAATCCTGAAACCCTAATGTTTATGCAAATAGAACGACTTGTTTAGTCATTTGTATTACATATTTTGAATTTACTTTTGGATTACAATTTAAATATGATTTAATTTAATAAAAAAGAGCTATCTTTTTAAGAGGAATTTTTCTACAAGTTGGTGTCTTCTGCATGTATTGGACTATAAGTTCTAAAATTCTCATAGAACTTGGCCAGTGCTGTAGAACTTTGGGACTTGCAACATGTATCAGACAGCAAGCCTATTCCTCCCCTTCTGCTTTCATGACAACAATAGAAAGATGATTGTCCCTATACTAAAGCATCTACTGGATGATAAGTCTCACATTGCAATATGAATGTGTTTTCCTCTTCTCAAAGTCATGGCAAATTCACTCTATCCACTACAAATAATGCAGAGATTAAACTTTGGGACTGTCTTTGAGATCATGTAATTTGAGTAAAGAGTTTATTATATCACTGACACAACTGATGCCATAAGGAAGCTCTACCCCTGCTTCTATTATCTAGTTGTCTCAAAGTGTCGATCAGGATTGCTATGGCCTCATTATTTGTTATGTATTAGTTTGGGAGTTCAAGGATTCCTCTGACAATTGCCTTATTTGCCACGACAATTATGTCATTATTCAAAAAGAGATAAACATAGTTTTGGGAACATTGACAGAAAAAATATTGATAAAAGTATGGAAAAAGCCCACAATAATGTTGCAAAATGTAGTGAAGTCTTTTTTTCATAATCTTTAGTCAAGGAAACAATTTTAAATTGCACAGTACACAGAATAGATTTATAGCAATTTCAAGCTATTGGAAGATGAGGATGGTATTTTTCACAAGCTTTTAGTTAATACAAAATGGTACAAAAATAAGGAAAGTCTCATACTTATTAAAGAAAAAAACTGAAAGAGAATATAAATATCTCCTGATGTCTATGAAATTAAATCATCTAATAACTAGAAATTTAAAAAGTGGCTGAAAGTCTAACTGGCTTTCTTGAATAACTCTTCGTGCAGCTGTATACGCAGTGTAATAATAATATATAGTATAAAACTAAAGAATGAAGCGTGCAGGAAGGATAGTTGGGGAATTGAAACAAAGTTCTCTGAAGAAAAATAAAAGAATTGGGAATATATGCAATTTTAATTTTTATAGTGATCCTGTCACACACAATTCTGCACAGATTATTTTGAGAAGAGAAAATTGAGATGGGACCAAAGAGATTTGTTTAACTCCTCCCCTTTCCCCAGTGTCATACAATGTAAGAGTAATTTCAATAAAAGAGTATTTGCAGCACAAGGTAGAATTATGGGGTCATTGGTGCTCTGTGAGCTTGGTTGTTTTCTAGCAGATGTTTCATTATCCAATTAGGTAACATCATCAGTAGTAGAAGGGAATGGAGTTTATTCTCTGTTTATATAGTAGTGGCTTTTCCTGCAGTATTGGTGGGAATCATCTTGGGGCTTCCTCAAATAGGCTGTTGTTTATTGTTAATTTGTGTGAATTGCTCTCTTGAGTATTGTTTATGCTTGATATTGATCTAGTATGGGTCTAGTTGGTCTAGTATTAATCTTGGTGTTAATCTCTGTTTATCTGAGTGTTGATTGCTGGTGAGGATGATTTTTGGTCCTTTTATTTTCTTTTTTGGCTGTTTGAGTGCCTCTTTTGAATGGTAGGTAGATATTGTTTGTCTCCCTATGCCTGCTGATAGCTGATTTGTCTGAGTGCCAGGTTTCCAGGAATTCTGTAGTGTTTTGGAACTTAACTTAGTCTAGGATGCTCACAATTTCTCAGCTGAAACTATGATCAGGTCTGTTCATGTGTTGTGAAATTAACAAATTTTCATCATGTCTTCTGACTGGTATTCATAGATGTGCTCTTCTAGTCTTCTGCCTGTTTGTCCCAAAATAAGATAAGATGATAAGACAAGGTAAGATAAGACAAGACAAGGCAAGATAAGATAAGATAAGACAAGATAACATTTGTTGTCACTTTTCTACAGTATGTACACAATGGCACACATTAAAATGAAATTCTGATACCCACTCTCAAAAGAAGATATATATACATATCCGCATACATCCACATATATACTGTGTACATACATACAGACATATACATATATACTAATCACAGTCCATCTTGAATACATAATGGAAAAAAGAGTTTTCCTTCCAGAAGATAACAAAGAAAACCAGTCATGGAGAGGAAGTGTAGCTTCCCTGACAATAATGCAGACCCTGGTGAATCAGCGTTTATATGCTATGTCCTGGATAGAAGGAAGTGAATTTCCAATAATCTTTTCCACTGTTCTCACCACTCTCTACATAGCCTTCTTCTCTGAAACAGTAATACTTGCAAACCAAACAATAATATAATATGACAGAAAGCTTTCAGGTGTCCCTCTTTAGAAACTGCTAAGGTGAAGGAAAAAGTGCTTTTTTCATATGATGCAGAAAATGCAGGCACTGCTGTGTCCACTTCACCAGTGTCTCACTGTTGAGGGAACAAGTTAACCTTCTTGTTAGCTGTATACCCACATATTGTATACGTTGACCAGGTTGTCTCACTGCCAGAAGTCCCTGGGCTTGGAAAACAAACTGGGTCTGTAGGAAGAGGTGAAAATAGGGGAGTAAATATTAGGTATGTTCACCACCTTGAATTATTTATAAAAATAACAAAGGCTGGATTAAAGTTTTTTTAAAAAATATATGAGGTGGAATAAAATAAATATGAGGAAAGTGAGTGGTAAGACTTCCTCTTCATTTTAACCTTTACTCATTGTCTTTATCTCTCTCCCTTTTCCCTTTGATAAGTTATGTTTGCTTTCATACTTCTTGTGCCTGATCCTTATCTTGGATCCTTTGTGAACCTGTATTAAAACTTTTTTATCAGACAAAGATCCAACAATATATTGAAATAGGTTTATTCAATACTGGCCCGCAAAACTTACTTGGGAAAGTGAAATTATGTCCAGGTAAGTTGAAGAGTTTATACCTAAGCTCATATAACAAGGAAGCTGGTGTAGTATAGTGAAAAATTTATTTGATTCTCTTATTACTTTGGCATTTCTGATGTGTTATAGAAAAGCAGGCTATTAAAACCAGACAATTAACTTTCATATATAATGCATATTAATAATCTGTTTAAAAACAGAACACCAAATTCTTAAAATAAATCAATTACATGAGAGACAATATTTAGTTTAAAAATAAAACAACAAAAACAATTTAAATAAACATGGTTGGGTTCTGAAGGATTTTCCCTCATTTTGTGGATTTCCTAGCATTGTATTTATTATTTGATTTTAGATTAATTAAATCTAGACAAAGGTTTCACATATATTTCTTTTATTTCTCCTAATATTAATTTACCAATGTACTGTGATTTGGCGATAATATAATCCCTTGGGATTTATATGATCTTAAATAAATAAAATGAAATAATTTACCCCCAAAATTAAATGTCAGTGCATACATATATACACATAATGAATCATGAAGTTCGAGAATTTGGTACTATTCTTTTTGTTTAATGCAGTTTAACATTACAGCTGTAAATCTGTTAATAGTCATTCTGGAATACAATTAATTTTTAATTTGGGGTTCTTTTTAACTGACTACAGGGTTAATTTAATATTTTTTAATTTGGTTCTTAATTTTTGTATTTTGGATTTTTAATTCCCTGTAAACCGCCCTGAGTCCTCAGGGAATAGGGCGGTATATAAATATAACTAAATAAATAAATAAATAAATAAATAAATAAATAAATAAATAAATAAATAAATAAATAAATAAATGTGAACAGAATATACTTCTCTTCCTCTTCATAGGATTGCATTGCATTATAATTTTAATAGTGACTGTTTTGATTATTTTTGTGTACTTTTGTTTTTTATAGTGTGCTTCAGTAACACATAGGGAAAAATAACATTTTTTCTGAGATTTTTTTTACTTTTTAAAGCATTTCTATAGCACTTCCCATTAAAAGAAATCTCAATATGATTAAAAAATAAAAATATATTTACAATTAAAATAATAGGCTAAATGTTTAATGAAAATACATAAAGACATTGTATATACTGCACAAGTGTAGGGTTTAAAACCAGCAAGATAAACCTAAAATAATAATAGAAAATAGAAGAATGTTCTGCAATATACAAAGCTAGCAGCAAATACGTGATTTATTAAAGTCCCAGAGATGTAGGTGAATCCTTGTTTTTTTGTTTTTTGTTTTGACTGCTGCACTTGTTTTAACAGAGAGGTAAGTCTCTGTGTGATTTTTTTAAATGCTCATCTCTTTGGCTGTTAATTAAAAGAAAGAAAAGCAAAACTCCAGTGGTGCACACATTTATTTTCTACGTGCATGCTCATCATTGATTCCCAGACTAGATTACAAATGAGTCTAATGCAGAATTTAAAGTTAGCACCTAGCTGGTAAAGACAAAGGCATCACAGTTAATTAAGGTCAAAGTCTTTTGTTTATTATAAAATTCACCCAGCACTATCTAGCCAGCTGACATAGTACTTATTATTGAAACCTGCTTAGTTTTCCTACTTTTTGTACTGGCATGAAAAAAGAAACTAGTTGGACTGGATAATATAAAACATTTCTTTGTCACTTTATTTCTTTGAAGTGTCAGCATGTAAACACAGAAATTTCAATTTTTTATAAAAGATTCCTTTTTTGCCTGTATTTGTTGCAGCATGATATTTTTGCTACCTCCAATGTTATTTAAATAGAATTATTTAGGCACTTAATATATAGTAGTAAGATGAAGCTAACTAAAAATGTTAATATGCCAGATTTATAACCAGGAATTGTAATGTATATTGCAAATAAGAAAAATAAATACAATTTCAGATCTTATTCTTTATTTAAGTATTGTATATCTTTTGAATAATATTTGAATAACCCAATGATCTTCATTGTCATAAAAAATATGACTTCCACATTTTAAAGATCATTATTGCTTGCCACCAAAAAGGAATAGTACCTGCTGTTATTAATTGTAAAAATATTAAGTTGATTATCATTTTATTTTAATTAAAAAACTCTGGCATTCCTATTTTTCCTTCATTCTCCCGCCTTGAAAAATGACTAAAGCTCCTTTACTCTTTACATATCTATATACAGTTGTTTTTAATATTGTTTAGTTCATTTTCTTGAAATGAAATTAATATTTTAAACACACAAATACTGCATCAAGAACTACGCAGAACTATATTTCCTTAGCAGTGCAAATAGCTTTTCTTTTCTTTTCCTTCCTTCCTTTTTTTCTTTTTTCCTTTCATGTTACAACCACCCACTTCTTTTCACTGGAAGAAAGAGCAAAAATTTAAACAGATCTTGGCTAACTCAAATGCCCGGATGGTTTGTTGAATTACATCAATATATCTAAGACCTCCAGTCATTTTTCAAAGATTAGGTTTCTTGTGGCTTTCTGTAGTTTTTGCAAACTTTGCTTAATTAGTATAATTTAGATAAACAGAAATGAATACATAACTTGATGACATTCATATATTTCCTATCATGATCTGGCTGCTGCTAGTTGGTATGGCAAAGTCCTCTCTCCCAAAATCATGTTTAGTTTTCAACCTAATCATGTCAATGTGACTTTAAAATCTTAGTTACAGTTGCTTAGAAAGGCACTCACTCCTCACCCCTGCTTCCATCGCTGACTACTTTAGTTTTACTTATTTTCTTAACAGAAAGGGAAACACAATGCTTACATTCCAGGCATTACTATGGTGACAGCAAGAAACTGCAGCTGTAGACCTGAAGCAAAAAACCTGAGGTAATGTTGGGCCCAGGAGACTCAGTAAATATTAACTGTGTCGAAGAAAGCTAAGAAGAGTAGCCAAAAATATACTCCCTAAATATTGATGAGTCAGTTTCTTCAGGGGCTAAAAAGAAAACACTATCTTGAGATTAACTCTGACTTTTCTGTGATTTTTATGGGTGTTTCACAATTTGACATTCTGGCAGTCCTTTTCTTGTGTGCCAGTATTTTAATGTTTGGCTTCAGCGCTGGGTTTTTGCTGAAGTCTAATCTTTCAGATTTCTTCTCAGAGCCAAAAGAATAATAACTGAGAGCCCTATACAGGCTTTCTATATGTTGGGACCTGATTGTACTCAAGACAGATCATGTTACCAAATGAACAACTTAGTGGAATGCAAATTTTTTTCAAGGCAGATACCTACGATATGAATATTTAAACTTGCCAGGAAGATTCTGCACTGTTGGCTGAGATGGCGCCCTCTCCTCCTTGCTTCCATGTACAGAATCCAACTGGCCTGGCCATTGTGTAGTAATTCCAGAGTAAGAGAAGGAGAGACATTCAAATTTGGGCATGAGGCAGAAATTTCACATCAATAATACAGGCAAGCTTTAATGGGCCCCAAGTGATTTTATCTCAACCACCAGCATCCATCTGGAACAACAATTTCAGCCTGCCTAACTAGGGCTGGCGCTACATTTTAGCTACTACTTCACTTGTTAAAAAGGTCATATAAACTGCTTTAATTGACCAATGATGCAAGTAAAGCCCAACAAGCACTGAAGAGTGAAGCCTTTACCTGTATCTCCAAATGTTCAGGTCTAGAGGAATGAAAAAAATGAATGAAAACCCCTAACCCTAACACTTCTTCCTGAGGAAATCTTGTGTCAAAGCTTCATCTAAGGAACAGAAATAAGTATATCCTCTTAGACATTCAAACATTGCAAAGCTAGATTGTGAAATATCTTTCATTCTCATTTTCTATAATTAAGCTTGAAAAACTATCAGTCTTAGAACTTTTGTCAGTTTGGAAACTTGAAAAATATTTTTAGATCAGATCATTTTCATCTCAGTAAGGAAAGGTGCAGTGATTTTTCTGTTTTCATTGCTATTAGTTCACTCTCTAGAAGAAATTTAATTTGGCTTCTTCTAAATAAAATATATCTTTCTCTACATAAGAAAAGTTTGTATATGTGTGAAAGCAATGTAAGCATGTAGATGGAAGGTGCAGATTTAAGTTTATGTGTGTGAAAAAACTGACAGGATTTTTATGCAAGGATATACATATGTATACATATGTAGGTGAATAAATGCATGTAAATAGTTGCAGATATATATTTCATGCTCATATACAATATATTTCCCCCCCAATTACACAAGCCCCTTAGGTATATCTGATGTGTATTATTTATTTATTTATTTATTTATTAATGGGACTTATATCCCACCCTATCTCCCGAGGGACTCAGGGCGGCTATGCACATGTAAGGTAGACCAGTATATTTATGAGTGTGAGATATATGTTTGTATAAGCACATCTTTGCATGTACATGGACCTGTTCATGTATGCATTCTGTCAGACCAATGTATTAATGGTTTCCTGTATTTCCAGGCTGATAAATATAATTCTTGAAATGTCAGAACCTTCAGAAGAAGTTAATATACCATAATAATAAGAGTAGGTTGTTGGCTGCTAGAACATAAAAGAGCAGGTGGTAGAATAGTGCTGCTGTCAGCATTTGGAAACTAGGTGTAAGAGTCTATAAATGTTGAGAGATGGCTGCATTTGCCTAGCAGAATGAAGACTTTTCAAATACAATGTAGTTCAAGCTTATCTAAGAACTAGCTAGTAGAATTTTATAGTGGTCAGACCCAAGATTGCATGATGCTGATTGTGCTTTCATCTATCAGTGTTGGTGGAAAGGGAGGACTAAAATATAACAGAATCATGGAGTAACCAACTGTGAACAGTTTGTAGAAGCAAATGCAAATCTTTTATTAGGCCAACTATGATGTTAAACAAAGAGTTAAAAAAGGATGGAACTAATACTACCTTGCCACCTAAATGCCTGTTCCCCGAATTGCTACCCCCACTATCTACTGCCTTAGACTGTTAGTTTAGTCAACAACCCTAATGGTAGGGCTGGCTTTGAAAGAGTCATGTTGCCTTGGATTCCCCATCCCACATCAAATAACGGAGTACTTTAAAGCTTCTCTTTTTATCATAATGGTGTTTTCTTTATATTGAACTGTCACTGGTATTTTGTGAAGGATAATTTCATATTCTATCTACAGTCATTCTCTTTTCCCATCCCACATTCATGTACTTTGAGGCATGCAGGCAGTGAATGTTCTTGTAGTGATTTTTAAAAAAATGGGCTTCATTATAAAGTGCTGCAAAATGTGCTTAAATTCCCTATAGGATCGGCATGGCTCTCATTATAGAATGTTATAGTTTTGTTGATATTGCACAGTAACCTCTCGTTCACCTCTTTTCAACACACACACACTATACTTAGCATGCAGTTATATTTTCCACTCTAACCCAGTCTTTACTTTCATAATAGTGAGGCTGGGAAATGCTGTATTAACACAGTCTCCTACCCCTACTCCTTCACACACACACACACACACACACACACACACACACACACACACACACAACTCCTTCTAAGCCAGCCATCTCTGTGTGCTCTAGACCAGGGGTCCTCAAACTTTTTAAATAGGGGGCCAGTTCATTGTCCCTCAGACTGTTGGGGGGGTAGATTATAATTTGGGAAAAAATGATTATAACCAAAGCACCCTTAGTGATAGGATGGGAGATCTGCAAGATAGGCCAGGAGGAGGGGGCAAGGGGCTGGCAAAAAGGCAGCAGGGCAGGACTAAGGCAGGACTTCCCTCAGACCATCCTTCCCTCTCCTTCCCATCTCCTTCCTCCCTCCCTCTACTGTTCTTCCTTTCCTGCTTCCCTCTTACTTATTCCCATCTCCTTCCTTCCTCCCTGCATGCCCAGGAAGGGACAAAGAGAGAGGGAGAGGCTGCCAGCATGGCTGGTGGCCATGCTGCTGGTGGCCACGGCTTGAAAGGCCACTATAAATTCCTGGACAAGAGCCGCAGAGCCTTAAGAGCAGAGCGGCGGGAAGATATTTGCGATGAGGGAGGAAGAAAACAGGCAAGAAATGCAGCTGGGGAAGTGTCACTTTCTGGGAGGAATGAAGAAAAGCACCATCTGCTGAAGGTGAGCAGCAATTGGCCCTCACCCACTTCATGCATCCAGGGGAGGGGACACCATGAGCAGAGTGAAAGTCAGCATGTGCTGCGCAGCTCCCAATCTGCCTGGTTTCAGCAGGCAGCACTGCACTTTCCTCACAGCTAAGAGAGACAGGGCCAGCAAGGTGAAGCTAGAGAGAAATCTGAACCTGCCTCCGCACACTCACAGGAGGTGGCAAGCAGCGCAGGGCCTGGCATCCTGGGTGACTATTTTATCTCCTCTGCTCTCTCTCCCCACCCCTTTTCCCTTCGGTGCAGCTCCAGCTGACTCCTCTTCCCAAGGCTGCATCTTTTTCTCTCTCTCCCTCTCCCGCCAAAACTATCTGCCTTTATAGCCTCCCCTGTTTCTGCCCTCTTCCTCCTTTCTCTTCTGGGTGTGACGGAAGTGCTGATCCTGGGTCCTTTGTGTGACCCCAGCAGCCCTGCAACTCCTGATGATTCTCTCAAGGCAAGTCCTGTGCTGCACTGCTTTGGCTTGTTCCCTCCCCTGCTACACTTGGCTAGGCTAGGCAGGGTTGTGTACCACCTACCAGGTGCCAGCATACCACAGGTTGAAAAGCCCTGCACTATACCACCAGTGTTAACCCGGTGGGCTGGATCTGGCCCACAGGCCCACGAGCCATAGTTTGATGCTCTAGACCATCAGGTCTTTTCATTAATGAATTTCCACACAGCTGTAATGAAACATCACCATTCAGACAGTGGGAGATTGAGCAATGTGCTTACACAAGTTTCCTCTTTCCATCAGGCAACACCATCCATCACTACGATACTCTGTGTATTTTCAGATGTTCTTAGTGAGGGACAAGATTGTTGCATGTGGCCCAATGTCAATGGGCAAGCATCTTTTCTGGAACAAATGCTTTACCTGCTTTGTGGATTGATATAAATGCAATCTATTTCAGTGTTGTAAAAAGTTCTTCCTGTTTATTGCTCCTTATGATGTTCTTTCACTTTCTTTTAGAATTTATTTTTAAACAATTGGAAATTCTACGCAACTTGCTATATGTAACTTTTGGTCCCCAAAAATTTCAGACATTGCAACATTACACACTTTCTTTAATATGTCACATTTCTATGCTTAATCCAACTGTATATCCTATACAATCCTATTCCTGTGTTGTGATTCAGGGTCAGCCTGTGGGTTCAGCAGTTGGGTCGGACGATTCAGAGGAGGAGGAGGAGGAGGGGGGTGTCGGAGAGGTTGCTGAGGGGGTTGGAGAGCTTGCTGATGGGAGCCCTCAGCCAGGCCCCTCCCACCTGGTCATGACGCAGACCCAGCTGTGTGAGCCTGACAGCGTGGATGAAGATGACCCACAGCTGGCCCTGTTCAAGGATGCCCGACGCAGGAGGCAGTCAATCAGGAGTAAACAGAGGAAAGCAATGGGGCACCTCGGAAGGAGGCAGAGAGAAGCCACACCCTGAACTGTATAAAAGGGGAATGCGTGGGAGGGCTGGTTTGCTGAAGGCAACCACTTGAATAGCTCCTGTTTCATGGTTTGTGTCTTGTTCTGTTTGCTTTTGTATCCATAAATTTGGCAGGCTTCGTTCCAGCCTCTTGCCTTCTTGTAAAAGGGGTTGTCCCTGCCTTTTCTGCAGGGCCGGTAGCAGGCTGGTACAGAACATCCTGATACATATTATGGTAACAGACAGCTACCCCAGTGTGTGGTTTCCTAAGTAAAATTTTCAGAAATGTGTGTGTGTGTGTATGTGTTGAAAGAATATTTTGTTCTACTTCTTTGTCATATTTATTTATATTTTTTATTTATTATCAAATTGATACACCATCTATTTCACTATCTCCTTTTTTCTAGGATTTCAGGGTGATGAGCATAGTATTCCATCTTATTTTTATTTTATAGACCATACTTCATCATTTGGTTCTTAGGATTCACATAAAAAAATGTTTGACTGAGTCTCTCTTATGACATTTATTTCATCATTATTTCTCTATCTGACCTTTTGATATTAAATGACCAAGGAGTTTAACAAAACAATTTCTGTATTTGTTTAAATCTGTCATTCACTAAAACCAGCTAAAACATTAAATTAACTGGCAGCCCAGACTAAAATGCAGTAATAATAAAAACCACGAAACAAAACGGGCCATTAAATAAAAAAGTGAACTGAGGCAAGAGCCAGGTTTTGAAGTTTTTCCAAAATCTCAGGAGAGGGGACCCCATCCTTATCTCTGAAGGAATGCTGTTTCAAAAAGGGGTGGCATAACAGAAAATGCATGCTTTCTAGGAACCACAGCATGACAATATTTAACAGACGGTACCTGAACCACTTCCACTCTTCTGGAATGCACTGGCCAGTCAGAAACAATTAGACACAAGTGATCTGTCAGGTATATAGTTTCTATGGAACATAGAGCTTTATAGGTAATAACCAGCACCTTGAATTACACTTGGAAGCCAACTGGCAGCTGATGTAGCTTGCATAACAGGGCTGACATGTAGGCCATTAAGAAGCACCCATTGCTGCTTACACTGATGCATTTTGAATGAGCTGTAACTTCTGGATGGTCTTCAAGGACAGTCCCAAGTAGGTGCATTGCAATAATCTAATTATGAGGTGTGCAGGGCATAAATGACTGTCTAAAGGGCTTCTTGAACAAGAAAATAATATAATACATGAAATGTTTAACAAAATAATTGTTGTTACTATGTGTTTATGTTTAAGTATGCAATAATCAGTAGCCAGTGCACAGGCTTAAACTTACCACTCTAACTGACCTGTCATATATTTAAGCAGTTGTGATTCTAAGACAGATTTCAAACAATACTTTGGGCTCAGATGTTAAGGTATTCTATCTGGAGAGCATATTATTATATCCTCCCATTAGACATGTTGTGTCATTCCATGTTTCTGCCCCAGGAATTCAATTATCAGTCACTTTAATTTATATGAAATATTTTCTTGGGCTTATGTATGTGTATTTGTGTGTGTGTGTGTGTGTGTGTGTGTGTCTTCCTTTGTATAATTTATTATATCTGTGAAAAATTGAAGCATTAACATGGAATACCCAACAAATTACTTTTTACAAAATTCCTTATTGACCTAGTGTCTTTATAAATATCTTATAAATCTACCTATGCCATGAATTCTATAACAGTATAATGGCTAAATCCCTTACTATTTAAGTAGAAAGTTGCTCATTTGAAACCCAGTGGAAAAATATCTTTTTGTAATTACTGGTTTTTTAAAAAAATTTCCCTGAGCTTCTTATGCTTAGCTGTGCTTTTTAAAAATAAGTTCAAGGATGTATCTTAAGTACAAGGAAAATAAAATAAAAACTTGTACTTAGTCAGCAACTTTTTATTTGCAAGACAAAAGTTGTAACCATTGTGTTTTTAAAGCATTCAAGTTAATAGAGCTTTGAAAAATATTAAAGACTATGGCAATCATTGCACATCACCCCACAGGTGAAAATTTCCATGAAAATCTTTCTGTCCAGTGCAGGTTCTGAATGCTCAGCTGAGAAGACATTCCCACTCTGTAAAAAACTGATTAGCTGCTGGGTTAACCTGGAACAAACTGAAATCACAGATAGGAATGCCCAAGGAGAAATAACATGGCAAAGTGCTGTTCATAAGTACAGTAGAAGAACTTGCCCTCAAGATGCTTTAATGGTGAATACAGCTTAACAAAAGATGCTGTCATGTATTTCTCCCTTCAGATTTGAGTGCCACCTGTTTGGTAGCAGAATATCTAGCCTTAAGAATAAACCCTAGATATTTGTTAGGTTGTCTGAATATTTTTGTACAAATATGTTGGTGAATGTCCTCCTGTAAAGCTTGGAATTCATAAATCTTCATTCTCTCTTCCATGTGTTTAGTTTAGCCTGATCTGACTATATATAGCTCCATGCTTGTAGATCATGTTTATTAATTAAATGTTTTAAATAATCACAATTTATACCAGCATTTATTAATATTTGCAATGTTCCATTTGTGTCATACACCTCATCACTGCAGTTCTTCCAAACAGATATATTATTTTCTCCACAGTTTAGGAAGGATGGTGGGAATATGAAAAATAGATTTTGGTTAAAGTGATTAATATATGTATATCATGGCATAGCACTAACTGCATCACTAATATTACTGAAAAGGATAATACTGTAAATAACATTGATCATGAATTTATTAGATCTTTGTATTTGTAATTTTGATCCAATTTTCTTGTTTCAAAAGAAAAGATCTTGGGAAAATTATCAAGAATAAGTACTTGTATATCAGTTTTTCCTTCATTTTAAGATGCTGCTTACATTCAAGTAGGGATGGATTTTTTTTCATTGGAAAGAGAGTTTGTGGAGGTTTTAAAATCATTTTCTTGAATGCAAGGGGGGGGACCATTTAAAACCGCAGTTGGTTTGTACCTTTGTAAAAATCTAAAGGCACATATTTTGTCAATTGAGCCCTCAAATCCACATGTACGTGTAACCGTACAAAGCACGACCTTAATAAAATTTATTCTGCCCCCTACAGCAAAAAGACAAGGAATATTAACAGGAATTAAAATACTCACAAGAGGCAACCAGCCAGGCGGCAAGTAGACTTGTTCAGGCATGTCAGGGCTGCGAATCCGGGCATGCGTGTTTGTGTCTGCTAGTAAAAAAGGGGGGTTAGATCTTGTTCCGGACATGCCTGGGCATGTCATACCCTGTGATTCTGGACAGGTGCAAGGCTCAAGAACGTGTCATTGCAAGCGCAGGAGAGATTTTACAGGCAGGTCTGAACAGTTAGTGATTTAATTCCAGCAGTCTTTTGAAGATGGCAACTTCTGGTTCCAAAGCTGTTTTTAAAACAACTTCAAAAGCTAGCGTCACACAGGCCCCAGCCAGCAGAATGCAACAAAATTTGTTGCAGGGGTTATGATAAAGAATTTTTTTTTATTTAGGCCCATTTTGCCCGGCTGTAGCATGGTATGTTGTAACTTTAACTATGAGGTGCAGAGTACTTACCGGACAACCTGTGAAATGATGAATGATGCTACATTATCTCCCTGCAATGGTAAGTAAATATGTTTTTATTTATGATAATGTAAATGCTGCTGGCGCGGATATCACACTAGCAGGATGTGCTTTATATTTTGCAGACTCCGAATTAATAACACCTAGACAGCAAACACTTCAATTTCAAATACCCTGATTTTATATTCCTGTGGTAATCGCCGCGGTCACAAAGCTTCTGCAGATTTTTCTGATCTAGACTATTACTGGGGTTCTGAGCTATCTCAGAGACCACGCTATCAACCCTGTGAGTTAAAGAGCTGCAATTTGTGTAAAGACTGGCTTGCTTGCGATTGCGGACATGGTTTGGGGGGTACAGGCATGTCAACGTATTGTAAAATAGTGTGTTATGGGGGTATATCTTCTGATTCTGATAGTGGTGATGGGGGATATTTTTCTGATGGTGGAGCCATGTCCCCCCTCTGAATTCTGGATAACCAATAAAAGACTGTGTTAATGTCAACGCTTGACCATTTGTCAGTTTTCTTTCAGTATAATGATGCATGAAAAGTTTCTAAGCCATATTTATTAGACACCAAGATGTGTAGGTAGTTATGGAGGTGTGAATAGCCTTTTTCAGGAAGCTAGAAAACATGATAAAAACCTGACCATGAAGCAAGTCAAGACGTGGCTGATAGGGCAAGACGCTTATATGCTTCATAAGCCTGCAAGAATTAATTTTCCTAGAAATAAAACAGTAGTGTCTGGCTTAGATCATCAATGGCAAGCTGACCTCATAGATGTCTCCAAGTTTTTTAAGAACCATGGAAAAAAGTATATCTTAACAGTTATCGATGTGTTATCTAAATATGCCTGGGCCTCCCCTTTGTCTGATAAAACAGGGAGGGAAGTTACAGCTGCCTTCCAGAATATCTTTGAAACAGGACGCACACCTCAAAAAATACAGACCGATGTAGATAAAGAGTTCTTGAATATCCCACTAAAGAAACTTTTACCACATTACGGCATTCATCATTTTGTCACTCATAGTGAAACTAAAGCAGCTATTATAGAGAGGTTTAATAGAACCCTAAAAAACAAACTCTGGAGATATTTCACAGCTAGAAATACCCATCGGTATGTGGACATTTTGGCAGATACTCTTCAGGGGTACAATAGCACTTACCATCATAGCATCGGGACTGCTCCTAACACCGTAAATTTGTCTAATGGAAGGGATGTGTGGATGAGGTAAGGGGGGAAAGAGTTGTGTATACCTTCATATACCCTCAAACATTCTGAGTCTGTCAATTCATTCTAGTGAAAGAAAACAAACAATCAGACAAACAAGCAAGCAGACAAGAATGTTACAAACTCCATTTTGCATCTAAGTTTTTCAAAAATTAGGGCAAAAACTACTTACATTAGTAGCATCCATTCTGAAAAGGGTCATCAGCATTCATGCTGTGTAGCTTGTGGAAGGCTTTTGGCTTATGTCATCCTTGGCCCCTTGGCGCTCTGTGGGAATTATGAAATCCACAAATGGCTGGTCGTCCTCCCATTCTGAAGGAAAAGAAAAACCCCAACATTCAGAATTTTTGCAGAAATATTTATAAGAATCTAAATGTATGAAAGTATGAAAGACAAATACCTTCATATACCCTCAAACATTCTGAGTCTGTCAATTCATTCTAGTGAAAGAAAACAATCAGACAAACAAGCAAGCAGACAAGAATGTTATAAGCTCCATTTTGCATCTAAGTGTTTCAAAAATTAGGCATAAAACTACTTACATTAGTAACTTCCATTCTGAAAAGGTGGTTCTTAGCAGATCAAATGACTTAAGAGGTATGGATATGCCAGAAACCAGCAAATGTGACTGTCCCAATATGGGCCCTATTTTTATACACGCTGTTGATGTCACAAATTAATCCCATCAGAGTTGGTGAGTTCTTCACACCTTTTGCAAAACTGGCCACCCCTGCCTCATCAGGAAAACATGATTGAATAATATCACATGAGCTTTGATTAAATTGTATCTCTGTGTTTAACACCTAACAAGGGTAAACAGAGGACCAGCAAAAGAAAAAAAACATAATACATCTTTCATGTGATTTTTAAAGTACATTTTATTATAAATTTCATAGCATTAACAGTTTCTTGTAATTAATTTCTGTTCCATTCTGACATATGAACCTCTTCAGAGACAATGGCAAATTGGCTTCAATCTTTGACATTAATGACAGTGGTTTACTGTTCTTCTTGATACACTGTATGAATCTCTTGAGCTCACCAAGGGAATCCCGGGTGAAATATAAGTTATTCACATTGTCAGAAATACTGATGATGACCCAGAGAACATGAGACATAGAAAGTCTAAAGCATAAGCTGTTAATAAGCTCTGTTTCACTGGTACCATCCGCATGGTCTTCATCTGATTGTAGACACCCCATTAAACAATGGTGTAATATTTTAATGATACACGCTTTCAGAATCTGAGGCATGCTGACATTTTGAGATTTCACTGTTTCTAAAACAGGAAATAAGGTAGAATTAGGCTAGCTGTTTCAACTAATCAAAATACTGTTTTCTTAATTTTTATATTTACTTACCATTTGATGTTTTGCAGAACCTGCAACAACAAGGCTTTATAAGTTTGTTGTCTTCAATGAAGCCATATAGATCAGGTCCTTTTCTTATTCTATGCTCACGCTTGGGAGGTTTGGGGGTCAAATTTACATCAAACAAATCTCCATCAGTATTTGCCATCTTCAAAAGACTGCTGGAATTAAATCACTAGCTGTTCAGACATGCCTGTAAAATCTCTCCTGTGCTTGCAATGACACGTTCTTGAGCCTTGCGCCTGTCCAGAATCACGGGGGTATGACATGCTCGGGCATGTCCCGAACAAGTCCTAGCCCCCCTTTTTTACTAGCAGACACAAACACGCATGCCCGGATTCGCAGCCCTGACATGCCTGAACAAGTCTACTTGCCGCCTGGCTGGTTGCCTCTTGTGAGCATTTTAATTCCTGTTAATATTCCTTGTCTTTTTGCTGAAGGGGGCAGAATAAATTTTATTAAGGCCATGCTTCGTATGGTTACACATACATGTGGATTTGAGGGCTCAATTGACAAAATATGTGCCTTTAGATTTTTACAAAGGTAAAAACCAGCTGCAGTTTTAAATGGTTCTGCCCCCCATTCAAGAAAATGATTTTAAAACCTCCTACAAATAAATACCTTTTAGAAAAAAGGGGGTTAAATGCAAGCCCTGGCTGCCTTTTAGGGGTTCCTTTTCCCAGCTTTTGAGGCACTGATTTTTAAAACTCCACAAAAATTAAAAGCATCATTAGGCTAGAATGATTAGAAATAAAAAGCATTTTTATTAATTAATTAATTAATTAATTATTCACTTTATTTAGCTTATTCTCTTCATTTTGAATGTCCATAGAATTAGTCTAGGGTTAAGCTAATCATGTACCCAGAGGTTTGACTGCCTTGACTTATTGATGGAGGTTAGGTTCAACACGCCTTATCTGAAAATAGGGCTGCTAGAGTTACTCTTACTTATCTTGATGGGCTTAGACCAACATGTCACTTCCGCTCACCTTATCTGAAAATAGGGCGGTTACTTCTGTATAGGTCCATGATTTGCTGACGTAATCACCGCCACGTGGGTTTGTTTACTTTGATGATGTCACTGATCAAAAGTGCTGATAATTTTCATTAAAAAAGGTATACACTATTACTACTCCTCTGTAATTAGAAAAAAAGCTCCTCGTTATCAGTGTGAGTAGAATTTGCTTTGGAAGAGGGCAAGAGGTAAAATGTTAGTTTGAACTAAAGTATATATCCACATCACTAGCTTGTAACTTGGATCAATTCTTGACAGTGATTGACCAGTTTAATTTTCAATAGAAAGCTTTCCCTTGTATGCCAATACAATTTACAACTGGCACTTTGCAATTGTTCATGTTGTCTCTAGCTGCAAAGAAATGAACTGCTCATTATAGGAATTCTTACTCTTTGGTAAAGATTGATTGGAAGAGGAAGTGCTTTACATATTTTCCATAGCTAAATGAGATTATAGGGGATGTGTGATTGAGTTGAAACACAGCTCACAACAATGCTGCATGCCTTTTATTTAACTCTAGAACCACTTCTTCCAAATAAAGAAAAACAATGGGAATTTCTCCTAAGCTCCAGCTACCACATTGGAAAAGAAGCTTCTTTGAAGCTGTTTGACGCAGCCTGCTGTCTTTGGCAACAGATATTCAGGAGCTTCTATAAAAAGAAACAGGAAGAGGTTTCTAGAAGGCTGGTTGACAGCTTACATTTGAAAAGGTTTTTGGTTCTGTTGTAAATTTGCTCATGTTGTTCCTTCTTTTTGGCTTAATGTATCTCTTGGATTGCCTGCTTTCATAAACCTCTTACTTTGATCTGAATTGTTTCAGTCCAATTTGTCTGCAGGACCTTTATATTGGCCAAACCACTTCTTTTCTTTGGTTCCAACTACCAGCTCTATATCTCAGTAGACCCTTAATGCCAAACAGTATTGCTTAGAAATAGACAATTTGTAACTCACAGACAACATGTAGCTGTGTCATTTTCTGAATCTCGGAGATTGTATAGTCATAATTTGGTGGAAACCACAAGTTTTCCTCTACATTTGCATTTGTGTGAGTGTGCTACAAAGGCAACATGTCATTCAAAATAAGTATGTTAGTGCTGAAAGTAGCCATAAAAATAGTTAACTCCAAAAGATTCAGAATTTTCAGTCCTGCCTTCTCTAGTGATTGTAATATACCCTCATGTTCCTAAATGCCACCAGAGACCAAGTTTTTTAAAAATACTGATTGCTTAATAGAAGATTCAGATTTAGTTGTGTATTTCTGCTCTATAATTTCCCACATCACTAAACAAACCAATGAACAATTTTACACATACCTGTTCACAATAACTTGTATTAATATTAATTGAAATCACTACCAGGTATATAGATATAGGAAGTCTTCAACTTATGACCACAGAGTGGTGTAGCCATTAAGTAAAATGCCCATATAACTGCTTCACTTAATGCCTGCAATCCTGGCATTTAAGTGTGGATCATTTAAGCTGAGCTTGGGGTTGCCTCAGAGTTGGGGGAGACTATGGGAGACATTGGAGGAGGTGAGTTGAAGTATCCTCATGGTTACAAGAAACATAAGGGTCATAAGGATGGGTTGCTGCAAAGTGCCCAATTTTTATCATGTGGGATGCTGCAACAGTTGTAACTTTGTGCATGGGTTGTAACTCGGTGCCATGATAATTTTGAACTGTTATGGAAATGGTCTTAATTCGACAATTACCTGTAAACAGACTCCTGCAACATAATGCTCATAAGAGCTGCTGTATGCTCTGGCAAGGAATTGTGGAGTTTTTTAATGCATTATATCTGGAGGATAGGAGGTACAGAAGTTCTAAGAAGTCTGGAGCCTTCATCTCACCAATAACTTTCAGACAATGTAGGGATACTTGTGTTTTCTTTGTATGTCAAAGGAAACAGCCACATTTGCATGGTCATTACTGCCACCTTGATTTTTTTGCTCCACTCCCAGGACATTGTTGAATCTATGATTGTTATATAATTTCAGGTGTGAATGGGTTTAATTGATATCATTAGGTTTTAACCTATGAGATAGCCTTTATAGTTTCTACATCTGAGACCGAAGTGTCCTTTATATGTACAGGGTTTATGAATATTTTTTTAATCAAACAAGGGAATTTTCTCCAATGTTGAAATTCTTTAAATTAGATCTGGCAATTTCCTTGGTGCAGACTACAAATAATTCAGTTTGTATTGGATTCATCATATATTTTAGAAAAAATATCTAACAAAATGAGATTGTTAGAAATAATTTTTGGAGAAAGCTAATTCAGGCTAGCTTATGCAGTGTTGTCAAAACAAATTTGCTGCCCATAATTATATGTGCACACTATAATAAAGGGTTGACTATCTTATTTAAGAAGCCACTGTTGGCCAGAGAATCATTTAGGTGGTCAGCTTCTGAAACTGTAGCCGTAAAATGAAAATTGTTCAGTTTTATTTATGAGGCTGAAAATGTTATAAGGGTGGCCAGTACATGTGTTACACCTCTTAAGACCCTTTCCATGAAGACCTGTCTCAAAAGCTCTTTTTCGTTGCCAAAAAAGCTTTCACAAAACTTAGGTGCTTCTATAAAGACTCTGGACTGACTAAGTTGTATATGTGTATTCATAAACTCTTTATAGTAAGCTAAAGTCCTTTTTTGCAAGTAGTTCTTAACATGAATTATAATAGGAGGTATTATAGAGAAGTGCAGCAAGGAACCATGGGTCTCACAGCTTATAAAGTTTCTTGAGAGAGGAATCATAATACTGACACAGGCCTTGTGCTAAAAATATGTCTAATAAATGGCTGGAATAATCTGTCTCAGAATAATCCTATTTCACTTTTGAAGATCAAATGCTAAATTTTGAACATGTTGGAGAGAGAGAAGCCTTTTTCATGAAGGAAGTAAATTTTTGAGAAAATGCAAGGCAGATTCCTTGAAGTATTCCAAAGTAATTTCCTTTCAATGTATTCACTGGGTTTCTCTGGTGCATTCATTCTTCAAACCTACTGCTTTTCCCATTCATTCTTTATTTTACTTTGGTTCTGAAGTCAAACATATCATTTCATAATGGGCAAACCATGGAAATCTGAATTATAAACAGAAAATACTGTACTCTATTCATATGGCAAGGCAATTATAAAGCTGTGTTCTTTGTATTTGCTGTCCAAGCTGTACATTGGCTTGGATCCAGACTAGGCGTCTGTGAATTGAAGGAGCTGAAAAGGTCCAAAATCTAGGAATTTTCCACTTATGAAAGAGGAAGAGAATTTTTTTCTGATTTCTCTTTCTCTTAATGCCTTATCCACAACCCTGCTGTTCCAGAAGTACTTTGAATATACTGGAAAAGAAGAAACACCATGCAAAACCAAAGAAGAAAGTGAATTACAATCATTTGTCCTGTTTTTATGGCAAAAATATTCATATATGAAATTTAGCTGAAGGGATGCCCCTTGCAATGTAAGTAATTGTTAAACTTTGCCAATCATTTCTAAAATTCAGAATTCAGGTAGCATATTTTGTTTTCAAACATATGATTTCATAAAAACTATGGGATTTCAAAGAAATTCTGAAATCTTTGTCTCTCTAAAACATTTTTCTAATGCAAACATTTTTAGCATTTAGTGTTTTTCCATTATCTCAGTCAATACAACACTTGACTACATTGGCTAGGATTTTGGGATTTGCAGTCCAATGTAGCCAAAAATCCTCAAGTTGTAAAAGGCTGGTCTTCAAGATTCAGAGATAAGAACAAATACCACTGAAAATTGTAGAATTTGTGATTCACATTATAAATGAGTGTTCTGCTGATTAACTTTTTTTATAATAATAGAGCAAAGAATATTATAAAATCACCTTCATTTCTATTTGGATAAAGAGGAATGGAATAGAATAGAAATGGAAATACTACTTTGAATAATTCTGATTCAGTCTTTTAAATGGTTGACCAAACTCAAACAATCATGCCTTAGTATAATTAGCTATAATCTGGGTGGTACTTTCATCCAGCGTATTGAAATATATGGAATGTTGACCTGGATTTGAAGTATTTGAGTTCAAATCCTAATTCAGCCATGAAGTCTGTTACCAAATTTTACTCAGTCACCTTATCTCTATTTGATTTTATATGTTATAGACAAGATGTTTAATGGGATGGGACTCTGTCCTTTGATTCATAGTATCTTTGCATGATTTTTTTATTTCACCAGATTGAGCCAGATTTTGAAGTGAATAGAATTTTTATGTAACCATTTGTTGTTGTTAGCTGTGAAGTCGTGTCCGACCCATCGCGACCCTATGGACAACATTCCTCCAGGCCTTCCTGTCCTCTACCATCTTCTGGAGTCCATTTAAGCTCGCGCCTACTGCTTCAGTGACTCCATCCAGCCACCTCATTCTCTGTCGTCCCCTTCTTCTATTGCCCTCGATCTTTCCCAGCATTAGGCTCTTCTCCAGTGAGTCGTTCCTTCTCATTAGGTGGCCAAAGTACTTGAGTTTTAGCTTCAGAATCTGGCCTTCTAAAGAGCAGTCAGGATTGATCTCCTCTAGGACTGACCGGTTTGATCGCCTTGCAGTCCAAGGGACTCGCAGGAGTCTTCTCCAGCACCACAGTTCAAAGGCCTCAATTCTTTGGCGCTCAGCCTTTCTTATGGTCCAACTTTCACTGCCATACATTGCAACTGGAAAGACCATAGCCTTGACTATACGCACTTTTGTTGACAGGGTGATGTCTCTGCTTTTTAGTGTGCTGTCTAGATTTGCCATGGCTTTCCTCCCCAGGAGCAAGCGTCTTTTAATTTCTTGGCTACAGTCCCCGTCTGCAGTGATCTTGGAGCCCAGGAAAATAAAATCTGTCACTACCTCCATTTCTTCCCCATCTATTTGCCAGGAATTGAGAGGGCCAGATGCCATGATCTTGGTTTTCTTAATGTTAAGTTTCAACCCAAGTTTTGCACTCTCCTTCTTCACCTGCAACAAGAGGCTCTTTAGTTCTTCTTCACTTTCTGCCATTAGAGTGGTATCATCTGCGTATCTTAGGTTGTTGATATTTCTTCCGGCAATCTTAATTCCAACTTTTGATTCATCTAGCCCTGCCTTTCTCATGATGTGCTCTGCATATAAGTTAAATAGGCAGGGCGACAGTATACAGCCTTGCCGGACTCCTTTCCCAATTTTGAACCAATCAGTGGTTCCGTGTCCAGTTCTCACTGTTGCTTCTTGACCCGCATATAGGTTTCTCAAGAGACAAATAAGATGGTCTGGTACTCCCATCTCTTTAAGAACTTGCCACAGTTTGTTGTGATCCACACAATCAAAGGCTTTAGCATAGTCAATGAAGCAGAAGTAGATGTTTTTCTGGAACTCCCTAGCTTTCTCCATGATCCAGCGTATGTTGGCAATTTGATCTCTAGTTCCTCTGCCTCTTCGAAATCCTGCCTGTACTTCTGGTAGTTCTCGATCCACATACTGCTGAAGTCTAGCTTGTAGGATTTTAAGCATGACTTTACTAGCATGAGAAATGAGTGCAATGGTGCGATAGTTTGAACATTCTTTGGCACTGCCTTTCTTTGGAATTGGAATGTAAACTGATCTTTTCCAATCCTGTGGCCACTGTTGAGTTTTCCAAATTTGCTGGCAAATTGAGTGTAGCACTTTTACTGCATTGTCTTTTAAGATTTTGAATAGCTCAGCTGGAATACTGTCACTTCCACTAGCTTTGTTGTTGCTCAGTTTTTCTAAGGCCCACTTCACTTCACATTCTAGGATGTCTGGCTCGAGGTCAGTGACCACCTCATTGTGATTATCAGGGACGTTAAGCTCATTCTTGTATAGTTCTTCTGTGTAATTTTGCCACCTCTTCTTAATCTCTTCTGCCTCTGTTAGGTCCCTGCCATTTTGGTCCTTTATCATGCCCATTTTTGCATTAAACGTTCCCTTCATTTCTCCAATTTTCTTGAAAAGATCTCTGGTCCTCCCTATTCAGAATCTATGTCCCTCATTCAATTAGGACAGGGGTCTCCAAATCTGGCAACTTTAAGATTTATAGACTTCAACTGCCAGAATTCCTCAACCAGCCATGGTGGCTAGGAAATTCTGGGAGATGAAGTCCACAAGTCTTAAAGTTGCTAAGTTTGGAGACCCCTGAATTAGGTGAAAAGTTCTGCTCAAGTTGATGTGAAGCATCATCCTCTTCAGAAGTTCCAAACATAAAGGATGGGAGCTATGTAGATAGATTATTTTCTGTTCCACATGCATAATTTGTAAAGAGGGCTTTATTCTAACACTGCTCATTGAGCTATTATTTTCTCTTGGGAAAATAAAATAAATATGGCATCCATTGTTTTATCCTTACAGATCTGAATTTAGATTTTATTTCTTTTTTTAACACTAATGGGAAACATGTAACTATGAGGATACTTCAATAGTCCATCTAGGAATTTCTGGGAAATCTGTGAATTTCCTTCCATTCTACTTTGTCTTTTCTTCTACATAAATTACAAGAAAGTTCTTTGTCATTCTTCTACAAAGAAAAGAAAAGGGAAAAAAAGAAAGAAAAAAAGAAAATCACTATCCTGCAATTAAATATGGATGGGTATGTTAAAAAAAACAAAACCAAAATTGTTAGGTATGGACAAGAATATGTTTTGAATCTCAGAGTTCTTAGGAAAAGCTGGCATTTCATTTTGGCTTTATAAGGCAGTATGTTTTGCTGAGCAAAACTATTCAGCAAAAGAGCTGTTTAGTCACATGGTCAGACATAATGCTGACACGTGTGATATCTGGCATTTTGGAGTATAACAAAAAAAAAGACTTACACAAAATTATTTATGTCACGGAATATCTACAAATATTATTCACTAGAAAATTGGGACCCAATCAAAAATCATATCAAGAAAAATAACTCCAGGGACTTAATGCAAATCTCCAAACCCAAACACCAAATTTAGCAAAAACAAACAAACAAAAAACCAACAACCTGGTGCCTTTTAACTATTAGTGATAAAATAGTCTCTGGTACCCTAAACAAAATGATCCTGTGGATTTTTAAGGCGATGTTATTCTCCCAAAAGTCAATAGTTTAATAAAAGTAATGTCATGCCTAAGTGAGAATGAAAAGGGAATAAAAAGAGAAAGCGAGTTTAGAGGAACAGCTCTTTGCTATTACTAATTATGAATCATGTGACCTGGCCAAACCTGGATTACCAGTTCAGTCCACTCCCTTGTAAATCTGATTTGGCTTAACCATGCATTATTATGTGGATTTCATGCAACCACTTCCCTTTCTGAATCTTCCAGAGACAGTGTATTAAATTTCCAGAATGCCAGTGAATACAAAATGCAATCCTACTCTTTAGTTTGCTCTGTATAGTCATTGTTCTAAAATAAGAAGCAGTAGAAATTTCAAGCATGGCCTTTTTCTATTTTTATATTCATTCAATAGTCGCTATTTTTTTTAAATAAATGTTACTTTCTAACATTTGCAGATATTTCTTTTTTTTAAAAAAAAAATCTGCTGAGCTTTCAACTGAAAAAAAATTGAAAGCATTTCTCAGTTTCTCTTTCAAACCATAGCCAATATTTATCTAAAGCCAAGGAACATGTTTGTTTTTTTCATAGCAGGATATGAGTTCAATAATAAAATACATTTTTAACAAACCATTCTGAGTGTGACCTATTCAATTTTTGGTTACATGTTAGGATTTACTAGAAAATATGTGATTTTGCTGTTGTGCTGTTTGGCATGTTTACAAATCTTTTATTTGTATTCTTTCTTCTTCTTTTTGCTTTTATATATTATAGCAAAAGTTAAAAGCAGCATTACTAGTAATAATCCCATAATTGCAGTAATTGTGGTTTTGTATTAGAGAGCAATTATATGTACTGTATTTAATACTGGGGGGAGGGAGAAATAAAGATGGCAGCTCTGACTGTGTGATTGAAGACCAATTCCTGTTTTGCATTGTGTACAGTTATACAGTCACAGCCCCCATCTTGATTTTTTCCAAACTCCCTGCTAATGCCCCTTATTTAATATTATGTAGTGTTTAATTTACTATATAGATGTAGTTTAATTATATAAATTAAGCTTAGTTACCTTCATATTGAGCTTGACTTTTGGTGACTTTATGGATACATCATTATTGTTTTATTGGTAGCCAATTGAAAGTTGTTTTTCTTATTTACTTCTTTGGAAATATTTTTGACATTTTATTCTTGCTACAGTCCTGTTATTCTCTCATCCAAGTTGTACTCAGGCCCAACCTTACATAGTTCTGTGTTCAGACAACGTGTCTAAGTTGGAATACTGAATCAGAAATAGGCAACTATTACGCTGTTGAGAGTGATATCCTTACAGGGATAATTATTTGTGAATTGCATGTCAGGCCTTGCAAGGCTACCCCATTCATTGTGCAGTTAGATCATTTATGGATTTAGCAAACATAGGCCTGCCTCTTTGATTTCCTCCTGTTCTGAACTAATCTGGCAAACAGGACCATGTTAGCTGGAAATTCTGAGAGCAGAAGTTTGGAAAGTTATACCAAGGTATGATAGAATATTTGGAACTTGTTAATATGTCCTAAACCATTTCTAGACAACACACCATTGCAACTGACAGCTTTCAATAGTTAATACAAACAAAAAAGCACAATTTTGCTCTAAAGATTATGTCGTCTACATTTCAGTTAGTGGGAAAAGGTAGGAGTTGAACAGAGCAGCAGAGTAAAGGAAGGAATGGTTAAAAAAGGAACATGAGCAAAATCTAAGGATAAGGTTCATTTAATTTATCTGCAATTAAATTATTAGACAGTGTAACATAATGTATAGAAAGGGAGAATTTGCAACACATTCCCCAAGTCCAAGTAGATTTATTTATTTATTTAATCCCATTTATATCCCGCCCTTCTCCGAAGACTCAAGGCGGCTTACAATCTAAAGCACAAATCAATGTGCTTTCTGTCACCTAGGACACAACATAGCAAAACAACTGGAGGAAAAATGAATGTACCTCCTGGATGCATTCTAGACCTATCAGAACCTTTGAGCTATCCACTGTATTTTTTTTCCTGCCCTACTTCTCTTACTAGCAGAAATTTCTGATTTCATAAAAAAAATGAAGTCCCCTTTTCTAGCTACAAATTTTCTAAACATATTCTTCTAAAGGCTCATAATAACTGTGAGCCTTTCAAATGCCCAAATCCCAAGGACCATACATTATAAAATATTTTAAATAATAAACAAAGAGAAATATTTCCTTGAATTGACTCAGCTCCCAATAACTGCATGGGCGTGTCCAGATAGTTTTCAGTATTCAGTATATCTCAATAGTATTATACAGTTATCTGGGTTGCAGATTGTAATAGGATGCTGAATACAAGTAGTCTTTGATTTGCAACCATTTGTTTAGTGACCATTTTACAAATCATTTTGTAAATATTTTGAAAAAAAGTGATTTATGACTATTTTTCACAATTAGTATCACTGCAGCATCCGCATGGTCACATGGGCAAACCCTGGATGCTTGGCAACTGGCATGTAACAATTGGTCACTGTTTTCACCTTTTGTGACCAGCTGACAAACAAAGTCAATGGGCAAGCATGATTCATGTTTCTAACTTAACAAGACCAGTGATTCAATGAACAACTGTGGCAAAAAAGGTCATAAAGTGGAGCAGAATTAATTCAACAATTCAGCAATAGAAATTTTGGACTCAATTGTAGTCGTATGTTGAGGACTAATTTTCAGAATCTCTCCAGATTCTGATATCTTGTGGACTTTCTATGGCACAGCATTTCCTCTATGGAACAACATACCTGTGAAGAAACAAGGTGCCCCCCCAATCTTTTTTGACATTCAGAAGACATTAAAGAGCTGGCTGTTTCTCCACATTTTGGATTGGGAAGCTAAGCATGCCCTGTTGGCTGATTTGTTTAGTTCTGGTCTTTGGATTAGAAATGGAATGATGTTTAGACCTTGAACATATGTTATATTACTCATTTTTGGATGTTATTTTTATATTGTGTTGCTGGTTTTGGTTTTAACCTTTTGTTCACTGCCCAGAGTTACTGCTGTGACATGGGTGGCTATATAAATGTTTTAAATAAATAAATAAACAAACGCAGAAGAATGGAATACCAAAGCCATCTGTTTTTTTAATTGATTATGATGCCTTTGACATTGAGATATACAGGAAAAAACAAGCCAGAATTCCACTTTTACCTGCATCAACCTTAATGTCGATCTTTCCAGGAAATTCTAACCAGAAAGTCTGCTCTGATCAGGAAAAAAAAAGTTAATGAACAGTTTTAAGAGGTAGGAGAAAAAAGAATAGAGAAATTTTCTCATAAAAGCATTCACTTGAAAACTGAGGATGTGTATGTAAATATTAGTAATCTTATGAAAGAACAAAGCATGCCATAAAATGAGCTTTAAATTAGGGCCACACAGCTTTCTACAGCTGGCTTGCTGCTAGTTGAAAATTAGGTAGAACTGTGGTTGGTTTAATGACAAGGCAACAAATACATCTAGGGCTGATGGCAAAAGAGACTGAAAGCCAAAGATAGAGAAGCTTTGCTTGATTATAGTGATTACATCATGCTCATTAGAATTTAAACTAACTAAACCCAAACACAGACATCATATCTTTATTTGATAGCTGTAGTCTAGTAAATAGTGGGAAAGGATGTTGTGTGTGGATTAGACTTGATGAAATAAAACCAGACATTCGTTTTGAACCTGTCTGGCATTTGAAAATCAAACCTTCAGAATGAGGCAGTAAAGTTAACTTGTAAAGACAGAAGTCTTTGATTGGGAAGCATCTGCACAGTGTTTTTTCGCCTGCCTGGTTTTAGGAGAAAACCACCTCAGCAACTGGATACGAGACATACATGCACAGTTTGGGGAGCTACATAAGATTCCTGTGGGAACAGAAGGTGGTCGACAATGTTCTCCTTTTTGCTTTATGGCAAGAATGTGTTCCTTACTCTTTGATGACTCACAGTTGATTACTAAAAATGTCCTTCTTGCTGCCTGAACTAATAGTGATAAGGCAAAAAAAAAAAAACAACCTCAGTGAGCCTGATTTCATTTTCAGTCACTTGCAGTAATACACTGTTAGTTGTATTTATTTTATATTCCTTTTTAATTACAAAACCTTACAATGTAACAGTAAATATTCTAACAGGTTGGAAATATTTGACTTTGCCTCTAACATATTTACTGGAAATCTTTCTTAAGAGATAATGAAATCAACTGGACTTAGGAAAGTTATCAACTTTTATATTTGTTCATAACAGTACTATAAGTCCAAGTTATAGTATGAATAACATCAAGTGCCAGAGTGTTATAATTGAGAATCTTGGACTGGAGTGTTGGTAAAATTGGCAAATCTCTTATTGAAAAATGTAAAGGAATGATGTCCTCATCAGCCTTTTTCTTTTTACCATTGCTTGCTCTTTGTGTGAGGTACTGTTATTGAGCTACAAATAGAGAAAATGTGTATATAATTAGCACCTTGTGTTGGTTAGCATAAATACTTATCCACAGTGTAAAGCACAGGTGTCAAACTCACTGCATCACGTGATGTGTTGCGACGTATCACAATTTTTTTTGCATTGCCGGAGCTGGGTGTGGCCTCTGCATGATGCAACCAGCCCACGGGCTGGCAGTTTGACAACCCTGGTGTAAAGGAAATATCAACACAAGCAATACTTTCATTGAATTCATGACTGCAGCATGTTCTTTTCAGAGTGATATGCATCCATTCAATTTAAAAGATGGATTTTAAATCAGTTTTAATCTTAATATTTATTGTTTTAATGCTTTATGTTGTTTTTATTAATTGGAAGCCATCTAGAATCATATAGCATATAAGTTCAATAAATAAATGAATATCTTTTATAGTTCTGGAAAATTAATCCTATGACCCTGGATGTTGATACAAAAGAGAGAGGGGTGGTATTATTAGAATAGTTTCTTAATAGCAGAAATATATACAGTGAAATATACTATCTCTTCGGTTAATGTTCAGCATTGATATAGTCTGAAAAATATTATTAACATAATATTTAACATAAACAAAAAGAAAAACAGCCATTGTATTTATATTATGTAAATGGTAGAACATATCTAGCACAATGGTGGGATTCAAATATGTGAACAACAACAATTGTCATGGTTCCAACAGACAGAGACAAATAAAGCAGAACTCCGAGGCTTGGAAATTCCTCAAAGAACATGTTTATTAGTTACAAAGTATTGGCATGTCAAAAGTGAAACTAAGTCTGAAGACACAGGTAATAATTCCCCAATACAAAGTTAAGAAATCTCATCCTTAAGGCTATGCAAGCAACTACGTTCCCCAATATATCTTCTTGGTGGGCTTTTCACAAAACGCCCAGCCTGCAGTCTCGGGAGCAGTTGATGACCTTGGTTCCCATGGGACAAAAGTTTATTTAGACTAGTGAAGCACCTGGCAATCCCCCTTCCCTACTTTCAACGTGTCAACTGAAAATGAATAAGGAAGATGGCTGCAGCCATGCTCATTTGATAAGTTGACGGTAATATTTTTTGTAAAGCCGCTGTAATATTATGTATATGTATATGGCAAAATGTAGCAAAGATGCTAACATAATGTTTAAATTTTATTGTGAGCTAAGTCTTATGCCTACTATAGGAATGATATTTAAAATTTAGCATAGAAAGTATACAGTTCAGTGAATAGTTTACTTTGGGCTTGTGTTTATAGATGTGGGACAGCCATCTCATAGCAGGAACAAATAGATCCTTCAAACAAATATACTGCAGCCATGTTCATAAGACAGAATAGCCAACACAGATAATTCAGAAGAAATTGTCTTTGCCCTATACAAACAATATACCCACAATAACCTAACAATTTGGAATTTAGCTTGCTGAGATGGATTATATCAATCTTGCAAGCTAAGGTTTAAATTGTTAACGAGGCACTAATCCCTACCAGTCAGATTAGAGAATGAATAACTAGTATGGGCAATGATAATTAACTCTAACAGTTTCTTCTATTTGGATGCAATTGGGATTGCTACTCATTTATTTTAATCCATGATTTCTGCTAAAACACCAGTCATACATTCTGCTTCTTATTGTGAATACAATTTATGAACTCAGATATGAAGAATCCTGCCTCTTTCATAAATATTACAATAGCATGGCATGATCTTCTTTACTAGAGAAGTGGAATGGTAGTGTTTTTTATTTGTTTATTTAATGAAAAGTCTATGATACTTTCCCCATTTTTATTAAAATCTCAACTATATCATTATAGCCACTATGACTTTAGTGGAAGCTAACTAACATTGCATAAGTTGAAACCTAAAAGCTGCAGGTCATTTCTGCTACTGGCAGAATATACTCTGAGGGCTTTTAAGCCTCCACATTCCCAGTAATTTTTCACTGCTAATAAAAATCACTTAAGAGCAGACAAATCTTCTAGGTGTGAGGGTGAAGGTTTGTTCTTCAAGCTTGTGGGTTGGTTTCCGAAAGTTTTGTTACCAGACTAGGTAACATTTTCAGCAGAGTTTAGGGGGTGTTTCTAGGTGTTTCAGTAATTTTACAGAACCTTTTTAAAGAAAACATGTTAGTGCTATAAGTGGTAAAATCTTGCAATGACTGAGACAGAAATACTGTACATATGTGTTGCCATAACACAAAGCACCGAGGATATTCTTATTCCACTAAAAAGGTCAGGAATTTGTTAGAAATACAGCCAGCAACATAAAAGAGCATCTTTTCTTTCAAAAATATCCCCAAACATCTAGATTATGTGATTTTAGTTTTAAAAAATATAATATGGAAAAGAAACATTATCAAAGCTCAATGCTTTTAAGAGGGAGTTACAAATGGGGCAAACATTAAAGTCAAATTGAAATTAAATTATGAGAAGATTTTCAACTTGTCAAAAATAATTGCATTAATCTGGCAATGCGCATGTTTCAAACAAAGTAACCATTGTAAAATGTTTCAATTTGGGTTGGGGACGATTAAAACAGTTGTGTGGAATAGCTGTAGTAAAGAAAAAAAGACTCATTTTTGTTTGTTGAACTTTTCAGGCCAAAATCCATGGAGAAAGAAAGAAAGAAAGAAAGAAAGAAAGAAAGAAAGAAAGAAAGAAAGAAAGAAAGAAAGAAAGAAAGAAAGAAAGAAAGAAAGAAAGAAAGAAAGAAAGAAAGAGGGAGGGAGGGAGAGGGAGGGAGGGAAAGAGAGAGAGAGAGAGAGAGAGAGAGAGAGAGAGAGAGAGAGAGAGAGAGAGAGAGAGAGAGAGAGAGAGGAGAACCTTTTGTTTCATCAGAGTTTTTACGTAATATGTTCACAAAATATCAATCACATGAAATCATGTACAATATAATTCTTTTAAAGAAACATGTAGAGGGATTAACATACTAATACGTGGATTGGCTTGAAGCCATCCTTATTCTCAATTGGAATATTCATACAAATTAAAAACTGTGTTAAAAAAGGTAAAGGTTCCCCCGCACATGCGTGCTAGTCGTTTCGAACTCTAGGGGCTGGTGCTCATCTCTGTTTCAAAGCCGAAGAGCCAGCGCTTGTCCGAGGACGTCTCCGTGGTCATGTGGCCAACATGACTAGATGCCAAAGACGCACGGAATGCTGTTACCTTCCCACCGTAGTGGTCCCTATTTTTCTACTTGCATTTTTCTGTGCTTTTGAACTGCTAGGTTGGCAGAAGCTGGGACGAGTAACAGGCGCTCACTCTGTTACGCAGCACTCAGGATTTGACCCGCCAAACTGCCGACCTTCTGATCGACAAGCTCAGCGTCCTAAGCCACTGAGCCACCGCGTCCCTAAAAACTGTGTTAATATATTGCTAATTTTTTAGCCTCCCCCCATTTCATTATTAATGACTTTGATGAAAAGATAAAACCCCTTAAATTTTTTACCAATTAAAATTAAAAGATGGTTGTGATTTTTTATTCTAATAAAATTACTAGCATTTTTTCAAATTCTGCTGGAATATTCTGCTGATTACTAGCCTATCATCTCCAATGAGGCATCCATCTTAGATGGTTAGATGCTGGGAGGGTATCAATGAAACATTGGAGGAGAAAAGTATGTGTTTTGCTTACTTTGTGCCTCCTAAAGCCAACCAAATCAAAATTGGCAAGAAAATGGTAAGAGAACACCTATTCACTCTAGACAAGTTCAAATCATGAGGTCCAGATGGATTACATTCCAAATTTGCTTTCTGTTATTCAGCCATGTGTCTTTAGAAGCAGTAAAATCCTGTTTTGTCAACAGTGTCGGAAAAGAACTACTCCATTTGACTTATAATATACTGGATAAAAATGGAGGTGATGCTATTTTCTTCTTTGCTATATAGACCAAATAAGTATCATAACCTGAGTCTATGAGCAATGAATTCTTTGTTTTGTATTATACATCACACAATAGACACACCTGATTTTTATCTTATATTTATTAGAAAAATATTTTTAGCTTGATTTTGAGAAATGTATTTTCAGTGGTTACATAAATATTGGCCTATTAACGTTACTTTTGGTATTCTATTTATTTGTTTTAGTGTTTTCATTTTGACATATGCAATATATTCAGTGAAATATTGGATTCTTTCTGAATTTATAGATATTTATAAAACTAATAGTGGTAATCATTTTTACTACAGTATTAAGCTTTGTAGGTATTTTCAGATGAAGCTAAAAATTATAGATTTCTGAATATTATATAAACTCAGATAAACAAATCCAAGCATACACTCTATAAGTTGCATATTTAAATTATTGTTAACTGAGTTTTCTAGATTGATTATACTGAAACAATTTACTTATATATATTATACTGAAACAATTTACTTATGTATATATTTATACATTTAGTTACTCAGTTAGGCTTCCATGTTACTCCAGTTTGAAGGTTCTAAGTGACTTAGAATATCTGCTCTAGTAGGTAAAATTAAAGCAATACAAAGAACAAAATTAAACAATTGATCACAACCCCACCCCGTCAATTAATTCAAACCTTGTGAATAAAAATAAATTCTCTGTCCTGTTCTAGAAAGTCTTCTGAAAGAGCAAGGCTTTAACCATTCTACAAGAGTCTAGTAGGATAGAACAAACTAACTTTAGAAGAAAAGATCTGTTAAGGGGTGGGGTGGTCTTCATTGAGAAGTAGCATGCATTGGATTCCTGATAGCCACATTATTTCACTTTTAATGTGCTTTTCTGATCTCACTGGGCATGCAGTGAGTAGTAGGTTTTGGAGATACTTAGGTTTTGTGCCATATAAGGTTTTGAAAGTTAATTCTACAAACTTGAATTATGCCCAGAACAATTCAACAGTTCATAACTATTATTACTATTTTCAAATGGGCTTCAGGGACAGCTCCATCTAGACTGAGTTGTGAGTGAGTTGTACCGTCAGGAGCAGACAGTGGCATAAGCAATCATCTCCAAGGCCTTTTGTTTTAGAAATAGTGCATTCATAGTTCGCCATCAACCTGGAAAGACCTCTGGATTGCAGACCATCTCCAACTGAGGAAGGACAACTTTGGAGCAAGAGATAATTATAACAGATCAGCTTTCAAATCCACAGCTGCTCCATCTTGCTAGATTCTGCCTAAACCTATTTCTCCCCATCCAGGTCATAACATTCTCTAAGCACCAAGATTCTATCACATCTGAGGGACTGCAATATATAATGGAATCTTCAGCATACTGTTACCTAACCCAACACTAGCAGATTATCTTCATCAGTAGCTTCATGTAGATATTAAATATTAAGGGGGGGGAAGGCCAAGCCCTGTGAATCACCTGAGGGTTTGACACTCCTCCCTCAAAACCATTGGCTTGAACTGACAATTCAAAAAGGAGAACCACTATGACACAATCTCTTTCCTCCAATCTCATAGCTGGTCCATAAAGATACCAAAATAGTTGGTACTGAAGGCAGCTAAGAGGTCCAATAGAATCAGAAGAATTGTATTTCTCACACCCCATGAGGACAATCAATAAAATTTCAGTTCCACAGCTAGGCTTAAGCCTTGACTGAAAAGAGTCCAGATAATTTTGCAAATTTAGCTTCACCAGCTTCTCAATTACCTTTCCTAAAGGTAATACAACAGAACTTATGAGAAGATTCTCAATTTAGAAAATAGCATCTTCCCCTAAAGAAATTATAGAAAAGCCATTTATTGGATTCCTTGAATGCTATTGCCAGTCCAAATTATCAATAACATGACAAGACAGACAAATAATATTTTCATCTGGTTATAAGGCAATTTTGTATTTTCATAAAGGGACAAGTATCATAACTACATATTGTTACTTTATGTCTGCCTAATTTCAGATTTTGAGATGAAATGGAATAATTAGAATAGATCTTTATTTTCTCTGGATAGTGTGGATGGATCTTTACCTGGCTATATTTGGATTCTGGATCTCAAAAAGCTCTAATCCTGATCTGTTTTATTAGTCAAATAATAATAGTTCATAATAGTAGCTGGAGGACATTGAATTTAAGTGACTGATTGAACTACTACTACACAGATGGGGCTAAATTTCAAATTGTCATTGAAATCACGGAATCTTGAATGATTAAGATGTTGATTTTGAGAAACTATGGATGGTCTTAGTTTGAACATTTGCTCTATGTGAGTATGTCATCTTGAGACACTGTTTTTTTAAGTACATTAGATAACTAATGAAATTTATCAATCTATCATCAGATCATATATTTATTTATTTATTTATTTATTTTATTTTAATTCCATTTATATCCCGCCCTTCTCCGAAGACTCAGGGCGGCTTACAAGCTTAGCAGTAGCCTTCATTCCATGTATATGCCTGCTTGTTAGGGCTTTCACACACCCCCCCCCCAAGCGGCATTATTACAAAGTCAGCTTAATTGCCCCCAACAATCTGGGTCCTCATTTTACCTACCTCGGAAGGATGGAAGGCTGAGTCAACCTTGAGCCTGGTGGGATGCGAACCTGCACTAATTGCAGGCAGCTGGTGTTACTTAAGGAGGCATTAGCCCTCTGCTCCACCAAGGCTCATATATGTAGTTTGGCAGTACTTGTATCTGTTTTCTGCTACACAATTAGACTGGTTTCTAACCAGTAATGAGCTGATCTAGCATATACTATGAATTAGTTTTTCATTTGCCATTTAAAATGTTTCTAAATTTAATACAATTACTTGAACTCAGACTTCGATAAAAATATTTATAGCCTTTCTCATCAAATAGTTTAGGAAATCCTTGTTAAAGCAAAACAAAACAAACCTGGATGTGAAAACAGAAAAACCCAAGGCAATTTTCCAATTATAAACCATTTAATCTTTCATTGGATTAGTTAATTATATAATTCTAAAATTGCATAAAACAAAAAACTTTGTGAATCCCAGATTTTTATTCTGAAAAAATGTATAATTTTGTGTCATTTTTTAAACATTTCATAATTTGAATGAGAGATCTTCCCATTGTTACAGAGAAGCTTGAAGGTCATTACTCAGTCTTCACAATTAAGAAAATTATTGAGGGCAGATTTTTAAAAACAGGATCCATTCCAAACAATTTACAATTTATAGCTGTAGCTTTCATAGTAGCTCAGCAACTCACATATGGCTTATGTCAGTGGCAGAAACCATGTTATTTTCTAAATTACATTGATTTGTAATGTGGTATTGAAAGATACTAAGCAGAATCATTGGCAATAAATTACCAAATCTAGTCCTTGACATTCTTATCTAGACTTCAGATTCATCAAAACGAGTCTAAGAGTCAAGTCTTCTATGTGCACAATGCTACCAGTCAAAGAATAAGAATGAAGATTGTTCAATTTCCTCTCTCTCTTTGGAGCCAGGCCAGACTGACATTTTCCTTTCTGTTGATTTTGGCAAGAAAGAAAAGGGAGGGGGAGATTTTATTGGCCTGTTGCTGATTTTTTTTTAAAAAAAATGTTTTTATGAAAAATGTTGAAACATGGGCTTGTTGTCAAAATTGTTGCATTATTAAGACTGGGTGGAGTGAATGCAAAAACTGGCAGCTGTCCAGAAAGCTATTATGGTACAGATAATGGTGAATCATATTCAGCCATTACAGTGGAGCAGGGCTTATTGCAGTAAATTTTCCTGCAGTCTGGTGACTGATGTGCACAGTTAATGAATCAGAACCAAGCAAAGGTTAATTTTCTGGGAGGTAAGCAATTCTGTCCACCTGAATTTGGAATCTAAGTATGATATTTATTAGTTACATGATGATACACTTGAAGAACAAATGTTTATTAGTTGAAGATTTTTTAGGCCTTCCTTCAAGATGAAAATACTGAAAAAGAAACAATTCTAATAATGATAGTTGAATCAAATACAAAACCAGAAATAGAAAATAAAAGAAGTGTGATCCACCAAGTAAAATAAATTGGACATCAAATCAAAGTTAGTGATCCCTGAAGGAAGACTCTCATTATATTAACTTTTTCCATTGTAATTTTTTAATATAAAATAACATAATTATGTATTAAAAACAAAAAAATGTTTGCTTTAAAACTGAAGAAGCAAATGGGTTGTCAAACTGAATATAATAACTACAGGGAAATTTTAAATACCTTTTATCTTGGAACAGAAAATTCTGACATTTCTGTTCTAAAATTAACAGAATACTGCCCTCTGTCTTCATAAATGATTAGTGAATGAATATTAATTTTGATTGCAATTAAGTATGGAGATCATTGATGATGTTATTTTTTAACAAATGCAAGCTGCAATAACTGTTCACTTATGGTATTTAGATTTTAATGTTCATTTTAAAAATCATAATATAAGAAGATGAGACCAAAGTTTTATGTGGTCAGTTATGTTAGTGACAAAGCAAATGCTCATAGAGTACTCACAAACAAGAGACAATAGTTATTTTGGCTTGTGTTGTGTTCTTCTACTGAAGGCATACTGCTTTTTTTTAAAGCTATATGACTATAATCCTTGATACTGATTTAATACTTCCCACTCTCTGTGACAATTTAGGTAAAACAAAGGAAGGGTTTCACTTGCAAACTATTCAATGTGAATTCTATCTGCACATGATATGAGGGACATTTCATCTGCTGTGGTCCCTCTGAACTTCCAGGAAAATCATGGTCAGTATCTTTGCTGGGACTGGTCTTCCTGGGCCTATATATATGTAGATGTTAAATTGAATTATATGTGAAGTTAAATAATAATGTCAAAAGGCACATATATGTAGACACAACAAAATCTTTAAAAGATCTTTTCTTACTATTCTGTTTTTAAAAGCTTTTTGAAAAATCTTTAAATGTTCTTCTCTTAACAGTTAAAGGTTGTGCTTTGAAAGGCAGAAGAAACTTTTTTCCTTCCCCTTCTTTCACTGTTTTTCCAGTTATCTTAAATAGAAAAGTTTCACATTATGATGGATTTAAAAGATACCATATAAGAATGAATTAAGTTTGAAGAATTAAGATAGCAGCAGTTCTTAATTTTGGATTCATAAATTGTTGCTTGGATGTAAAACCTGTTGTACACACAATAAAGTTCCTACTGTTTATAGAACTTCAGAGAAATTGGTATATCCTTAGCATGGCCTTTGAACTCACCAGGACAGTAATGCCTGTGATAAATGAGTTTATTTATAACTTGCTTAGCTGATGCCTTTTCCCATTGAATCAGCAGGCTCTCCACATTTTAGGGATATAATTTCAAGGGCTGTTAAACCTCTCTGAGAGTTTTGTAGCCCTCCTATGGAGCTGAACTGTCCAGCATTTGGCTTGTTATGATAGAACTACATATGAAAGCCATTCAGAAAACTGACAGCTTCAAGTGCTAGTTTTTATAACTCCAAGTGGCATTTAATCTGAAAAAATAACACTACCAGAATCAGCATATAATTGGCTTTCTACTTCCAGTCTTTTCTGGTATTCCTATCCTGTAAAATAAGTCAGTGTATTGTGAAAGAAATGTCTAATATATCCTGTGAGGGAGAAGGTGGGCAATTTTGGCCTTGATTCCAGAAAGAGAGGGGTCTGAGATAGAAATTTCAGGAAAAAATGGTAAAGGTTATTTTTGTATAATTATGCCAAGATGTTAGAATGATGTTTTTGTGCAATTATGCCATTATGTTAGAACTGTATTGATAACAAATGGCAGTTCTGACCTCCATGATTAGCATACTAGAGAATGTTAATAGTTGTTCTCTAAGAAATTGTTGTATTCACATAACACCACTATTTTAAAAACAAAAGGCTTTAAATGCATCATATTGAAAAAAACCCAAGTAGAAAAGCTGCAGTACATGTGATGAGATGATACCTAGAAGCTTATTAGTTAAGTATAACAGATCTTTTTTATTAACAAAAATCTCCTTCCAACAGACATTAAATTGGCTGTTGAATGCCATAGTTCTTGCACCATAACATAGTGGTAATGGAAATGTAATATCCCAGTGTTAATTTTAAGGAATAGTCTCCTGTGAAGCATGTGGTAGCAGTCAGGAAATTAATCAAGGTGGGTCTGAAAAAAGCTAAGTAGTGTCAGATCTGGATACCATTTGAATGGCTGATTAACCAGGAAATCTCAGAGTTGAAAGCTAAACTAGAAAGTTTTAAAATGAGCTAGAAAGCAATATTCCCATATTGCTATCCATATTGTAAGAATACTATGTGGGCAGGTCCATGAAGCACCAGATGTCAAGAATGACTCAAGGAAGTTTTATGTTTTAATTTTCTCTAATATACTGACAGTGATATCTAGAAGAGATGGGCAGCACACAAATCTAATACATAAATTTTAAAAAATGGATTCAATTTGAAATAGGTTCAGAGCCATGTGACTAAAATGATGATGGAACAGAAATCTCTAGATCAAGATTTTTTGTTAATGAATTATTTCCATCTTTGTAGGCTAAAAACTGAAATTTATAAAATTGATGCACTTGTCATCTCTGCATCTGATTTCATCATTCATTTATTAATGAAATGAAATGACTCATGTCCACAGTAATGATAAGTTTCAGTGATAACAGTTCTGAAAGTCAATTTATATTTTAATAAGAAACTAATTCCATATATTTGAAATGTCTCTTAAGCACCCATTACTTTACAATTGCTAAAACATATCACATCTTAAATACATATGGCAAGAAATCTCTCTCTCTCTCTCTCTCTCTCTCTCTCTCTCTCTCTCTCTCTCTCTCTCTCTCTCTCTCTCTCTCTCTCTCTCTCTCTCTCTCATATAAATTCATTAGAACATACAGTATCAGTATATTACATAGTTGTTAGATTTTATCTCACCTTCCTTCCAAGAGCTCATGGCAGCTTTCAGAAGGGATCGCCCTTCATTTTACCTTCACAACATTCAACCTATGAGGTAGGTTGGCATGAGAAAATGATTGGCTCAAATTCATCCAGGTTTCCTAGGCTGATGATCTTTGTTGAGACAGAGAGAGAGAGAGAAAGAAAGAGGGAGGGAGAGAGAGAGAGAATTATGATTATTATTATATTTCACATAAGTAAATAAAAGAAAAAGGAAGAAAGTGGATGGATGGAATTTATAATTGACATAAAAATTAAAATTAAAAATCATTACTTCATTGATTAAATAATTGAATATATAAACTGGCTTCATTATATCATGTTAAGAAATAATTTAAAATCCCTACAAAACTCTAAACATTAATATTTATATAAACATCACTACTATTTATGATTATTCCTAAAATAAATGTACATGTTCTTAAAAGAAAAAGAACAGTAGTTGTTTTTTAAAAAATGTATTTATTTATTTATATTTATTTTTCAGATTTTTGAACCATCTTTTTCTTTCAGAGATTCTAAACTCCCTCCTATTGTATATACCAGTGATGGTGAACCTTTTAGAGATCGAGTACCCAAAAACTGCCCCTGCCCCCCGTGCTCCACTCCAACCCCACCCCACCCTGCCCCCCTGCTCTGCCCCACCCCACCACCGCCCACTGCCCCACCCACCCATAGGGCCACCCACTGTCTCCACGGCCTGCCGCAGATCACCCAGGCAGCCCAGCAGCGCCATGGTGACCACACATTTCACCCTTCACCCACAGCACCAACTGCGCATGACAGGGCATGAGGGCAGAGTCTTGTCCCTGCTGCCCAGCTGTCATGTCCTTGGTTGTGCTGCTCTGTGCAGGCCACGCCCGGGAGCAACTCTCCTCCTGGGGGGCTGCTGGTGAGGACGGGGCCGTGGGGAGAGGCATGTGCCCACAGAGAAGGCTCTGAGTGCCGCCTCTGGCATGTGTGCCATAGGTTCGCCACCACTGGTATATACCTTACTGGTGATTACATAGTAAGAATTATCATTTATGTTAAATTTGTATGACTGACATTAACATTACTTCTTGTTACTATTTTTACATGAAATATTTTCCCTTAAAAACTGCACTTTAAGTATCTTAATTTATCTTGCTTTGTTCCATGACCTATAATATAGCGGGAAGCTATTTTTGAATTTTATGTTTTGGCTGCATACTGTTAATTTAGCCATTTCTAGTATTTCCCTAGTTTGTTTTCATTATCTGATACTGTTAACAGAATATTTCTTTCCCAATGTTTAGCCAAATTTGTCTGTGCAGCTGTCAGCATATATCTTAATAAACTATGATATTTTTATTTATTTGTTCTGGAAATGTTCCTGATAGAAAAAACTGGTTTTCAATTCAAGATTTGCTTTTTTTTAACAATATTGTGTAATACTTTTTTTAAAATAATACTTTATAAAAATGTGATTTTTCCCCAATACTTTTGAATTCTTTTTCATGACCACAACATTTGTTATAATGTTCCTTCTATATCACATTGCAACATTTATTTTTATTACATTTAACTATTTTTGCAATAATGGATGGAGCTGTGTATTATCTATAAAATATTCTGTACTACTTTTTTAAAAAGCCCAAATGGCCAGCTACAGTGAAGACATCAGGATGTAATTCAGACTAGACAAATACGACTGGATGGTGGTCAAGAGAGGGAAAGTAGTTAAGGCTGATAGAGTGAAACTACCACCAGGCCATATAGTGGAAATACAGACCAGTGACAATTATCTTAGTATCCCATAGTCAAATGGGAACCATGATGAGGAGGCAAGGAAGAGAGCAACTTCCAAGTACTACCAAGAAGAGACATCTCAGTGGAAACAACAAGATCCATACCGTCAACATGTATGCCCTACCAGCCTTCAGATATCCTGCCAGTATGGTGAATCTTTGTTAGGTGGATCAACAAGTCCATGTCTCATTCACTCTTTGCATACAATCTGATGTCATTCATATCCAATCCTTATGATTATCTGGCTGTGGAGGTTTAATCATATGCAGAACAGCAGTAGGACAGTACATTACTTTGGTATATGCCACACCTGAGGGTCTCTTGTGTGAGCTATTTTGAGTTGACTTTCAGTGCTGTTCCACAGTCCCATTGAGTTCTTGAGGAAGGCTCTTAATAGTGCCACACATTCACAGATCCATGTATGTGGCATTGAGTCATAGGCTTTCCTATAGTCAATTCCAGGCTGCCTCAAATTGTTCTATCTAGACCAGGGGTGTCAAACTGCCAGCCCATGGGCTGGATGCATCACGAGGAAACCATGTCCACCCCATTGCTGGCAATAGGGAAAGAGTTCTGATGCGTCGCACAATGTCACGTGACATCATGAGTTTGACATGTCTGGTCTAGACCTTGAGTCATGACCAATTGCTCTATCTATGAGCAATTAGTGTTTGAACTTCTGGTGTTGTTCCCAATGCCCTGCTGAGTTATGCTCATGTATTGACCCATATGGTCCTGTATTTTGGTTGCTATGGTGCCCATTGAACTTTTCATGTTGTGGGGAGGCAGGTTATTAGTAGTTGGATGGTGTTCCCTTGTGAGGGTCTTAAATGATAGCAATGCCTTCCTTGGTTTATCCAATCTGGCTGGAGCCTTCTGCTAGAAGCTGCTTCATTTGTGCTGCTAGGCATTCATGCACTGCTTTAGATCACATCTGGACCAGATGCTGACCAGCAATTCCTGTTGACCCACTGTTAGATATCTGCTACTGTGATGGTGATTGATTCTGTTCTGGGAGATTCCATTAGTATTCATTTTCTGCTTTTGGTGGCTCTACTGTTATGTGTTATTGCACTACAGTTGGAAGTACACCTTGGATGGTTCTTTGGAGAAGAGGGCATTTATCTTCTTGGCCTCTGCTTCTCTAGTGTATCTTCTTAGCCTGGTAACCATTGCTGTGAGCTTTTATTTAGTAGTTCTGAAACCATCATACATATTTTGTCACCAGCCAAGCCAGGGCATCTTCTACAATACTAAGTGATGGTACTTCTCTATTGAGCCTTGAGGGTTGATTGTAGCCAATTTATCCATGATCTTATGCCTTGTATCATCATCTATGCTCTATAATGTAGTGATATTCAGGGGTCAACTGCACATCCAGTTGTTCTTCTAGGTCTTTTTGAGTGTAGGATGTAATGCATAGTTAGTCTATCTCAAATTGTGAAAGCAGTTTCCTCTTCACTATGTTGAAGGATTGGGTATCAATTAGTATACATGCATATCTTCTGTCCAACCATAGTTCCCTCAAACGCTTCATATAACCCTTCTCATTAGGTCTACTGTTATAGTAGCAATCCATCAATTTCAGGTTTTCTTGTCTTATCTATGTATAGTTTATTCTGATAGCCAACTTATCATCAGATTGTCCTCATCATCTGATGCAGATCTTGTTAATATGGGTGACATTTGAGCAAGTATGATTCTCCTAGATAGTGTCATTCTCATATTTATGAGGTAAGCAGTTAAATATTAGGATTTCTTTATTTAAGAACCCCTACTGTTAATGTATGTACAATCAGTATTTCAACACAGGTCTCCCACATCAAAGGCAGAGCTTTAACCAGTACACCTCCTCTCCCCAGGCAGGTCTTAATATTCTAATAATATTTCAGAGTCTGTCATTTGTCAAAAGCCCTCTTTCTTCTTTTTTATACAAGTTTTATTGATTTTTTAATATTTATCTATAGATGTATTTGTGAAACAATATGGTGGTTGGGTAGTTAAAATAAAAAATAACCATTTGTAAATAGTTCAGGTTACATCCTTAGTGATTACATAGTCAAAATAAACAAGTTAGTATATTTCTAGTTATAGCCCAGTCAATCAATAAAATTCAAGATATATTTTCACTGATACATATCAATATCCTGTTTTTAAATGTTATCTAATTGCAATAGGATATTCTAGAATAGCCTATAGTATATGGAAGAAAGCTTAATTTTGGGTAACCCACAATTCCCTATTTCAATAAAGAATAGTTCTTCTGTCTACAAAACTTATATTGGTCATTACAAAACATTCTTATGTTTTACCATTAAAGTCTAGTTTTCATCTTAAAATTCTAGATTCCATACTATAGTTCAAAAATAGTCACTGAATATTCTATAAATCATCTTAACCGTACATCAATTATTAACATACTATCTTTTGATATATCATTCCAAATTCTATAATATGATTCGGAGTTATATTTCCTTTACAGATCTAAAAGCTAAATGTAAAATCAGTGATATTTTTTTTGAGATTCCCTTTGATCCATAGAAAGATATTTTTATAGTCTATTTTTAGGAATCCCAAAAAAGAAACAAGTTCAGTTTTTTAAATCTAACTCTTGGCTTCCTTTTGTGCCAATCATGCTTTGCTCATGGTATCTTTAAGTTCTCAAATGTATCTTCTTTTCTTCCTATACCCCTTATTTGAATCCAGGGAGTGTATCCAAATGTCAGTTTTGCAAGGAAGATGTCCCCTTTGTAATCATTGTATTTTTGCTTTGATAGTTCGGTTTTTGGTGGTTGATATAATATAGTTGTCATTAAATCAGTCAAGTCTTTTTGAACTTCCAATTCTATCTGGGTTAGGTAGAAAGTAGTAGCTGGTATTATGGTTGTCATTTGATTAATTGAATTCTCAATATAGTATATTTGGAGGCCTTTAGTGTCTTCACTCTTGATGTTGCTTTGTTCAGGTGCTGTTATTTTTTGGCTTATAAGTTTTGTAGTTGCCATTAAAGTTTGGACCTTAAGGTTTTCTTTAGGTTGCTTTTGTTGTTCTTTAAAATCTCTTATTTTGATGTTAGTTTCCACTTTTTCTATTTGGTTTTGGGTTATCTTTTCCTCATTTAAATTCAGAGTTTGATTTGGTGGCTTTAAGTTGTCAGATTTTTCTTGCAGTTTGGCTTTAATTTGCTCTGTCATTGCCAAGATTGTGTCCAGTATCAGTTTATAATCAAGTGGCGGGATGTATTCATCCATTTCATTGTTGTTTGCAGTTAAATCTTCCATGGTGGCTGCTTTTCCACCTCCTGAAGAGTTGTAATCAGTGCCAGGTGTTCCCACACTTATCTTCAAGAATAGCTTTGTTATTCAGTCAGCTCTCACAACAGAAAAAGGAAATTTACTGGCTGTACCAGGTTATGCCACAAGATGTCATCAATAACATGTAACATGCAATGTAAGAGGTTTTTTCTTTTTCTTTTTCCAAATTAATATAGCACTTTTGTAAAATTAGTCCAAATTTTTTCTTTAATTCACAGTTTAGAGAGAAAATGGGATAGTGAATCCCCAGTAACAAATAGAAGGTTTTTAGTAGATAAAGATGAAATTGCTTAAATTCTTTGCTGAATTAATTGAATTTCTTTTGTAACTTTGAGGCTTTAAGATTTGTTCCCACAGTAGATATTTGCCATTTTCTCAAAACAAGGGGAACGAGATTTTCGGGAAAGTCCCACAGGAAGATGATTAGGGAAAAAGGAAAGGTAAAAGCTCACCCAGGTCCTCCAGATTGCTTCTTAGTGCTATGTTGTACTTTTAGCTTTTGTCAGGGAGCGGCTTAGTGATCGGCCATCTTTATGGCCTGTCTCTTCTTCGGGCCAAAGAAGATGATCCCGGATTCCAGCGGAGGGCTGCCACCCTTCCATGATCGCAGGGAAGTACTTCTCTTGGTAATTGCCACTCCAGGATGATTTTTGACCCTTTTCAGGGTCCTCCAAAGGAGAAAGAAACGGACAGCAGGAAGCAGACTGTCCCTGCGCATCCGGAAGCCAAAAGTCTTCTTTCTTGAGATTGCTTTTAATTCTTTAAATACTTTTTAAAATTGTCATTCTTTCAATCAAAATTTGTATCAGCTATTGTACATTTTAGCTTTCAAGAAACAACTTTAGTCGATTTCTAAAGCCTGGATGCACTATATTCTCATATATAATTACACTTCTCTTACAATAGTTGTCTCCAGAATAAAAGGCATTTTAGGAAAAGGCTAAAGCAAGATTGCTGAACTTTATCATTTTATTATTGTTTTTGTTGAATTCCATATTTTATAAGACTCTGACATGTTTTTTTCCAAAATTTTGTCTTCTTTTATCTTCTTTATAACTTAAATATCTGTGAAATCTGTTTGCTGAACCAGCAACTTATAATATATTCTATTTGAAGATCTTATCCATTTGCTTATCTGTGATAAATACCTTGCATAGTAATATATATATATGTGCAAATTATTCAAGTTGCTAATAAAGAATTTTGGGAGGCTGAGATGGCCATTTCGAACTCTTTATGTTCTCATCAGTCAGTCATACCCTTTATCTGAGATTCGAACCTGGGCTGATTGTATCTTAGGCAGTTGTTTTTAACTTGCTGAGCCACAGGTTCTTTCTCTCTTTTTATTAGCTCGAAGGCAAGGCAAATATATGTTAAGTATTTGTCAAGGCTTTTTGAAAGCACCTTGCTAATTAACTCTTTCATTCCTGTTTTGGCCTATCTTCAAGGCTTATCCACAGGATACAGTCAACTATGACAGCTCATTATTTGTGCAAATTATTCAAGTTGCTAATAAAGAATTTTGGGAGGCTGAGATGGCCATTTCGAACTCTTTATGTTCTCATCAGTCAGTCATACCTGGGCTGATTGTATCTTAGGCAGTTGTTTTTAACTTGCTGAGCCACAGGTTCTTTCTCTCTTTTTATTAGCTCGAAGGCAAGGCAAATATATGTTAAGTATTTGTCAAGGCTTTTTGAAAGCACCTTGCTAATTAACTCTTTCATTCCTGTTTTGGCCTATCTTCAAGGCTTATCCACAGGATATAGTCAACTATGACAGCTCATTATTTGTGCAAATTATTCAAGTTGCTAATAAAGAATTTTGGGAGGCTGAGATGGCCATTTCGAACTCTTTATGTTCTCATCAGTCAGTCATACCCTTTATCTGAGATTCGAACCTGGGCTGATTGTATCTTAGGCAGTTGTTTTTAACTTGCTGAGCCACAGGTTCTTTCTCTCTTTTTATTAGCTCGAAGGCAAGGCAAATATATGTTAAGTATTTGTCAAGGCTTTTTGAAAGCACCTTGCTAATTAACTCTTTCATTCCTGTTTTGGCCTATCTTCAAGGCTTATCCACAGGATATAGTCAACTATGACAGCTCATTATTTGTGCAAATTATTCAAGTTGCTAATAAAGAATTTTGGGAGGCTGAGATGGCCATTTCGAACTCTTTCATTCTTGGTGGTTGGGACTCGTCTGTCAATCAAGGCGGGTTTCCAAATGGTTGGTAGGCGAGAGGTATCATCTCGTTTGTTTATGCTGTGGGGGCGTTTTTCTATCTCAATGGCTTCTCTGATTATTCTGTTGTTAAAATGTTCAATTTTGGCGATAGTTTTGGTTTTTTTATAAAATCAATTTCATGTCCCGTGGCTTCAAAGTGTTGGACCAGGGATGAAGTTTGTTCTCCTTTTCTGAGTGACACCAAGAATGATAGACCCAAACTCATGATAACACCACATGACATCACCACCACACAACCATTCAAAAAGCAAATCCGAACCCACAATGATAACGAGGCACAACCACAAAACAGAAACCTAACTACAGCTGCAACATCAGCCACTTTAAACCCCTCCAAACCACACAATAAGCAAACTGACACCCACTATAAAAACATGGCACCACCACAAACACGAAGCCGAACAAAAGCAGCACAACTCACCAGCTCAGGTCTAAGGCTGGCAGCTGAGACCAGCCCAGCCACTCAAAACACACCCCCACCCAATCAGAACACACCCACCAGTCAAAACACACTCCCACCCAATCAGAACATACTTACTCCCCCACCCAATCAGAGCACACCTCCACCCACAGAACACACCCCCTCTGGCAGTTTAAAAAAGAGGAACAAACAGCCACATGCTTCTCCCAGAAGAAGGAAGCAGAAGCCACCAGCCTGATGATGACGGATGGGATTCCGTCGAAACGTCGCCCCTACACCTTTAGTTCTACGCGGGGAAAAACCCGAATAACCAAAGATCCACATACACACACACACACACACACACACACACACACATAATCTGTCCATCTCCCTCAGAGGGGGGTTCTATGTAAGAGATTTGTTGTTCCTATGGTGTGTCCTAGACCCTAGATGACAGACCTTCAAGCAGCTATTGGCTGCTGCTGCTGGATACCAGATCACTCTGCAGTAAAGCCCCCTTATCCATGACTTGATGAGGATGCTAATCTGAGAACTAGCTGGGAAAGGAAGGGGTTTTTGTTTCTGAGATACGCCCAGTTGTGTTCTCAGTGTGGCATCAGCCAAACTGCAAGGTAGTGGGTAGATAAAATTCATGGGAAGCATCCAGGATGCTTCTCCTCAGTGTGTTACTGTGCAAGACCCTATTTTTAAAATTAGGGTCTAAGAGAGATCAGTTGGGATTGTTGCTGTTGTACCAGCCTGGGATCCTAAGTGTGCGAAGGCTCTATTTTCTTTTTATGCTGACACCAATGGATTATAATATCACTTGACTGCTATTTGTATTCAATACCTTTTTTGTATTGTGCTTTGTTTCTATGATTGCTCATTGCTGAGAGACATTGGTTTAACATGGCAGCTAAACAAATTGAATAAATAGATAAACTTTGAGAGAGTAAGTTTATCTCTCAGTCAATTGCAAAAGGCAGCTTTACTTGGAACAGCTTATATCATGTGACAATATCTGTAACACCATCAAACATCTACATTTGCCTTTATCACATCCTTGGAAAGGACTCGATAGGCAAACAAAAATGCCAAATCTACTCTGAATGTGTGACAAACCACATAATAATAACCATTTGTACAGTTGTCATTGACCCTAACAGGAGACTTTTAATTTTTTCCACTTTTCTAAGTTTTTTTCTTTCCATAATTTTGAGATTGTGTTGCCTATCAAATACAATTTCAAACATTTCACTGGATCTTTAGTTGCCTTTCTTCTTTCTGGAATAACTTCTTGTTTCAACTGTGTATACTTTGTTGAGACTCTTGATTTGAAGTCAATGTCATCATCACCTTCCATAACAGCTTTTGAAAATTATCCTGACATCTATTGAGGGAAAAACTCTGTAAAGTAGTGTCCTTCTAGTAAACTCCTGACTTGTCTTGGTGACCCTTTCTCCTTCAGAAAGTAGAGGATGTCACAAAAGGATTAGCTATTTTTTTCTTGATAGTAGCACTATTTATTTATTCCATTTTATAGCTGCCCATCTCAAGCAAGTGACTCTGGGTGGTGAACAATAATAAAACAGTGAAAAAAAATTACAATATAGTATAAATTATATAGCACACTAAAAAGCAGAGACATCACCCTGCCAACAAAAGTGTGTATAGTCAAGGCTATGGTCTTCCCAGTTGCAATGTACGACTGTGAAAGTTGGACCATAAGAAAGGCTGACTGCCAAAGAATTGAGGCCTTTGAACTATGATGCTAGAGAAGACTCCTGCGAGTCCCTTGGACTGCAAGGTGATCAAACCGGTCAGTCCTAGAGGAGATCAACCCTGACTGCTCTTTAGAAGGCCAGATCCTGAAATTGAAACTCAAATACTTTGGCCACCTAATGAGAAGGAAGGACTCACTGGAGAAGAGCCTAATGGTGGGAAAGATTGAGGGCAATAGAAGAAGGGGACGACAAAGAATGAGGTGGCTGGATGGAGTCACTGAAGCAGTAGGCGTGAGCTTAAATGGACTCCAGAAGATGGTAGAGGACAGGAAGGCCTGGAGGAACATTGTCCATGGGGTTGCAATGGGTCGGACATGACTTCACAACTAACAACAACAATAATATACATACATACATACATACATACATACAAAAATGTCATCATAGATGTCAATATTGCACAAAGGGGGCTTTAGAGTTCTTCACACTTTGGGGCCCCAGGCCTGGGCACAAAGCCAGATCTTCAAGGCCTCACAAAAGATCGTCATGGTTGGATTCATCCTCAGCTCTGAGGAAAAAATGTTCCAGAAGTCGGGACAGCCCTAACTCTAACCATTGGGAGAGATAGTCTCTTATGAATTGGAAGTAACATTGGAAGAAAATGACTATATAAAAATAGAATTCTTGATATTAAGAGAAACAAAAGCTATGTTCAGTGTGTGTCTTGGACTTCGAGAAAAGAATTTTTAATAAACTGGGAGCAATTATTCCTTGGCAAGAAAAATTAATAGAAAAGGAATTATAATGATGGGACTACTTAAAACTGTTGTCAGAAGCTAAATTAGATAAATTTCAGCAAGGAAAAAATGGAAGAGAACAGAAGATGCCACTGTATTAAAAATGTAGTGAAGATTTGAAAACAAAGTAAGAGGCACACAGAGAGAAAATGGAAACAGGAACAGATAGCCTAGGAAAAGTACACACATAATATAAAAAAATAAGGATGGTGACAGAAAGATTAAAGCCCGCAAGGATCTGGACTGGAAAACAATACTAGAAAGAAGAAAAATGTTCTTAAAATATATTCAAAATAAAAGTAAGAGAAAAGAATGAGTATAGCAGCTGTTCAGCAAAAAAAAGCAAATTGCAAATATGTAGCCAAAAATAAGGCAGAACTACTTAACCGCTATTTTGGCTCAGGCCACATCCTGTGAAGAGGGGATGTGTTTCACGAGCAACAGTGAAGGGCAGGAATGAAGGGGCTCTGATAGATTGATACAAATTCAGGCAAAGAATCCCTAGTTACTTTCTATGAATTTAAATCTCAGGACCAGAGGAACTGCTGAGTACTAAAATAATTTCCCGATGGCTTGGCTAAACATTTATGTTCTGTAGAATGGATGAAGTGTCAAAAGACTAGAAAAGGACAAATATCCCTATTTTCAAAAGAAGGAGAAAGTTCCAAAGGATTACATAGTATTTAGCAATCACAAACTGATGGATTTAAAAGTGTGCTGAAGATAATGTAATCAGTATGAGAAGTCATCAAACATTTGTTAAGAATAGTCTTTGCCAACTAATACATTACCTAGATATTGGTTTTTTTGATTAGGTAAATTCTTCAAAACATTGTGAGAATGCTGTTGACATAGCATACCTTAATTTTAGAAAAATGTTTGACAAACTACTCCCTATTATTCTAATTAACAATCTTAAATATTATTTGGATGGCATGAAAATTAGACCTAGCCTAGACCAAAAACTTTCCTCAGAACTCTTCATTAGGAGTTCCTTTTCAACTTAGAGACAATGCCATAGTTTCATCCTGATTGCGCTGAGTGTTCACTATTTTTTATTAATAAATTGGATGAAGAGATGAATAATTTGCAGACAGCAAAAATTACAGTGCCTGTAATAATTGCAAAGACACTATGTTACTGCAAGCTGGGACAGCATAACTTTGTTTATATACAATCATTGATCAAAACATACAAAGTCTCAAGTATACAAAGCTTCTTTATAACCTAAACTAAGTATACCTATATCACATTCAGTACTAATAGCTCCTAATAGTTATTGCTACAGCACAAAATTTTGTAATATTGGTTATTGAATAGAAAGTTCATTGGTAACTGAATATAATTATGGCAAAGATATGACGTGTTAATTCTATCCCCTTGGCACATCAAACTTTATCTAGGCCTATGGTAGAGCTAGGTGGAGTAGACCAGATTAGATATACTATACTTCCCCATGGAAACACAACATATTACTTAAATAGGATAATTTTATTGACTGATATATGTAAAAAGTGATTATTAATAAAATCAGCAAACATGTAGTCCATTGTTGCTTATGTTTCCCTAGCTCATGTTAAGCTTGGCACTTCCAAATATTGCTGAATTACAACTTCAGTAGTTTGCATCATTAGGGGATGCTGAGAGATTTGGCTTGCAGAAGCTGGAAGTCTGTATGTTGCCTACTGCTGCTTTAAATATTAAAAATATTGTCAAATACAATTAAAAAGATACCGAATTTATCAGAAATCCATTTTTGCACAGATATGTAAGAATTAATTCTACACACACACACACACACACACTTTATGTTAGAAACTGTCTCTAAATTATGCCTATAGAGCAGTTCTGTTGTTAATTTATTGAATTACTTTTTCTATGGTTAAATTCTTTGACTTATAATCAAAATATTTCAGTTCCCTAGGATGAAGAGTCCCAGCATACTGCTGATTCATTCTTTAACTGTACATATGTTTGTGAAGAGTGAAATAGGCAACATGAGGAACACAGGTGGGCAGTGGGAATTAAATAGAAGGGCTGTTGAATGATGTAATGACTCAATACAAAAGCTTTATCCAAAATAAAGCCAAAAAGGAGAAGGTGCAATGCCTACAAAAAGTCTGAACCTCAAAGGATTAGAGAATTGATATTCAAACTTATCTGTTTATTTTTGATTTGAGAGAATTCGTTTTCTGAGATCAAGTCTGTCCTGAACATTCCCAGTCACTCAGCACATTCATAGTGACCTTTCAGACCTAACCTTTTCTTATTTCCACATGCAACTGCTGTGCTAAACCTTATATGGACAGCTATTTGTTCATTCCATATTGTTCTTCATTTCCCTTCTCCCTTTGAAATTATAGTAGAAAACCTATTACAAACATGGAAATAAATTTGCTGGCCAATTATTTAATTCTTATTATAGTTAGTCCTACAATTAATGGCTCTGAAATAATACATTATATGTTCACATTGTCTTGAATATATACACTTTAAATTACATCTATTTATTCTGTGTCAGCAGATTAAAATGGTTCTGCAGCTCTCTTCCCAGATTTTAAAATCATATATTATCTTCTTGGTCTTTTTGACCTTTCTATATATTCAGTATTTCCAACTGTTCCTCTCTTTCATCCATTTCAGATCTTCTGATGCATAAATACTCTAAAGAATTTTGAATTGTGCAATACATTACCGTCTAGAGCCTTTGCTCTAAAGAACTTTAAGCATTAGTCACCAATTTCTTGAGCAGTTTTAAGGAATGATATAAATGCATGCATATTTGAGTTTAGAAGTCAGTTTATGCATATTTTTTTCCAAAAAAGAGGACATTTTAAATATTTATTTATTCTTAGCCTCCATTGTTATTTTTATAAATAAGTCAAGGTGATGAACTTATCTAATATTCCTTCCTCCTCCCATTTTCACCACCACAACAACCCTGTGAGATGGATTGAGTTGAGGGAGAGGGACTGGCCCAAAGTCACCAGTTAGCCCTCATGCCTAAGGCAATGCTAGAACTCACAATCTCCTGATTTCTAGCCCAGCACCTTTACCACTAGATTAAATTGGCAGTTTACACAAATGATTTTAAAGATCAGCTAAAGATGATGGTAAAAAAAGTTTATGTCTATAAAATTTCTGTCATGATTATAAACAAAATAATCTTTCATTTTTGGGAGAAGAGATAGTTCTCCACCACTACTTTAAAAGCATGATTTGAAATATTTAAAAATATTTCAAACACTGGTTGATAAAGGGTTGTTTCCTCTAAATCAGCAAAATTCTATTATGAAAAAGCTAGAATTTATTTCATATTAATTTTGATACCCTACAAAATTCTTAGTACCCCTTAACAGAATAACAGTGTTGGAAGGAATATTAGAGGTCTTCAACCCCCTGCTCAAGCAGGAGACCCTATAACATTCCAGACAAGTGGCTGTCCAATTCCTTCTGAAAAGCCTCCATTGAAGGAACATCCACAACTTCTGAAGGCAAGCCGACCCACTGGTTAATTGTTCTCACTGTTAAGAAATTTCTCCTTAGATCTAGATTGCTTCTCTCCTTGATTGGTTTCCATCCATTGTTTCTTGCCTTGCTTCCTGGTGTATACGGTATAGGTGTCCTTAATCTCAGTCTAACTGATATAATATGGAACCAATTAAAGGAAATTTTTCAGTGCTTCATATATCTTTACAAGTGCATCTAATATGAGGCTGAGCCAGAATGCAACAGATATATCAGTATTTCCAAGCGCTCTTAAATTATTTTCTCTATTAAGTGTACATTACATTATGTCAGGTTCTTTTCTAGCATGCTTTATGAAATTCTGAAAATGAACTTGATTTATGAACTTTGTCTGACTGGATCTGTATTTCAGGAATTCACATTTCAGCTCAATTTTGAAAACAGTTTTGCTTTCAAATAGAGTTTGCCAGCTTAGAAGGCATTAAACCAATTAAAGTAAAGAAACTGATAGGAAAAGGGTTAAAATAATGTACTCAAAGTTGGATGCTACTCTTCTGAAGTTTTGAAGAGCTATTGTTAGTTTGTTGGTTGTTTATTTTGTTGTTGTTGTTAGTTGCGAAGTCGTGTCCGGCCCATCGCGACCCTATGGACAACGTTCCTCCAGGCCTTCCTGTCCTCTACCATCTTCTGTTGTTTATTTATGTGACTGCTATTTCACCAATGCAACTCTAGTCAGGAATTAAAATACAATGTTTACTAAAAAAAAAGATGAAAAGAAACATGTTACCTAACACACACTATGCCAGCCAGATGCCACAATGTGGCTCCCAAATACACCATTCACAACTGTGGGTTTAATTAGTTTCCTGGCCTCCATATAAATAAATATAAAAGATATAAATAAATATTTTATAAATTTGTACATCTTATTCACTGGATATCAGAAATACAGGTATGCTATTCATACTGTTTGAAGAACATAGGTTCAACATATCTAGAGACTATTAGTTTGAGGAATACTGTTTTGTATGAACTGAATATATAAAAGCTATTGATTCATGCATAGATATATCCACAAATGTATTACATTCATATGCATACACATGCTATTGTTGACCCAATTACCTTAATTGCTAGATTGTACAATACTGTCAGAGTCAAACTCTACTACTAAGAAAAAGTATTGCTTAAATTGTCATCTTTTCATTAGAATTTTGAATGATCTCAGGTAGCCTAAACCTAACCAAAGGGGAACATCAAAGTAGAAAGGAGATTAACAGTGCAGACAGGATATGGGTCACAGGCAGAACTTCAAACACTTCAAGTAGGCTAAAGTTCCTCAAGAAAAACATTGCTCCTTTTATGAAACTTGACCCTTGGGGGGGGAAGTTAATACATTTTTAACACAATCACCTCACTACATGTTGTTTTATAACACTTCAATAAGTTCTTCATGATTTCTGTAAACATGATTGCTTCATGACTTTTCTTCATTGATTAAGAAAAGCAATATTTATGGGAAGAGCATAGGAATAGCAAAACCGAAAAAAGTTGACTCTTTACATTGTAAAATGAAAGGTTTACTATATTGTATTTCAACTGAAAGAGTTAATTCAGTATTTAACTAAACCAAACTAATACAATTCAAATAAATAGAACAATAATATTAATTGCTACATATAAAACCTTTACATATTGATACTTTTTTACACTGTAACAACTTTTTTTAAATAACTCCTGTATCACAATATAGGATAAATAGGGAAAAGTTTTAATGGAAAATTGACTGCTGATTAGAGCCTAAATACAAATCGATATAAAAGTTTTGATTGAACCTTAAATTGAGTTAGTATGGAATATTCTGGACAGTGTTACAAGGAGCTACTGGGATTATCATAGAATACCTAGTCCAAACTAGGATTTCATTCTGACTATCTTCCCTAATTTGATGCCTCTAAATGTGTTGAATTTTAACTCCAGGAGTTCCCAGTCACTATGTCATTGACCATATTGTTTGTGAAATAGTTTATTTATTACTAGTTCTTCCAAGATTTGAGGAAAGTGGAAAATATGACCTAATTGAAATATCTAATCTGGGTATTTGATGATAATCATCTAACAAAGATTTTAATCAGATCTATAGAAGCATCATTGCATTCTGTTGTAATATAACCTGTATGTTTGTTTTTTGTATCTTTGATCTGATTCTGCAAAATCTATAGATCTATAAATTAGATTTTGGAAATATAACTACAGTAACCTTGGTTCTATTTTCATTTCTATTGGGGATTGAATTTTATTAGTATTCAATTCTTCAGTAACTTCTGTCTCTTACTGAATTACTACAAGTGACTCGACTTCTGCAGACAGCTGTCAGATATACCTCCATTTTACACAATGTTTCTCAGAACACATCTTTAAATCTGTTCTCTTTTGGCTTTTAGCAGTAACTGGTCTGAAGGCGATTAGTATATTTCTGTAATTCATGGATTGTGATCATTTGCAGCAGTAATGTTGCTCCCTTTGTTCTTAGTTTCATAAATCCCAGTGGGAAATTACTAGCATGTATTCAAAAGGCTTGTTATGGAGTGCAAGAAACAGTGCAAGTATCAGGAACTGCATGTTTTGCTCTGTATTTTCCTGTCCTGGTCTGTGTGTTTTGTTTTAGTTTGCTCTGGGTTTAAGTCACCTGATTTTAATTTTAAAGTGGGTAAGCTTCATGTGCCACTATTTGAGCTTCTTTTGTTTTCTAATGTATCACTCTGCTTTCTGAGCTGTAACTCCACTATGCATTGAGAGGTTCTGGGACTAAGTTTAAAAGAGGTCATATACAGTTCAGAATTGTTTAGAAAAGAGATGGGGGAGGGGAAGGGAACTGGGAAAGATCTTTTAAGAGGGTATTCTTGTGGCAGTTCTGCAATTCCAGAAATAGCTGATGTTCGTGCATCCCTTGCATGTAATGAAGATCACTATTTCATGGTAGAAGATCATATCTATATAGCAGCCCGGAAGCAAATCCAAATAGCTGTTCCAGTAACTACCTAACATTCTTTATTCACTAGTTGTGCATCAACATTTATTTATTTATTGAAAAAGAAGAAAATTGGTCTCAAAATCCCCATTAATGAGGAGGTGATTGAGATTTATTGGTATCTGTCTTCTAATCCATTCTCCCTTCAGGTTAGTGGACTGCAGGTTATCTGACTTCTTAAGCTTCAATTAAATCCCAAAGGAAGCTATAAGTAATAAGGGTATTCCTATCATTTTCCCTCTTTTAGATCAGGGCCCAGAAGAAGACAGGTAGGCTGAGCAATGATGTTAAAATATGAAACAGAGAAATTATAACATTCTTCTTGCACCATCAAGGAAAGTTCAAAAGTGGCATGAGAATGTGATAGGAAAAATAGTTTTTTTTTTTGTTAAGGTAACAAAGCCTTTTTGGAAACCAGCACAGTATTTGCATTTACTTGTTTGCTCAGTTGACTCAAAGGAGAAATAGAGAGAGAAGGAAAGGAAGACATAATAACGCCATAGGAACAAGTGGATGGGGCCCTTGATTTGTAGTATGTAGTTGTGTATTTAGAAATGAAATTATTTGTAAACCTCAGTAATCCTTGAGCTCACCTGTTTTGCCTAATATAGCTGAATCTTTCCAAGTACCATCTTTGAAAGCTATTCTACACCCTCCCCCTAACCATTTAATTTATTGTATAACCTTTACACCTCACTAAGAGACTTCCTGAGTTATTGTAGTTACTCCTCCCCCCTTTCCTCCCATTGCACTGGCAAGTAGTCAAATGATTGTCATTGAGGCATTTTGAGCACTGATATATATTAATGTTAGAAATTGCCTAGCTAACACTGACATTCTCTTCTTTTTTTTCCCCTTTCTACCCTCACTCTTTCTTTCCCTTTCTAAAAAAAAGTTAAGGGAGGAAATGTATGCTTATTGGCTGACTTTAAAGCATTTCCACCAAGCTGCTGGCATTTGCTCAGGTACAGTCTTTGCAAGAGCTTTAATAGGTCAGCTCAGCTCAACAACTTCTGCTTCCCTTGCCCGCCCTTACTTTAACAAAGCTGGGGCTATGTTTGTACAGCTGCATTTTTAGCAGTGGGAGTTCCACCGATCTCACATGAGTTCAGTTCCTCTGCCTCCTCTTTGCCATTTTTACCAGTGCACAAATGCCCACAGATTTGAAACTATAGGAGGAAAAAAAAAACCCTGTCTCACTAGCAGGTTAAATCCTCAAGAATTCACGTCCTGTTTATTTTCCTTGCTTGGTTTCCTGCTGTTACAGTAAGTAAATGGTCTTTTTCGCCTTTTCTATGTATTTGTCTGTCACTGATTGGATAAGAATGAAAGAAACCATGGCTTTCAGCAACTTTTATAGAACTTCAAGGAGCCTCTGTTCTTCATGCTACTCTGATATTCTTCCTCCAGGAAAGAGGGTCACTGAGACAGGTAGATGAACTGTGACTTCACTGGGGAAGAGTAATATTTGAATAAGTCCAAGAAATACATGTTATTCAGTGGCAGAATGGCAGCTGAAATTATTTTTGAATTTCTGCCATAAATTACAAAATTAAACATCTGGGAAGGTATTACATTTGCAGTTGTACAGAATGGCAAAATCAAGACACACTGCTTAAAAAAATGTACCATCCATTTCCAGTCACTCTTTTGTTCTTTTCTCCTGTCTTTCATACGGTAAAAGGAGAACAGTTTTTTTAACATTTGTAATCCAACTAATAAAAAGTTTAATATTTTAGAATTAAAATTAAGTACTGACAAGTTTGTGTTCACCAAAGAGGGCTTTTTTTAAAAAAAAAAAATCTTGTCATGATTTATTGCCAGAGCACTGGTCAGTTTTCTAAAAGAAAAGGTACAAATCAGAAAATTATCAGTCACAAAGGACTAAAATTAAAATTTCAAAATTCGAAGATCATTCATAGTTGAAAGGAAAAAAAACCCCACTCACTCAGTTCAGTGTTTATTTATGTTTTTCATTTGTGTTTATTTTATTTGCTTTTTAAAAAGTCATTTTTGTTCAATGACAATTTCATTATAGTAAAACCATATTATCAATATATTTGAAACTTGTTATTTCACAGGTTTTATAAGCCTTCCCTATCATGGATTCTGTATGGTTCACAATCACTACATCTGAAAATGGCAGCCTGAACGTCACTTGAGCCTTGGTGGAGCAGTGGGCTAATGCCTCCTTAAGTAACACCAGCTGCCTGCAATTAGTGCAGGTTCGCATCCCACCAGGCTCAAGGTTGACTCAGCCTTCCATCCTTCCGAGGTAGGTAAAATGAGGACCCAGATCGTTGGGGGCAATTAAGCTGACTTTGTAATAATGCCGCTTGGGGGTGTGTGTGAAAGCCCTAACAAGCAGGCATATACATAGAATGAAGGCTACTGCTAAGCTTGTAAGCCGCCCTGAGTCTTCGGAGAAGGGCGGGATATAAATGGAATTAAAATAAAAAATAAAATAAAATACTAGTATGCCAAAAACATATCTTAAAAGTCTTCTACTGAGAAAGAAATGTTAATTTTCAGGAGTAGTAGAGATTTCAAAAATATGAATTGTTTATGACTGTTAAATTATACTCCTTATGGAATGTTCAATACAGGGGTCTCATTGAAGCACAGTCTGGCTACTTCTAAAAAATCCTAGAGTAAGTTTCTTTGAATACTCAAGAGATACATATTAAGTATCCATGATAATCTCTTTGACAGGTTTAAACTTCAGTCAATTGCTACTAAACTATACATGCAAATATCCATAATATCTTTAGAACTGTAAATTTTTATGAAGTAGTAAGTCATTGGCAATCTGAAAGGAAATGGATTGAGCTAGACAATTCTGCAATTTTTCTTCACCAATTACAAAATGCCTTATTTAGTTTCTGAGTCTCTATGTTGAACTCATCTATTATTTTTCTTCTACTTCAAATTTTGCAATAATTGAACATTATCTTTCTGCAGTGTTAAAATGTATCTACTACGTACTTTCACAATTTTGCAAGTCCATAGTTGATAGAATACAGTCAGAAAAACTTATCTAGAAACCCTTAAATAATAAGAGTCAACACCTTTAGTATGATGAATTAAGCATATTTATGAAAAGCCCAAGTCCTTAAAAAATAGATCAACCTGGCCTGGAAGAAAATGTGCTGTTACTCAATGGAATAGTTAAACAGAGGACATTTCTCAGAGATGTAATCACAGAATTCTCTTTGCAAATCCTGCATATACAGTAGTAAAGACTTAGTGTAAACCACGATCACACAACTTGATCATACTCTGAACCATTCTGGTCCTTGAATGGCACTCTAGTACTGCATTCCAAGAAATAGGTGGGAGAATGCATATGCGATGATGGATCCAGACAGAATGAATACATGTTTTATTAATATTTAAAATTTAATATAATTATCACAACAGTATGGGTCTGCTCACACAGCATATTTAGGATGAAACAGAAAACTGTGAGAACCAATGAGCTATAGGTTCATCAATCTTTTCTTTCTGTAACTGTAACTAGAATATAAAATTCTAGGCAGGCCGTGTGAAAATTAGGCTTTTATAGGTTCTCTATCTCTATAGTTTTCCATCTACCTCTTTCCCATTGGTCACATAAACACACATACACATATATCTAGGACTGAAAAGGACAGGGGTGATAAGGACACTCTTCAGCTCTGTTTACTATGCTATGGACCCACTCACTACACAAAGAACAAAAATAGTGGAGCATTAGCATTTAATGAGTGTTGTACCTATCACCGATTGTGAGTTTTTTGTTCATAAAGGTGAGATAAATAAACAACAGAGGGAATGCCCTGATTATCTTTTGTATTAACATCAAGATGGCATTATCTACTAGAGCAGGATCAAAAAGGGTGTGACATGATGATTTCTCAGATTCTTGCCAAATATATTGTTGCTTTTAAATTTTGTTTTTTTAAAAAACAAGATAGTAGCAAGAGAAAAATGGAAAGCTAATTAACAAATCTTTCCTAAATATAAAATGTTTTTTTGATAGCGATGAAGGAATCTACAGAAGAAGTGGGTTGACCTGGGTAACGTACCCATTTATTTAGAGATATATTTGAAATAAGGGGAATGTGTTTATGCCAGATATGATCTTCTACTCATGCCCCTTTCAATTTTTTGGTTTCATTGTTTTGTTATATTCAAGCTCTGAAATAAGACATGATTATAACACAAATTCTTCTGTTGTGACAGAAGATGCCGCCTTCTATACTAATCAAAACAATACAGGCACACTGAATTGCACGAACAGTGGTAATCTTGCTAAAAGGAAAGATTATTACAAAGATCTAGCTTTGAAGTGGGTATGGAATGGGAGAAAGAGCAAATGCTGGCAGAACTAAACAAACATGTGAGGGGGAAAACATTAAAGAGCTCTTTGTTCCAAACAGCAGAAGTTAACTACTCAAGGTTAAGAAAGAAACCACCCCTATATACTTCTCCAGGCTCTGAGAAGGTAATTATTGAGATCTAATTCTGCAGGACTGTGAGATCCTTTTATGCTTTTTTCATTTTAATGCCTGATTAACATAAAATTTAGTTAGAGCAATATTTAGAGCAATATTTTCTTTAACAAAAGAAAGAGGGAGAAACATAGATTAACAATATGATTAAAGTAAACTTAGGGGAAAGGCAAAATGAAAAACAGGGAACACTAATTACCTATATTATTGGTCATGAATTAAGTGCTAGATATAACAGTGCTGCTTAATTGAGACTACAATGATGTTATTCCTTTGTTAGAAGCAAGGAAAGTGACACAAATTTTCAGTTCTCTTAGTCACAGATGTAAAAAGTAGTGATTGATTGTATGGTGGTGGCCATCATTTGGACTTTCGTCTCCTCTATGGATACCCCCCTCCCCATGTGCACAAGCTCCTGGTATGACAAAGTAGAGAATTAATGGAACATCTGGGTTTATTTCAACAAACCCAGAAAGCAATTTTGGATGAGGAAAAGGAGGAGGAGGAAGAAGAAAAAATAGGCATATGATCAATGGACTCAAATTATTTTGGTGAAGAAGATGGAACCCTTAATATATAAATTTTTCAAAATGCAGAAAAGTATTTTGCTTGGGAAATATTTAGTTTGTTAGACTTATATCCTGACTTCATTCAGTGTTGTGTGCGCAGTGGTATTTTGATCTATTTTTTCCCACAGGAAACTACCAAATACTCTTAGTCGCTGAGATTTTACTTAGGTACCCAAAGTTATCTAGTGATTTGAAATTGTGACTCCCTGATGCCAGATTTTACTTAGGTACCCAAAGTTATCTAGTGAACTGAAATTATGACTCCCTGATGCCAGTCCTGTACCATAACTATTATATTACAGTAGATGGCTATATGTTATTTCTAATATTCTTTAAATAAATGATTCATTCATTGTTATCCACTCTGCCTTTTAGGTCACAGATAGACACTGGTACAGCTTGAGGGAAAACATCCAAGTAGGTTGTACTGATTTCTGTTCTGACTGACAAAATATATCAATATAAGAAACAATGGCATGAATGTATAATGCCTTTTCTGGGAACTTTTTAGCACTTTTTTATTCCTATCTTTCTACAGATAAAGGTTGGACGGCCATGATCCACAGGACACATGTGAAATATGTGTTCTTGTACTCCTCTGAAATTCATACCACAAAGATCACATCACTAAACTTGGCAAAAGGACACTTTTTTGACACCAAATTTTTTATTTCTTATTCTGATTGAAATTGCTACCAAAATAGATATGTTAAGCTAAAGTGTAATAACACAACAACAAAATAAGATGAGTTAAATATTTCAGCACCGCCACTCAGTAACATAAACAGATACCTTACATACAAAAGCCTATCCCAAAGATGTTTTTTCACGAGGCAACTGGACTTTCTTGTTTTTTCTTTGAAGACGTGTTGCTTCTTGGACAAGAAGCGAAATGTCTTCAAAGAATAAACAACAAAGTCCAGTTGCCTCATGAAAAAGCATCTTTGGGGATTGACTTCCAGTTTTGTGTTGCAGTAAGAGGGACATAGGAAGGCAAGGCTCTGCCTTCCGCACTCAATTTTGCCCTGCAGGAGGCCCTGAAAAGGGCCTAAAGTTGCCCCAAAGAGGCAATGAAGAAGAAGGGGTGCCTTTTTGATCACTGAGAGAAGGTGGTCTTTCTGTTTGATCCAAGGAAAGCCCTCTAAACCAGCAGGGGAAAGACCAGCCATACCTCTGCGGCCGGCCATTAGCTGCTGACAACCGAAGAACAAAAGCTTCAATTAGCACATTGTAAACAGTATGTTTGGAACTGGGTGAGAATATTGATCCTTTCTTTACTATTTTACAACTTTACTATTTTAGCTCCCAAGAAGCTAAAAACCTCGGGATGTGAATGGAAGTGGTGTTTTAATTTTTTTATGGGGGACAGAAATACTGAAGTGAAAGTTATGCAAAGCTACAGTTTTGATAAATTTGAGAACTGAGATAATTAAGATTTTCTCTTTGGGGGAAAATCACTGAGGTGAAATATAAGAAATATAAGAAATCAACCCTTTTTTAAGAGTGGAAAATGGCCTTTGAATGACATTTAGTGGTGGATTGTGTATAGCATTATAACTAGCCCCTTGGCTGCTTGGTGAAGGGAGAATAGCTGGCAATAAAGGAAAATATTTTGGCATATTTATCATCCTGACCTTAAATACCTACTGAGCTTGGACTTTTAATCTCAAGAGCTAATGGGAGAGAAAGAAAAAATTGACTTTTGAATATGTCTGGCTGGAGGGAGGTTGAACATTTTGAACACTTGGAACATTGTGGACTACAACCTTGCCTGATAGATAATTTCCAGGATACTTGAGACAAAGGATTATTATAAAATACTGCCATAAGGACTGGATTATAAAGGTTACATATAAAGACTAGGAAACTAGAGGAAACTTTGTTCCACTCTTACTGAGACTGGTGACACTAGATGATTTCTAGGAATAATGCCTCAAGAAAAAACAAATACCTTTCAGAAGGAAATATTCTCCATGCTACAGCTAATTCATCAGACAACTGTTGCACACAAAGAGAACATAAAAAGAAACCATAATGAGACTATAATAACCTAGATAATATAAATGACCAAAGCTCCAAACTGAAGCTACAACTGGAAAGTTCCTAGATAACGACTACAAAGTATGAACAAATATACCAGAATCCAGAGGATGAAGCAGAAGAAATGGATCTAGAGATGGAGTAGATAGGAGAAAGAAATATGGACTGCCATATACAAATTAAATACTGCAAGATCTACCTATAACAATGAAAATACAAAAGACTCCTTACTCCTTTCTCCAAAATACACCTCACAAGGAAGAAGATGCTAGAAAATGGAACATAGAGCTGGCAAGGGAAATGTTTAGGGAATGTGGAAGGGTGGAGTCCCCCCTCCACAAAATACTCTACCTAAATTGTCATCCTTTAATATGATTAAAAGAATGGATGACCCTTAGATATAACTAGATTTTTATAATGGAAGATATGATTTAGAAGTAAAATAGCATTTTTTGTTCTTCTTTTGATATGGGAAATTTGAAAATAAGAGGATTGGTATGAATAATTTTTTTTTAGTTATACAAATGTAAATAATATTGAGAAAATCATAAATGACAAAGATACTTTAAATATTGATGGGAAATCAAACTTTAATAAGAGCATGGAAAACAGGATATTGACTTATGAATTGATATTATTGTTATTTGCATAATATTAGTAAAATATGATGAAGATGTCTATACCTAATTTTGTATACATCAATAGTACTAAGAATTGTAATTGTCTAATGAGGGAAAAATGAAAAAAAATATGGGGAAGAAAGGAGGATGAAGCAAAGAAAATACTGGATTCTGCAGGTACTGAATAGATTTATATTGAAGAAATTAATGTTAAATATGTAAACCTAGACATGTTGTTTACTAAGCTCTAAAGATTGTAATTTTAAAAAAATTAATAAAACATAAAAAAGCATCTTTGGCACAACTATGACCTAGATGACTGAGAATCTCCATAGATACAGAAGCCTACAAAATATAAATTAAAGTAAAAAAATTCCTCTGCTGGTTCTCCCTTATGCAGACATTTGATTACAAGTACTGCTTATAAATTAGGGATTGCTTACATACAGCCTGCCTTTTTCTGTTATCTCCTTTAAATGTTGGAATATAGGAAAAATTCCCCCCAAGATGCTTAGATGGCGATAGCCAATATAACCAAACCCTTGTTGTTAGCTTTCTTCTTATGGTTGAAAGTGGGTTAAATGTTGGGTTGCACTATTTAAATGAAGATACTTGGTTAACATAATTTTTCTAGTGACCTTTTTTCCTGCTTAAAATAAAAGAATTTGAAACATAGATTTAACTAGATTGTAACTGGGGTCGGTATGTCATGAGAACACTTAAACTAATTTAGAGTCACTATCATAGAGAGGTCAGGCCTACTCCTGCTACATTATTATCACTTTGCACATATACCCTATGTAGTGGGCCCGGGGATAAAAAGAAAAGTAACCAAAGAGAGAATAAAGTCTGTCTAGAACTTCATCTCTGTCATGAAAGGTTAAGAATTAAACCTCTAAGTTACCAGTTTATACAACAAGACTGATTAGGAAAAATTGCTATAGACTCAGAACTGTTCGAAGGTAAAAATAATGCCTTATGAATAGTTGGCCAATTCAACTAACTCAGTGTTTCTGTTCCATGACACATTAATCTCCCATGACAGAGAGGTTAGCTTGGTTACTTCATTCTTAACTACTTTCTTGGTTCACACATTACAGAATAATGTGTCACAAAATAAGCTAAATAAATTCATGAAACATAATAAATTACAAGAAAACAACCAATTTTATAAAATAACCACGTACAGCATGCAGGGGGTGTGCAGTTGCTAACATTTTTATTCAATCAATTTAAAGTATTATGCAAACAGAATTGAAGGACGCAGAGGTAGATGCTTGACAAGTTAAAAACTATCACCTGAAAATAGTTGTGTATAATTTAGCCAGTAGTCTTCTTCAAGGCCAAATAAATTATAAAGCCTGATATTCCTTCCAAATGGTTTTGAGGGAGAGTAGTCAAGTACAAGATTGTTATATGTCTTTTTCAGTCATGTTAGATTGGAGCAGCATATCAGTGCAAGCAAGCTGTCCAATGAGTTATCCTTGGTAACAAAAAGCATGGATTTGAGAGGAATGCAAAAAGTGGCATTAGTAATGTAACACAACAAAGAACAGGCAATTGAGACAACACATATCCTTCAAATAGATAAAATCATATGCAATATATGTGCCTTTCTCCTCTTAATCATAATTGCTGCTAAATGTATGTTTCCTTCACAGACACATAACTCACTGCTACCTTAACTTGGGCATGTCAGGACTTAATATTTCCCACTAATGTTACATCTGGAGATGTTCAGATATTAACCACAAAACTGGCAAGTACTTGAAGGAAGAAGTAATATATCATTTTTCCCCTTTATAGATGCATTCTAGCAATATAACAATGTCACTTTTTAATAGTTGGTTGTAATTCTGAAACTCCGTGATCAGCAAAGAGGTGATATCTTTCTTTAAGTACTGTAGGACATCCATGTGGGCCTGGCTCCAAATGCATGGCTATAGATTTACAGACTGTCACCAATATTCCATTTGTACTGCAAGACTGATAGATCTTCAATGGTAAAATTTCTAAACACACCTGCTTTTAAAATATGCAATTGGCTAAAAACATTTCCATCTTATATCCAGCTATCCCATTCCCTGGAGATCTGCAGTCAGTTAAATACAGATAGTTGTTGTGTATAGTTGTAGTCCTTGACTTACAACCACAACTGAGTCTGGAATTTACAGTAACAAGTCATGTCAGTTGTCAAATGAGCCATGTCACTGTCTCAATTTTACAACATTTGCAGTTGTTATTAAGTAAATCTGTGGACATCCACAATGGGCATTTTCTGCCAAAAACAAGAGGTAACAAAATGCAGCAAAAAGCATTGTAAGTCATCATATAACTATAGGATACTGCAAAAAGTTGTAAAAGCAGGTCAGCTGCTGAGTGCCCAAAATGCATTCAGATGACTGGCAGGAAAGGTGATGGGCAGAACTTCAAATCTGTGTTACAAGTACCTTTCTTGGATCACATTGCAACTTAGAACAATTCTAAGTGACTATTTATAAGTTGAGGAATACCTGTAATACCAAGCTAAGTAGCCTCCTACGTTTCTATGTTTCCAATCTCAATGAACTGTTGTTCTTTAATGTTTGTGTCAGGGAGTAAATAAAAAACTCCCTATCAGAGGGCGATGAACCGTGGTTCATTTGATGCATGATGAACATCAGGTAAAAAAATAAAGAAACCCCGAAGCATATATTCTACTATAAAACTTTTAATTACAAAGAAACTTGTAAAAACAAAGAAAGACTCATGACTACATGTCTATCTCACCAGACAGCACAAAGAAAAGGAAAGAGAAAGTAAACTTTTTGTTATGGACATGCGCACACAGTAATAAATATAAAAAAAACAAACATGGCTGAACATGTGACACTCACCATGGTTACAATGATAACAATACAGCTTGCAAAAAAACCAGACTGCAACGAGCTTACTGACAAACACTAAAAAAAACGCAGTGACATCCCCTTCTTTTGTCAGTAAAGCAGAACTCAAACAAGACACATTTTCTTACGCAGATACTCGTGCTGGGCTGCAAGAAGTGGCTTGTTCAGCATATCAGCAATCTGATCATGTGTAGGCACATACTGCAATTTTACAAAACCTTGTTTAACTACTTGTCTTATATTTTGATAATGGATGTCAATGTGTCTAGACCTAGAACCTGTAAATTGTGTTTCAGATATGTAAACCACAGATTCATTATCTTCCATCACAATGATCGGTCGAATCGGCTGTGTGCAGATATCTGTGACTAAAGCATCAAACCACATTAGAGAATTACATGCATCTGACACACAAGCATATTCAGCTTCAGTAGATGAACAAGAAACAAAATTCTGTTTGCACACATGCCAGTACACAGGACATACACTTAAAAACATCATATAACCTGAAGTACTTTTACGTGATTTCTTATCGCTCGCCCAATCAGAATCTGCATAACAACATAACTCTGCATAGTCAGTATGTGTCAGTTCTAACAATAAATTCATGTTTTTAGTGTGTTTTAGGTATCTCAATAATTTTTTAACACATGTCCAATGAAACTGTTTTGCCTTGCCTACATGTCGTGATAGGAGATTAACACTAAGTGCAAAGTTGGGTCTAGTCCAACTACTAATATACAGCAGCGACCCAATGACTGAGCGATAAAGTGTTTGATCTTCGAACTCAGGACTTGGTTCATGTGCCAAGTTGTGAAAATCGGTTTGCATGGGTATACTCACTGTCTTAGCATCCTTCATGTTGCAGTGATACAATAGTTGTTCAATTTTATCTTCTTGTGTGAGACTAAACCCCTTCTGAGTTTTGACAACTTGAACACCCAAATAAGTGTTAATATATCCTAAAGACTTCAATGTGAAATACTTTTGTAAAGCTTTAGCAAAAATCTCACTCATCTGCTTATTTGGACCAATATAAACAATATCATTAACATAAACAAGAACTATCTCATACCTATTATCAGATCTTTTAGTAAACACGCATTCGTCTGTTTCGGACTTAATAAAGCCCATTGAATTTAGTTTGTCAGAAACACAAAAGTACCACATTAAACCAGACTGTTTCAGACCATAAAGACTTTTGTGTAGAAACCAAGTATCCCCTTCCTGTTGTCAGAAACCTGGAGGACCTTTCACATAGATTTCTTCATCTAGATCAGCGTGTAGATAAGCCGTTTCAACATCGAACTGGAAAACCTCTAAACCAAGGATAGTTGCAGTGGCTAAGGCGATTTTCACACTCTCAGTCCGCACTGTGGGTGAATAAGTATTTGTATAGTCCTCAGGATAACGTTGAGAGAAACCCTGAGCTAAAAGTCTGGCCTTATACAATGACTCAACATTTGGCTTCTTTTTAATTCTGTAGACCCATCGAGTGCCAATAACTTTCTTGTTTGCTGAAGGGCTTGCAGGCATAAACACTTGAAGTTTCTTTATACTGTCCATTTCAGCCTGCATTGCCTCATACCATTTATCTTGCTCTGATTCAGGAAGATGTTTGATTTGTGTGAACTTATCAGGAGGAAGTGTAACATTACAATTCAAAGGTAAAGGTGCTTTCGTTACTTGCCACGAATACCGTTTTGGAGGGATTCCCTTTGTGGCCCTCTTGGAACATCTCGGAACAACCGTCCATTTTTCCATTTCATCCTCATCTTCATCATCGTCACCAGCGGTAGCATCGGCGGCTTGCGAAGACAGAACAGTAGGTTGAGAAGAACTCATGGAAGGAACATTCGCCTGTGAATCTTCATCATCAGGCTGCGTGGCATTAGCAGCAGCATCTCTAGGGAAATAAACTCCAAGATCATTAGAATGAATCCTGGACCAGTCAGCATCTTCCTCAAAAGTAGCGGATTGTGAAATCACTATTACATGAGAAGAGTCGATGTATTTGCTCCATTTTGAATTATCATCAATACCCATAAATCTCATTCTTTTTGCTGCAGGACCTCCTTTCTTTCTTTGAGCTAAAGGAATATTCACCATAGCGTATGAACCAAAAATATGGAGATGCAAGAGATCAGGCTTGTGTCCATATAACATGAAATAAGGGGTCTGATTTATTACACTACTCCAGGTACGGTTGATGATATGATTAGCATATTTAATAGCCTCACCCCAGTATGGGAGACTGAAGTTAGCGTCTTCAAGTAGGCAAAGCATCATTGTTTGCAGAACCCCGTTTCTGCGTTCTGCCACTCCATTTTCAGCCGGAGTGTAAGGAGCTGAGGTCTGGTGTAGTATGCCATTCTTATGCATCCAGTCCTGAAAATGCTGAGACATGAATTCAGCACCGCGATCACTCTGAATTCTGGCGATGCTGACTTTGTGTTGGGTATATACAAGAGCGGCAAAGTCTTTAAAGATCTGAAAGGTCTCAGATTTTTCTTTCATAGGAAATACATATCCATATCTAGAGTAATTATCAGCAATTGTCAAGAAATATCTTTTACCACCAATTGTTGGTGTAAAAGGACCCACTATGTCAGTGTGTACCATATCAAAAATGCGTGTTGACAGGCGTGTAGCGCGCTTTGGAATTGCTGCTGCTTTGGATTTGGATTTTTTGCAGACAGCACAATCCAAGAACACCTTACACCCCTTTAGATCCAAACCTCTTGCAAACTCTGGCATCTTCTTCAGAACACGAAAACTGGCATGGCCTAATCTTTTATGCCACTTATGAATACACCTGTAATGCAAAGGTTTACCTGTTAGTGAATTGTCAACATTAGCATGTTTATTAGGAACCTCAGGCTTGCCGTGAGCAACCTGTGTCTTATTTGTCTTCCTGTTAGCTTTAGGAGCCTTTGAAATAGTAACAGGATCTCTCTCTGGGACATCTCTCCCTGGGCTTGCACTCTCCCTTTTTGGATCTTGTATACTTGCCTGCTCTTGCTGCTTAGACTTTGGCTTTATGTAATAAACACCACCAATCAACATGGTTTCAGCAACAATATCTCCGTCTTTAACTACATAACTTGCTTTTTCAAGATGATGAACCTGGAATTTTGATACCCTAGACAAGTGACTCTGACTAAGCAAATTACTATTAGCTGATGGTACATAATAAACATCAGGAATAAATGCATCGAGCTCTTCAAGATAAACAGTTCCTTTTCCCATGACCTGAACAGAATGATTTGAAAAAGAGTAAAGCTCACGAAGTTCAGGTTCAGGCTTGTGCATCTCTGTATAAAGCTCTTTTCTATAGGTAACATGTAATGCTGCTCCACTGTCCAAAATCCAAAGAAGTTGTCTGTCGTACTCTGGTTGAGGTTGTAGATCATTGGTTAAAGCCAATGTGGCAAGTGGAGCTTGCGGATCACACCTGGGACCATGACCACGACCTTGTTGTCTGCCTCTACCTCTGCTGCCTGTGGAATCTGTTCCTCTGGGCTGGTACGTGGTGGGCACTGGAAATCATTGGGGACAATCCCGGGTGGCATGTCCCACACGATTGCAGATGTAACATCTTGGCATCCGTGGAACGTAGGCTCTTCCACGGAAGGGACGCCTCGCTGGAGCTCTTGATGCAGGTGGACCTCTTAAATGTGGTGCGGCTTGCATAAGTGCCTCTTCTTCGGTTAAAATTCTGCATACATGATCCATTGTGCATTGAGCAATGGGCACTTGATTAATCTTGGTAATAGCATTTTTCCATTCATAGTTCAATGAGTTAATAATAATGCTGATCATTTGAAAGTCATCAATAGGATAGCCTTTTTCACCCAGTTCTTTTCTTATTCCTTTCATTTTAGTTAAGTGTTCTCCAATATGTTCACCAGGTTTTAATCTAGAGCCATGGAACTCGGACAAAAGCAAACATGCAGACTCAATTGACGTAGGCCAATAACATGCTTCTAATTGAGTCCAAATTTGTTGGGCAGTTGCATCTTGTGAAAATGTGAGCTGCAATTCAGTGTCCATTAACATCAATAATGTTGTGCATGCTTTATTATTCAAGTCCTTCGGGAGAAGGGTGGTATAGAAATCAAATTATTAAATTAAATTAAATTAAGTCCCATATATCAGGAGTCCATGGCTGGTTAGAAGGATTAAATACCATGGAATGGGTACCTTCTCTGCGGAGCAAAAGTCCAACTTCACTGACCCATGCCCTGTAATTTTGTCCTGACCGCTTCAATTTCGAGTTGCCAACCAGTGGTACAATAGAAGATGCCTGTTGAGGAACATGCATTTGAGGTACTGGCTGTGCAGGTTCTGCAATCCAGATTTGACCTGCAGGAGGCACCGGTGGCGCCTGTGCCAAGACTTGCGGCAGATGCACTGGGACTGCCACTGTTACCGGTGCTGGCTGTGGCTGTACTTGAGTCGCAATTCCACCCTGGCCAGCAGGAGGTGCTGGTGCTTGAGCTGCAACATTAAGTTGGCCTGCAAACAGCGCTGGCCTTTGTATTTGAGAACCCAGTGGTAACTGCACTTGGGCTGACTGTTGCTGTGCTCTATCTGGGACAGGAACCTGGATAGTAACTGTATTAATAGGGATTCTAGCACCATCAGCTTGGAGCAATGATTGATAAATAGACATCTGTGAAAATGCGTATTGCATTCTTTGTATTTGCTCCTGTATTCCATATAGTAATTCATTTCTATCTTGTAAAACAGATTCACCAGCAGATGGTGTTATAACATTAGATTCAGGCATCACTGTAGCCTTGTGTGTCATTTGAAACTGTGACGCAGGTGCTTTCAGTTCACCTTCGTCTGACACAACACCCACTTGTGGGAGTGGCTCTGGCTTGGAAGAAGAAGGCAACATGGCAGAATCTGGGATTTGAATCTCAGCAGAAGTCCCTCTTATGCTACTTAATCAATAGTGCATATGCTTTTGCCTGTTGCAGCTCTTGTTCAAATGCCTCTATTTGTTCACAATAACTTTGCACAGCCTTCTCATGCAGAGTTTGTTCAGGGCTAAGAGGAGAATAATGAATTACATCTTTCCAAAGTGAAACTTTAGGTCTGGCACCAAGCCACTCAAAATCAGCATGAGCCGCTTGAGTGTGAACTCTTTCTGAGATGGCTGCATGAGAGGTAGTAAAATCAGAAGACGGTGTAACTGACCTTAAATCAGAGGCTGCAGTTTCTTCTCCAAGATGCGTAGCAGAAGCAAGTGGAGTCTGTTCTTTGTCAGACTCCTTTCTGTCTTTCTTTTTCCCTGGCATATTTCAGTAATTAAGCACAGCGTTCCTCAGTCGCTGAACTAACTAAGTGACTAATAGCCTATACGCTTATCAGCATCAAAAAACAACCATCCTCTGCTACCATGTCAGGGAGTAAATCAAAAACTCCCTATCAGAGGGTGATGAACCGTGGTTCATTTGATGCATGATGGACATCAGGTAAAAAAATTAAGAAACCCCGAAGTATATATTCTACTATAAAACTTTTAATTACAAAGAAACTTGTAAAAACAAAGAAAGACTCATGACTACATGTCTATCTCACCAGACAGCACAAAGAAAAGGAAAGAGAAAGTAAACTTTTTGTTATGGACATGCACACACAGTAATAAACATAAAACCAAAAAAAAAACCATGGCTGAACATGTGACACTCACCATGGTTACAATGATAACAATACAGCTTGCAAAAAAACAGACTGCAAATACTTACTGACAAATACTAAAAAACATGCAGTGACAGTTTGATTCTTTATCTTAATGTGAAGATTCTGCCAAACTATTGTTGTCTTCTGATGGCTGTTTTAGATATCAAACTCTGATTTGGTGCCAGCTTGCTGTTTTCTGTGGCCCTTTTGAACAGGTAGCTACTGTGATAGATTGTGAACTCTGCTTGTTTGGGATCTCCTGGATCTTTTGGTGGATAGCCAGTGGAATGATGCCTTTTAGGAGGATGTTAAGCTAAAAGTAAAGGAATCATGAGGCTCTACAGTGATAAGGAAATCAATTGCCCTCTTCTGAAGATTTAATGTTCAGATTTTCAGTTTTTTATTTTATTCTTCCAAAGCCAAGGAATAAAATATAGAATTACTATTTTGCCTATTTTGTAAGAAAAGTACTCTCCTGTATTTAACAGTAAGAAATGCTAGCACCAATGATAATTGCTGGCTGAATTAGAAATCTAGCAGATGAATTTGTATTATGTTTGGTTAATATTAATCGTGGTTGGATTTTTTTCATGCAACAGTCTTTGAAATTAAGCTCATCTGATTCAAATATTCATGAAAGCTCAACAGAAAAACTACAGCTCACATGTTGTTGTTAATTTATGAAAAAAGATAGTATTGCTAATGAAAATATCCAATACTTGGAATAGAGGTAACCCATTTTGCCGTACATATCTTGGCACCAAGATCAGTTTTTTGTGATTAATACTGAGGTATTGATCTTTCAAAGCCTTGAAAAATCAAGTACCGTATATTCCGGTGTATAAGACGACTTTTTAACCCATGAAAATCTTCTCAAAAGTCAGGGGTCGTCTTATACGCCAGGCGCTGAAACTTTAGGGAGAGGGCTGGCTGGAAAACCTGGAGCGGATCTGCCATTTAGTCTGCGCAGGGAAAGCGGGACCAATTGGAGAAGAAGCTGCAGTCTGTGATTTTTTACAGGCTGGGGTCTGGGCGTCTTTCCTTCTAAAGTTGAAGAGCAGCTGTAGTCTATCCCAACTTGAAAGGCAGGTGGGGAATGCAGCAGTCAGAGCAGCTGCTTAGCTCTAAGGCAAAAACCCCATGAATTAAATATAAGGTATTACAAGATGAAAAGGAAAGAGGAGGACTGGGCCTATCTGATGTGAAATTGTATTTTGCAGCTTACTATTTGATTTGGGTGAAAGAGTGCATGCTTCTGAGAAACAAGGCTATTGAGTTAAAAGAACATAATCTGGGATTTGAGTGGCATGGATATTTGTGATATGATGAAGTCAAGGTTAATGTGGATTTTAAAAATCATTATATTTAGACATGCTACATTTAGAATATAAAATAGATTCAAACCCAGGTTGTGCCCGAAATCATCTCTGTGGCCCTAACACAAGAAGCGTTTTACAGATGAGAAGTAAACAAACAAAAATAGCTAACTTATGATGAGATAATAGAATTTTGTCAAAGGGAATACAAAATAAAATCAAGTGAATAACCTGTGGCAAAATGATATAGTTGTCAATGGTTTTCTTATTTATGGTTTTAGAAACATTTAAAAGAGACAAAAGTTTATGGTTCAGAAGATTGTAAGAATTTTAAATACAATTATGTACAAATGATGAACATTATTGCTAAAATGTATTGAAATTAATAGAACAAGTGAAGTTATGTGTGATAAGTGAAGTTATGTGTGATAAAGTGGGTTGAAAAGTATAATATACAAGGGAACAATGGGAAAATATGTACTTGAAAAGACTGAAATTTATACAATTAAAATCTTAAATGATTTTTTTTGTAAAATTGATGTACTTTTGGTATATTTTACTAGAACATTGTGTAGAATATATAAGACACTTCAAATTTATGTTGAAAATGTGAACAACAAAAAGAGGTATTTTATCGTGTTTGGTGAACATCTTAAAAAGTTAGATTTTTTTTCAGATTCAAAGAACACATTGATTCAGGGGATTTAAAGATTGATAAACAGGTTTTGTTTTGGGTTTGTTTTTCCAAAAACAGTTGGGAAAAAGGTATTGAATTTTGTTTTTGTATATGGAATCTGCAATGAGATTACTTTATGTAAAAAGGTAGAAAGATTCAACATTACCCACAATGGAGGTATGGTTTGTGAAGACAACAAAATTTGCTAAGATGGCTAAATTGATTTTTTAAAATCAAAAACAATTATCTATGTTTACTGCAGGCTGGAAAACACCTTATAGACTTTTTGTGCAAAACAGAAAAATTGAAATTATGATTTTTGATTTTGATGATTCCACAGGGTAAGCTATAGAAAGACCTTATGCATTAGATCTAGAGGAACTGTATGAATGAAGAAGTAGATCATATGTTCTACATGGAGCAGGTCATAACGTCATTCTTTTTTATCACGAGGCTGAACTGAACAGGATTTCTAAAACCTTAGTGATTGGCTAACAGATAATATTCTGTTAGATGCGTGAGTGCTTTGACTTGATATAAATTAAATGCCACTCCTGTGAACCAATCATTAACTACATGCTTAAAAATCATTGTCTTAAAAGTCCCCTATTGGTCCCAGATCCAGAATTGTATTAAGAGGTATTGATCAAATGGCACATGACACTATGATTTTGAGATGTGCTTGGACTGCTTTGCTAAAGCCATATAGTTCATGTGATGCTTGTGTTCACATATACTCAGAGAATATGCTGGCAAAATAATATCTTTGGCAGCTTGAAGAAATCTAAGAAATTTATTGTCTTTTTATATACCCTTCCCCTCCTCTAGGATAAACAGTAGGTGAAATATTGCAATGGAGCTATTTTGGTAGGTGTGCAGTTGAGCTGTCATATTATTCTTTTTCTTCAGTTTTTAAAGCATGATTGTCTGTAGCACAAGCGGCTGTTTTCAGTCTCCATTTCTTTAATCTTTGCCAATTTTAAAAATAACAAGAATTCCATCATGTGATTTCTTTAAAATAATTCCCAGAAATTATTTATTGAGCTTGGCCTGATTACAGAGGAGGCAATAGATGTGTGCCAATATCTCCATTACAGGTTTTCCCATCTCCAAAATATTTTAGACTAAAATAGAGTTCATAAAAGTGGCCTCCATAGGGGAAAAAAACTTATTATTTGGGGAATATATAGTTTGCAGGATCTAATCTGGCTCAGTCACCGGGATCAGAGGCTTTGTATTCCAAGTTTTTGGACCCATGCCAGAGAGAAGTTCCCTGAAGATGGACTCCAGCATGAATCCAAAAGCTCAGAAGACAAAATCTCTGGCCCCGGTGACCGACCCAGATTGGATCCTGCAACATTATCCTGGGACACGTATATTTGCCTTTATTTGTAACATATAGCTTATACTGTATATCTCTTAGACTCAAGTTGATGATTTGAAGTCAATTCAAAGTGCTAAGGAGTATGAATTTTGTACAATTCTCTTCCTGAGTACGGTATCTTCCAGATGCGTTGCTCTCATCATCTCATCTGGATGGTGAAGTCAGGACATCCGAGGCTATTAGATTTAGATAGGCTGTTATAAGTAACATCCCCTTTTTGAGGTGAGGACTTCAAGTCAGTGACTCTTGAAGAGTACATAAACTAATCTCTGCAGTTTTCTTGAAAAGGTTGCAGTGGTTTGTCATCATTTGCTTCCAATGGCTGAGAGAAAGGGACTGGACTAAGGTCTCCCAATGACTTTGTGCTCATGTTGGGACTAGAAATTATGGTCTTGTGGTTTTTAGCCTAGTTCCTTAACCACTACATAAAGCGGTTGTCAAATACAAGCATAAAATCATTTCAACTATGGTGATGGTAATGTTGAACTTTTAGGCAAATTTTATTACTAACTGGGAAAAAAATCACATTTCATGGGACTTGGATGGAAAATCTACTATATCTGCAAAAGTGAAATTTTCCATCAAAAGAACCACTCTGCATTTTTGTGACCAGAGGCTCTTAACACTTAAGGACACTCCTGCCTTTTTAAATATAGTTTCAGCAATAACTGAAAGTTTCCCTTGCTTTGTTCCTTTTCTCTGGTGGCAACCCTAAACAATAAGCTATAAAAAAGATGTTGTCTTATGAATTAGGATTCTGCCTTTTAATTTCCATTATGTAGTGACAACATCATCAAAAGAGAGATCATCCTAGGATTATTCTAATCCAACACCACAAACCCATAATCTTCCTAATGCCTCAGCAGAGTCTTCCCATTAGTTAGAATCTTATTTCACTATCAAGCATAATGAATTGGGGAGAATTGTCAAGTTTTCCCCCCTATACATTAATGTTTTCTCTGTGGACTGTGTGGAGAGAGTTTCCTCCTTTAAATTTCTGGGAGTCTACCTCTGTGAAGATCTGACCTGGAAAGTTAACACAACCCAGATGGCTAGAAAGGCCCAACAGAGGCTTCACTTTCTTAGGGTCTTGCGGAAGAACAGGGTAGAACAACAGCTAATGACCCTCTTTTACCGGTCTACTATAGAGAGCGTCCTCTCGTATGGTATTGTGGTTTGGTATGCTGGTCTGACAGCCGCAGACAGGAAAGTATTACAGAGGGTAGTGAGCACAGCACAAGACATTGTGGGCTGTCCCCTGACACCACTGGATGACATCGCCAGGGCTCGTTGCCTTGGAAGAATGAGGAAAATTCTCAGGGATGACTCACACCCTGGATGGTATCTCTTTACTCTCCTACCATCGGGTAGGAGATATAGGAGTATAGCCAGCCGTACCAACAGGCTGAAAAACAGCTTTTATCTGTGGGCTGTTAGGCTTTTGAATGGGATATAATCTCTGTGAACTTATGCAGAATTGACTTGGGAGGCCAGTGTGTGGTGTAGTTGGTTCACATGGTGTGGTAGGATGGTGTGTTGTCAATGTGTGTTGGGGGAAGGGAGCACGGGGGGAGGCTCAGCTAATCTCAATGTACACATGTTGTACTTTGACAATAAAGGTTTATTATTATTATTATTATTATTATTATTATTATTATTATTATTATTATTATTATTATTATTATTATTATTATTATGTAAGAGATTCTAAAGATTGTAATTCTCTGCCATTTCATTTGTGGAAGAAAGTATCCCTTTTATAGTCTGCAGATGAAAGACCTTGTGACTACTATTTCTTTGGGAACTTGGGGTTTCTGACTAAGACCATATCTGAGTTCAGAATCACCCCAATGCCATAAGCACTAATAAGCAAGATGGTGAGATGGCTAAGATTACTTTCAGTGGAGAAAAATAGCTGCAACCCCAAGGGTTCTACATGATCTGCTTCTGAAGCATCATCTGAAGATTTAAATGAGTGCAGGCTAAGAAAATCTCATGCATTTTTTTCTTGCCAGTTGCCACCTATTGGATAAAATAGAATTTGCTTTTGGAAGTGAAAGAAAGAATAGTGCAGGAAAATCCCCATGACTGGAGTGTGCTATGCATGTGCAAATATCTCGTTTTTCACTATGCAGGCCTCCCTATAGTAGTTGGAAGTCTTCCTAGCTTTCCATTTAAATTATAGTCCAAGAGATAATATCATGAGGGAACTCTTTACAACTTTTTCAATGGCAGTCCTATTCTTATAACTAAGGAAGATTCCTATCTTTGATAAATTGTTGGATATTTTTTCTTTCTGTTAGAGAAAGATGGAAAATAATCTACTTCCCACTCCACCCCAGTTTTGGTAGATAATTTGGAAAGAATTTGTGCTAGGTCAAAGTGAGTGACTTTCAATGATTGTTCCTCTGAGCTGTCCAGGAGACTATGTGACAGCTGAACTGGTACCTTGGATTCAGATTTTGCTTAGTCTGGACAAACTGTTGAGCTGTGGCCATCTCCTGGAATGAAATAAAAGCTGTTTCCTCAGAGTTATGCCTCTCAGTCATGTATTATACTTGATACTTAACTTATTTTTGTGAAGCAAAAATACTGTATTTATGTTCCCTCATCTCCTGTTTTGAACCTATGTCCAGAATTGTTTTCTATTTTTGTAAACTGCTCAAAGAGTGCTGTAAAACACTATGGAGTGGTATATAAGTCTAAGTGTTATTGCTATTGCTATTTAATCAAAGAATATTCACTTTACTGACCTGAGACAAACTGGAGCCAGTTTGTTGCAGTGTTTAAGGTGCAGCCTAAAAACCAGGAAACGTGACTTCCTGGCTTGCCTCAGGTATGGAAGCCAAATGGGTGACTTCATATTACTACATAATCCTGGCTTCAACACCCATAATACCTTTTTTATTTACATCATTTTTGTGTCATATTCCAACTCAGTTCATAGAGTAAAATGTGCAATATAATATTAAAGAATATTTTAATAAATCAATTCGGAACAAGAAAAGACAAGTAGAAGACATATTTTCTGTGGAGAGCTAAAGATGAACAGAAGATGACAATGCCTGTTACTGAACTTCAGAAACTGAAGCCTCCCAGAGTTACCTTGAAGTAAGATGAGCAGCCTATAAATTTTATAAATAAATAGTTGGTAGTCATGCACAATGGGGCAGTCTGGTGGACTCAGTATGCCTTGAATCTTCCTACTTTTCTCATTAGTGTACATTGCTACAAAGTTTACATACTTTATGCTTTAAAAACATTTTTCTCTTGATGCTCCTTCATTCAGCCAAATGTAATGTTCCTGGATTTTGGTATTATGGAAGAAGGGAAAATAAAACTTTCTACACCCTTTCTATCTATGCGTTTAATTTGCCTACCTTTTTATTTTTATTTTCCCTAAGCTCAGACATTGCTTATTATCCTCCTATAAGGAACTATTTCATCATCCTGACTATTTTGGTTTCCCCTTTCTGTGCTTTTCCAACTTACCATTTCTTTGTTGTAGCAACAGTTATAATACAACTTGTCTTAAGTACTTTGAGAATGCTGAATACCACATCTGCTTTTATTATTGCTGAGCTCAGAATATCTATCAAATTTATATTGCCTCTAATGAAATGGATGTGAAAATTTATCCTGCAGTTGGCAATCTTTGTGGGGCTGGTAGATGTGTTTGAAATTTGAGAGTATGTTGACAGAGCCAGTTTTCACAAAATGGCTGCTATTGTAAGGCGGGGGGAGTAGCTTGCACAATCTAAAATAATAGCAAGGCAGTCACAAAATATTAAGTTAGCAAAATGAAAGAAATTGAGACTCTTCCCACTATATCTCTGGATGCTATTTAAAATTCTAACGCCCTTTCTTTATTTAAAACAAGTATTGAATATAGTCTCACATAATATTCATTATATATGGGCAGGTTTTCCTCTTGTGGCAATAGCCCAACTTTAATTTTACTATTTGAACATCATACCAGCTAATGAGCTATGTTTATGAAATATAGTTTGAGGTACATGTGCAATATTATAATTTACAATTTTTGAATAATATTTTAAAGTCAACCAGTACACAGAATTCTAAAACTTCAAATACTAAGAGCCTTCTGAAACATTAGTCAATTTGATCCACTCTTGTTTCTGAGGGTTCCACTAATTAATTGTTCTGTCAGGAAATTTCTCCTTAGTTCTAAATTGCTTCTCTCTTTGATTAGTTTCCATCCATTGCTTCTTGTCCTGCCTTCAGGTGCTTTGGAGAATAGCTTGACTCCCTTTTCTTTGTGGTAACCCCTGAGATATTGGAACACTGGTACAATGTCACTCCTAGTCCTTCTTTTCATTAAACTAGACATACCCAATTCCAGGGTGTCCCAGAGACTTGTCCCAGAGGCCTAGGCTGCCACTAAGAATGCTTGCCTTCAGGGTCCATGGTGTTTTCAGAGGCACCAATCGTGGCCAACCAGGGCACATTACTTTATGAGTTTCTATGTTGGATAAGGCCCTTTTTGGGATGCTCAGAGAAAGGCCAACAAAAACCCTTAAAATCTGACTAAAGTGCACACTCCTGTTTAAACTGGAAAGAGAACACAAACTTTGTTCAACACCATCTGTGTAATTTTAGATATCCCCCAACTCAACAAGATGGATTCCAATTTGTCAGTGTTGTGTGTTCTACTCCAGAGAAGAAAATGTTGTTTTTGGAACCATGTTGAGCAGCCATTGCCATTTTACTGTCTACTGACAGAAATTAATGGTGAAGGCCTTATAGAGCAATTTATCAACGGTTGTTTGAATTCACACTTTTTCAAATTTCATATCTCTAGACTAGGGAGCATTTGCCTGCCGATTTATGTCAAAATGTCAGTGGATGCTAGAAATTGACCAGGAAATGCTCCAGGGAGTAACTGATCTTAGCAATGCTGAGTTTGGTTAAACTCCTGGAGGATGAGTTTTGAAAGGAGCTGAAAGGCCCCAGAGTGGGCCTCTGACTGATCACAGAAGATATGTAAACACAGATGCAGCCAGCAAAAAAGGCATACCAAAGAATTGTAATTAGCAAGTTGTGAGGAAAGGGCCAGGAGGACAGACTTTTGGAAGTAAACAGTCTTTTTTCAAACTAAATGATACAATGAAAGGGGCAGAAATGAAAAAAAAGAGAAAGTTCATTTTAACTCTTGCAGAAACATGAATTACTATGTGAAGAATCCCAGTACTGTTGGCCATCAAATTCATTTTCCATCCACTGATTAAAATATACAGTATAAATATACAAATATATAGTCAACACATGACTATATAAAGAGTCAAGTGATTGATGGAGGTTTTGATATATTAAAAGGAATGGTGGAAGAATCATTCTGGGGAAAAAAGTGGCTACATCCTTTCTTGATTGCCTGGATTGGTTCAGTTATACAAGTTAGAATTGTTACATATGAAACATGGGATCATTTAGCCTAATAAATTAGGAGTGCAATATTGACATCTTGACAAATTGTACATTTTACCATTTAACTTTGTCTTCTCCAGTCTGAGCATTTAACGAACACACATGATGACAGCCTTTCTTCCTCCTCCTCTTGTAATTTCTTAAGTTACAATCCATTTGTAACCTCAAGACTTATTCAGAAACAAGTTTCGCTTACAAGTGTAAGTATGTAATTTGACTGAGGCAAGTATGGTTCCACTCTTACTTCTGTGGAGCTTTCCTATAGTTAGATGGGGTTTGCACATGGGAAACTGTACTTCCTTCATTTATTTAGCATGAGCCATCAAAATCTGTCCAGATTCATTTTTGGAAAGCTATAGAATCTTTTTTCCAGTAATGTCAAGAAATTTTTTTTGTAATTATGAAGTGGTTCTCATGGCTGTGACTGCCAAATTATCTGCTAAACATCTGACAATTATTAAAAGAAATAATAATATTTAATATTATTATAACATATTTTGCTTTCCAAAACTAAAAAAAACCCACCCAAAACCTCAATTAAACAAGAAGGACCAGACAATAGATGCTGTGGATACATACAAAGTGACATATTAATGAAAAATTCATAGAAGATTTAATATGAGACAAATCTGTTAGTGTTCATTTCATGATATAGCACTTTTTTAAGAGAAGAGTTTTACAACCATGTGGAAACTTTTAGATTACATTTTCCAGTAGCAAGTTTTATTCTGAGACATTTATCTTCTGCTATTTCCTTTGCTTCAGTGTAACTTTTGATGGTGTTTGCAATCTGACTGTAAGTTACTCATACTGAGAACTGGGGAAGAAAAAATTGACTTTGAAAAGAAATATAACTCAATTTTATTGTGTAAGGTTGACATTTACTACATAGGAAGTATAGAATATTCTCTTTTTAAAAAAACAATATCTCATCCCACTTTTTTGAATTGCTACCACAACCCCAAAACAATGAAAAAAATACATGAAAATAAAGAAAAACCCAAAGCCTATTCATTAAAATAAGGAAGAGAGACAAAAGCAAAGTAGAAGTAATAATCCAGTTTTCATGTAGGAAAGGCATTAATGGGTTTTAAAAAATGCCTCAAAAGAAACTTTCCAGAAAAAGACTATCCATGAGTATCCCAATGCATATAGCAAGTCATAGTGACCATCCAGGTCTGTGATAGTGAGACAATCTATCAATTATCCTGCTTACAAACTGTTTATGGCCTCATTTATTATTTATTTTATTTAATAATATTTCTATACCGCCCTTCTCCCGAAGGACTCAGGGCGGTGAACAGGGCAAGAATAAAAATACAGAATTACAAAAATTAAAAAAGGATTAAATACATGCCCACTAAAAACAGTCAATACAATATTAAAACCCCAATAAAACAACAGTAAAAAACCCCACCAATCCCCCATCAGGCCAGGCTGGCTTGTTCGAATAAGAATGTTTTTAGATCGCGGCGAAAGGAGTGAAGATCGGGCGCCATCCGGAGCTCAACCGGTAACTGATTCCATAGCTCCGGGGGCCACCAATCAACATTCTCTGATCGGTGGCACCCTGAGGAGGCCCTCTCTGTGGGAGCGCACAGGGCGAAGGGAGGTTGATGCCGGCAGCAGGTGTTCCCTAAGGTACTCTGGACCCCTGCCATGTAGGGCTTTAAACACCATTACTAGTACCTTGAATCTCACCCGGAAGACAACTGGCAACCAATGCAGCTCACGGAGCAGAGGTGTAACATGGGAGTATCGGGAGACTCCCAACACAACTCTCGCGGCTGCATTCTGTACCAGTTGGAGCCTCCGGGTGGTCCTCAAGGGCAGCCCCATTTAGCTCATCACTTCAGGCAGACTCAGGTTCAGAAGCCTGTCTTGATTCCTCTGCTATAGTACAGTGATTTCAATTAGCCAGGTAGATTCAAAAATTGTTAATAGTACTGAAGATAAAGTAAGACTTTATGATACTCTACAGCATAATTGCCAGGCTGGAGAGGTACAATGACCCAATGCAGTTCTGAAATTCTCACTTCAAGTCAGAGCAAGAACACTATCATCAAATCATATAGAAGAACTAGAAAATATCTGTGGTTAATGGTATCAGAAGCCATTGAGAAACTGAACATTAGCAAGCGTTGAACTCTGTATGTCTCTTGCAGCATGTTGACTTTTGAACCTAGACCAAAATTTGTCAGAATAATTCTAAGAAACAGAGTTTATGTAACAACATTAAAATATATGTTTTATAATTTACTCATTCCCTCTCCATGCTATATAAGCCCATGGTATTGTTGTCTTCTCTAATAATTAGGATAACTGCCAGTTCTTATAATAGGTATTTTTTTTCACATGTTCTACTACACATTATTGGATAACATTGGAATTGAAGTTCCATGACATCAGAAAAGGAACATATTTATCCAATTTAAACATGTTTCTTCTACTATTCTACTGAGAACAATCCTCCAAGTTGCCTGACAATAAAATAATACATATACTTTAAAAATAAAAAAAATAGTTCAGAATGATGAAATCAATTGCAAGGATACTTATTCTAAAGTCTGCACAAGTTTGTGTAAGTGCAACAGTTCTTTGGCTAATTTAGTCCCAGTCTATTCACAACAGCATTTTTTAACACATCATCACATTTTGCCACCAAATTTCTGCCATCAGAAATAAGGATGCAAACTGTTCTGTTCTCATAGACCCGTTCCAGCATCTTTTCCGTCATGTGTGCAATCAGAAAGAAAACAGGGTCCAAAGTGTGCCTAGACAAATACTAATGTATTTTGTTGGCCAAGAGAGCTACTGGGGATTGTGATGCTCAAAGGTTGTACTGAAAATTATGAATGGTCTATACTCAATCAAAGTTTTTAGGTTTTCACAATATTTTTAATATTTTTTTTTAAAATAAGGTTTTTATGTTGTTTGTATTTGTATTTTGTTCATTGTTTGTGATGTATCAAGACTCTAAGCCACCAGAGCAGGGGTGTCAAACTGCTGGCCCGCGGGTCGGACGCATCATCCCAAAACCGCACCCACCCCACTGCCGGCAACGGAGAAAAAGCTCCGATATGTTGCACGACATCACGTGACGTCGCGAGTTTGACATGTCTGCACTAGAGTCACATATTTGAGATGGTCAGCTATTTGTGTGGATCTTTGTCTGCCTGCCTGCCTCTCTCTCTCTCTCTCTGCCTCTCTCTCTCTCTCTCTGTATATATATATATATATATATATATATATATATATATATATATATATATATGTGTGTGTGTGTGTGTGTGTGTGTGTGTGTGTGTGTGTGTGTGTGTGTACATGCATGTATGAGTCAATTTTTGATTTCTGACCAATTCCCTGCAGTTTTCTTGGCAACATTTTAGAAAATAGTTTGCATTGCCTGCTTCCTAGGGCTGAGAGTGAGTGACTGGCGCAAAGTCACCCAGATGGTTTTATGCTTTAGCACTAGAACTCACAGCATCCCAATTTCTAATCTGTTGCCTTGACCATTACACTAAAATGGCTCTCTAAATAAATAAGTAAATAAATTAATGTGTTTCAACTTGCTGTTTTAAGTTTGCCTTTCCTAACTTAATGCCATTGAGATTTCAACTCCTGTTATCCCCAGGCAATCTGCCAATTGACTGATGGAAATGGAAGTTAAAGACATCTGAAAAGCAGCAGGTTTGGGGGGCTGGTGCATACTTTGAAAAATAAACTTATTATGCATTGGGAAGCACCTTTATGTTTTCTTTTTCTTCACTTGACAAACAGGTCAATGTTTGGTTTATATCAGATGATGTTTCCATGATAATTTTCATCTGAATAAAATTCTCTGCTCTGTGAACTTTTCACCCTCAGTAGGAATGAAAATAAATCTTAAAGCACTATAGTGGTTTATGGGAAAGTATTCCTGTGTTGTAACCCAGCAAATCACTACCGATTTGGCTTCAGAGATTGTTATTGTTTTTTAAAAATTAGTAAAATAATGGGGTGATTAAATCAAATGTTATTAACATAAAAGAGAAACTTTCTTTTGGGAGGAGTTTCCAACATTGTATGACAACTTATTATACAATGTTTTACATATCACGCCAGGCTGAAAGAGTGTTATAAAAATTGCTTCTGTGCTCTTTATGTCAACCTCCGGCTTGAATATAAAAATAACTGTCCAGGATTATTCTCTTTACTGGAAAATATTTTTGTTTATTGGTCTAAAAACAATTTATACTTCACATTTTAGTAAAAGAGTAGTAAACCTAAAGGTACCTTTACCTTTACCTTAAACCTAATAGGTAAAGCCCCCAAATTATAATCCTGTAGATTCTCTGCCTGAAAAACATATTGTTCTCAAATTTAATTTTTTAAAACCTAAATTTAGGATTCTAGAATCACCCATCTTTCTGTGCTAAGTGGGTTGGATACTACAAAGGTTCAGCCAGCTTAATGTTATTTCACTTTGGTTTTAATTGTAGTTTGGGTTCTATCAAGAATATCATAGATTAGAATTAATCATTTGCTGAAAATTACAGGAAATTAAGTCAAGAGTACATATCACCTTTGAACCAAATGTTGCTATCCTTGTCATGTAATTTCAGTGGAAATAATAAATAATGGTATCTCATTTTAGTGGATTTGTTTTATTAATTTTAGTATAAAGATCACAAGGTTGGTTTGAGATTTGGAAGCTGAATTAATGGGAAACATTTCTAAGGTAGTGTGTTTCATAGTGAGAGTATAAGAGTCTTGCATGTATGAAACTTTTCCCTATACGTTTGGTCTGCCCATAATATATGGAATTATTTTACTCTTAAATATTTTTAAAGATTATTTAGATCTTTTGATCTGAAGTCCATGTGACAGATAAAAAGTGCTAAACTGCTAAAAGCACAATCAATATTTAACTGAATCAAGCCCCAGATATGTCAAAAACAATGCTCCCGCAATCAGGTGTAGGATTGCTGTTTCAACGAATGATGGTGTCTGCGAATTGTGTGACTTATCTATATAGCAGTTAATATTGAGAATATACTTATATTTAAGAACAAAACATAATTAGAGAAAAACTGGTTCCCTGGAAATAATTAATAGAGTTTGAAAAATGCACATTAAAATTAAATGTTATGATCTTGTAACTATGGACCCAAGTAAAGATTATAATAAACTTAGATGTAATGTCAAAATAAGAATCCAAGTATGGTTTTGGTAAACTGTGCTATATTATTTATTTTTCATAGAAATTAAATTATAAAAGATGACTCCTCATTCATGTGCCCTCAGTATGGGGTAAATGGCAAGATGTGCCTGGTGGAGTAATTATACAAATAGTATGATTTAGGTTCTGGTGATAAAACATAACTCCATAATAGCAGCATTTACATGATGGTATCAGCACACTAATGTTATCAATTTGGCATCATTATGGTTTGCTGTAAATTCCACTGTCCTCATTGCTTTGAAAAGAGAACTACTTTTAGCTATACTTCCTCAATATATAGTAAAGGTAAAGGAGTCCTGGCAGATTTTACTCTGCTAATTGTTGCCAACTAGAGGAGGCAGTACTCATCTCCATTTCAAGTCACTGAATCAGCGCTGTCAGAAAACAGATCGTCAGTCATATGGTCAGCATGACATCACAGAGTGATGTTACCTTCCCACAGAATTGGTACCTATTTATTTACTCGTATTTGCCTGCTTTCAAAATGCTAGGTTGACAGGAGGTAGGGTGAGGATCACAGTTCACCCCCTTGCGCGGCTCTTGGGTCTCAAACAAGCCCAGCATCTTAACTGGTGAGCCACCCCAATAAACAGTAATCTAACCAAGATTTCTGCATGTGATATTTATAAAGATTCTTAGCTACTAATCATTGGTCAAAACAGTGCTGAAGGATAGAAGTTGGATGAAAAGAAGAATGTCCAAGGTTGTTTCCTCCCCATTAACCTGCTTCATCATGTGAGAAATCCTTTGAGACTGAGGCACTGTGTATGTGTGTTTTCTTTTTCCCTAAAGGATCAAATGAAAGAAAGCAATTGGCATGCCATATCTGCTTCCCAGGTTATTCTGGTTTCAAAACCCTGCTGAACTCCTGCTGCCATGTCTTTCCCTTTTACTTTAGAGGCAACATCAGAGTGGAACGGCGGGTGACCCTGTGCACTTGCTTCAAATGAGTGTAAATAGAAGATGATATTACTTGTCTGAATGAAGTGGACTATCCCATGGAGGGGAATAATAGCTGTCGCCTAGCACCGAGTCTCTTTCCCTCTTCTGAAAAAGACAAGGGAGAACTTAAAAGTCAAGGAGACCCCAAGATGAGGGCGAATGTTGATTACTTTAAAGATTAAACTGTTACCCTGGTGAAGTCAGCAAATACTGTTTCTAAGCAGTGATTTCAATGTCTCTTGAGTGCTATGAATCTTAGTTTGGTGATTAGGAATCAGTGTTTTAAAGATGTAAATACAATTCAATGGGAACTTGCAGATTTTATTTGGTTTTTTGACAAAAAGAAAATGATACAGAAATAAACTGACACAAATGATTATTTGAAAACTGTATTGATGCAACATACAATATTACAATACTATAAACTCTCTTGTTTTGAAATATTGTAAACTCTTCATTTTGCAAAAGAGCAGCATTTTTAATAAACACATTGGCATGATGCATAATGTTCTTTCCATTTCTAGTTAATTGAATTTCCACAAGAAGCAGTAACTACATTAATATTGAGGACTAATGGAATGTAGCTGTTTCTTGGCAAAGTTTGGATTGTTATTTCATTAAGCAACTAGGTAAGTATTAAAGCTCCCCCAGATGGTTTATATATTATAATAATCTTCTTCATAGAAATTCTCACAAAGGAAATAATAATGCATAAACAGATTCTGATCCTCAAGAGCACAGTGTATTTTAACTTGAAATCCCATAATGATTATGACCCTTAACCCTGATGTAACTATTTTCCATCCAGGCTACTTACAAAAAGACACCAAATAACACAAGACAATGCAAAGGTTAACAAAGTTAGTGGATCAAACAAACTTGATACAGACAAAGAACTTTCACATACAGCAAGTACATAAACTTAATCCATCAACTGATCACTGCAAAAGAACCGACATACCAACATACTAAATGTTACTAAGTGCATAATATCTATTTACAGGTAAGGTTAGTATAATTTAGAATTAATAATATGTAATTTCTTCTAAGAGTTTACAAAGCACAGTTTTTTATATGAAATTTTTAAAAACACTCTGCATGATAATTGAAATGGTTCTAGATGCATTCTAGAACAAAAATATTGTTTTGAAAACAAATCTTTAATATTATACACCAATTTTGTTTTATTTTATTACATAATATCTTTAAGATATTATGTTCACTTTTAAAAATAATTTTCATTTTTTCCAACTCAGTTTATTATCCCAATGACACTCAGCAGAGTAAGTATTAGTTATATTTTGTTACTGAGTTTTAGCAATGCAACCACAAGTCATTCCAATTTCTATGCAGTGTGCTAGTTGTTTGTCCAAAATGAATTCTGCTCCTGATGAAGACAAAGATATTCAATTCTGGTCTAATCAGAAATGTTAACTCTGCTAGGAGATAGATAAACATGCTTTTGTTATGAAGAACAATTAGATTATCCCTTTCATTTAAAGTTTTAAAAGCATCTTGAATAAGATGTTTAAAAAATATCTTTGCTGGAATATTAGAAAAATCAACCATGCAGCAAAATATTCCTACAGCTGCACACACATACCCTTTTGGTTGAAATATTTATTTATTTAATTTATTTATTTATTTATTTATTTTTATATACCGCCCTTCTCCCGAGGGACTCGGGGCGGTGTACAGAGTAAGGTAGGTATACAGTTGAACAATAGTAAAAAACAATAGTAAAAAACAACTGAGACCCCAAGAGCTATTTATCAGGCCAGGCCGGACTGCTGGAACAGGTAAGTTTTTAAGTCACGCCGGAAGGTGCGAAGGTCGGGGGCCATCCGGATTTTGGTAGGCAAGCAGTTCCAGAGGGTTGGTGCACCCACTGAGAATGCCCTCCCCCTGGGGGTCACCAGCCGACATTCTTTGAGCGGTGGCACCCTGAGGAGGCCCTCTGTGTGGGAGCGCACAGGACGGAGGGGTGTTGACGTTGGCAGAAGGTGCTCCCGTAGGTATATATATACTGCCTTGTCATGGCGAAGGGGCTTGCGTAATTCAGTGAAGCTATGAGCTATGCCGTACAGGGCCACCCAAGACGGACAGGTCATAGCAGAGAGTTCTGACAAAATGTGATCCACTGGAGAAGGAAATGGCAACCCACTCCAGCATCTTTGCCATGAAAACCCTGTGGACAGTACCAAAAGGCAAAACAATATGATACTGAAAGATAAGCCCCTCAGGTTGGAAGGCATCCAATATGCTACTGGGGAAGAGCAGGGGGCTAGTACTAGTAGCACCAGAAAGAATGAAGTGACTGGGCCAAAGCCAAAAGGACGCTCAGCTGTGGATGTGTCTGGTGGTGAAAGGAAAGTCCAATGCTATAAAGATTTTTTCTCCATAGGAACCTGGAATGTAAGATCCATGAATCAAGGAAAGCTGGACGTGGTCAAACAAGAGATGACAAGACTGAACATCGACATCTTAGGTATCAGTGAACTAAAATGGACAGGAATGGGTGAATTTAATTCAGATGACCATCAGGTATACTACTGCGGGCAAGAATCCCTCAGAAGAAATGGAGTAGCCTTCATAGTCAATAAAAGAGTAGGAAAAGCAATACTGGGATACAATCCACAAAATTACAGAATGATCTCAGTTCGAATCCAAGGCAAACCATTCAATATCACAGTAGTCCAAGTCTATGCCCCAACCACCAGTGCTGAAGAGGATGAAATTGACCGGTTCTATGAAGCCCTACAGCACCTTATAGAACTAACACCAAAAAATGATGTTCTTATCATCATGGGAGATTGGAATGCTAAAGTAGGAAGCCAAAAGATAACCGGAATAACAGGCAAGTTTGGCCTTGGAGTACAAAACGAAGCAGGGCACAGGCTGATAGAATTTTGTCAAGAGAATACGATGGTCATAGCAAACACTCTTTTCCAACAACCCAAGAGACGGCTGTACACATGGACATTACCAGACGGTCAACACAGAAATCAGATTGACTATATGCTCTGCAGCCAAAGATGAAGAAGCTCTATACAGTCAGTAAAAACAAGACCAGGAGCTGACTGTGGCTCAGACCATGAGCTTCTCATTGCAAAGTTTAGGCTTAAACTGAAGAAAGTAGGGAAAAGCACTAGGCCACTCAGGTATGAATTAAATCATATCCCTGTTGAATATACAGTAGAGGTGACAAATAGATTTAAGGAATTAGATCTGATAGACAGGGTGCCTGAAGAACTATGGACAGAGGTTCGCAACATTGTACAACAGGTAGCAACTAAAACCATCCCAAAGAAAAAGAAATGTAAGAAAGCAAAATGGCTGTCTGAGGAAGCTTTGTAAATAGCTGAGGAAAGGAGGGAAGTGAAAGGCAAGGGAGAAAAAGAAAGATACGCCCAATTGAATGCAGAATTCCAGAGAATAGCTAGAAAAGAATGCCTTCTTAAATGAACAGTGCAAAGAAATAGAAGAAAACAATAGAATAGGGAGGACCAGAGATCTTTTCAAGAAAATTGGAGAGATGAAGGGAACATTTCATGCAAAAATGGGCATGATAAAGGACCAAAATGGCAAGGACCTAACAGAGGCAGAAGAGATTAAGAAGAGGTGGCAAAATTACACAGAAGAACTATACGAGAATGAGCTTAATGTTCCTGATAATCACGATGAGGTGGTCACTGACCTTGAGCCAGACATCCGAGAATGTGAAGTGAAGTGGGCCTTAGAAAAGCTGAGCAACAACAAAGTTAGTGGAGGTGACAGTATTCCAGCTGAGCTATTGAAAATCTTAAAAGACGATGCAGTAAAAGTGCTACACTCAATTTGCCAGCAAATTTGGAAAACTCAACAGTGGCCATAGGATTGGAAAAGATCAGTTTACATTCCAATTCCAAAGAAAGGCAGTGCCAAAGAATGTTCAAACTATCGCACTATTGCACTCATTTCACATGCTAGTAAAGTTATGCTTAAAATCCTACAAGCTAGACTCCAGCAGTATGTGGATCGAGAACTACCAGAAGTACAAGCAGGATTTCGAAGAGGCAGAGGAACTAGAGATCAAATTGCCAACATATGCTGGATCATGGAGAAAGCTAGAGTGTTCCAGAAAAACATCTACTTCTGCTTCATTGACTATGCTAAAGCTTTTGATTGTGTGGATCATAACAAACTGTGGCAAGTTCTTAAAGAGATGGGAGTACCAGACCATCTTATTTGTCTCTTGAGAAACCTATATGCGGGCCAAGAAGCAACAGTGAGAACTGGACACGGAACCACTGATTGGTTCAAAATTGGGAAAGGAGTCCGGCAAGGCTGTATACTGTCGCCTTGCCTTTTTAACTTATATGCAGAGCACATCATGAGAAAGGCAGGGCTAGATGAATCAAAAGTTGGAATTAAGATTGCCGGGAGAAAATTCAACAACCTAAGATATGCAGATGATACCACTCTAATGGCAGACAGTGAAGACGAACTAAGGAGCCTCTTGTTGCGGGTGAAGAAGGAGAGTGCAAAAGTTTGCTTGAAACTTAACATTAAGAAAACCAAGATCATGGCATCCGGCCCTCTCAATTCCTGGCAAATAGATGGGAAAGAAATGGAGGTAGTGACAGATTTTATTTTCCTGGGCTCCAAAATCACTGCAGATGGGGACTGTAGCCAAGAAATTAAAAGATGCTTGCTCCTCGGGAGGAAAGCCATGGCAAATCTGGACAGCACACTAAAAAGCAGAGACATCACCCTGTCAACAAAAGTGCGTATAGTCAAGGCTATGTCTTCCCAGTTCCAATGTATGGCAGTGAAAGTTGGACCATAAGAAAGGCTGAGCGCCAAAGAAATGAGGCCTTTGAACTATGGTGTTGGAGAAGACTCCTGCGAATCCCTTGGACTGCAAGGCGATCAAACCTGTCAGTCCTAGAGGAGATCAACCCTGACTGCTCTTTAGAAGGCCAGATCCTGAAGCTAAAACTCAAATACTTTGGCCACCTAATGAGAAGGAAGGACTCACTGGAGAAGAGCCTAATGCTGGGAAAGGTTGAGGGCAAGAGAAGAATGGGACGACAGAGAATGAGGTGGCTGGATAGAGTCACTGAAGCAGTAGGCATGAGCTTAAATGGACTCCAGAAGATGGTAGAGGATAGGAAGGCCTGGAGGAACGTTGTCCATAGGGTCGTGATGGGTCAGACACGACTTCGCAGCTAACAACAACAACAACAATGAAATATAAATAGGGTTATAGGGTATTCTTTTCCTCTAAAAAGTAATGTGTGTGTGTGTGTGTGTGTATCTTATTTAGAAACCTCTAGAGAGAACAGATAGGTGAGTTTAGGCTATACTAAAGGCCTATTGGCCCCTAAAGTAATAATAAAGTGATATATGAATGCTGATATGAAGTCTATAGGCAGCTCAAAACAGCAACTGCATCTTTCCATTTTTATTCCCCATTCATTGTTCCTTTGATACAAACCCTTATTTCTAACTACTGCACATCTTAATGTCTTTCTAAATGCTTCAGAAAGATTGTGGATGTGGCAGGTTTAACTGATTCACTACAAAAGTACTTCCTTTTCTTTACCCAAAACTATTAATGTTCATATTTGTTAAATGGTTCTGTAGTAAAACTTTCTCTATGTAATTTGTCATATGCATAGTTTTTTTTCATTTTTACAATTCACATTTCCTTGCTTTCTCTCTCCACAAACAGTTAGATCCTATGACCTTTCATTCATGTGAAATGTCACCTATAAATACAAAATAGATATCCTAGGTTTGTTATCAAAAATTACCAAATTATTTAATGATTCAGTTTATTGCAGTCATTATTATTACCTTATTCAACCCAACAAGAATACATTATTATTCTTGTTGGCCACACAGTCAGCTAGATATTTAGACTGGGTTTGGCATTTTTAATCCATCTCTGAGTCCTTCCCAAGGACCTGGAATAGGCAGATCCCATTGTTTCATGTGTTAAAGATATCTCAGGATGTAATGTGTTCCAAGTAAAGCTGCCTTTTGCAAGTGATTGATAGTAATTTTGTCAATGCTGTTGGTATTCAAATAGTGCACCAGTTGTTTTGTGATTGCACCTATTGCTATTGACACTATTTCTAATTTCTTGTGCCACCGTCATTATACTTCTATTTGCAAGTCCTATTTGCAAGTCCTATTTGCAAGTCCTATTTGCAAGTTCTATTTGCAAAAAAATTTTGTGATTTTTTTTCATTCTCTTCTGTTCTGCTGTATCCAAGTAATGCAAAATCCACTATCTAGACTTTTTTGTCTTTTCTTATTAATAATTGTTAAGTCCGAGTGTTATGTGGCATGTGTTTTCTTCTTACAGCAGTTAACTACATGGTCCACTTTTTCTTCAGCTTCTTTTCAGAAATTGCATTTTTTGTGTGTTCTGGCTTTGTATGCCTTTGTTCTTATGGCTTGGTCTTCTATAGCCAGAATTAGCCTGTCTGTCTCTTTACTCAACTTTCCTGCTCTTAGTCATTGCCAGGTCTTCTTGTTATCTGCTTAGGCTGGTTTTTGTTTTTGTACTGTACTTTGCCTTGTCATGTTTCTTTTCTAGTCTTCATTTGTTCTCTCTTGTAGGCCAGTTTGAACCTCTCCTAAGCCTTCATGGTGTACCAGCTTCAATGCATCTTATTATTATTTGTGGCCTTTAAGGTAGGCTTGACTCTTGGCAACTTCTTGGACAAATCTCTGCAGTTCTCTCGACAAGAGTTTAGAAGTAGTTTGCCATTGCCTCTAACCTAGAGCTGAAAGAGAGTGATTGGCCAAGGTCACGCAGCTGGCTTTGTACTTAAATCAGGACTAGAACTCATGGTTTCCCAGTTTCTAGCCTGGTGCCTTACACTGTTACACCAAACTGGCAATCCGATCCAATCTGGAATCATAATTGCCTGATTCTTTACCTTCAGCAGAAGGTATTCAAATGTCAGAGAATGAGATATTGTGCCTAAGATGGACACTGAAATTCAAGAGATGTGACCCATAGGAAGACAATACTGAAGAGTGAGGAGAAGGCGGGCAAAAAAAAATCATACCCCAGTTCTTAAAATTACTACACTTATCATGACCAGATGGGATGATGAGAGGTTCATGATGGAATCTTTTTGGGCTGGATTACAATTGGGGGAGGCCAAAAGAGCTATCTTCTCAGCAGAAGAATGAAATAGGTTTTACTGTCTTTTCTCTCTCCTTTCTTATAGAATGGTTAGTATGCAGTCTAATATCTCAACTCAGATTATGGTGTGGCTCTTGCTCTTTAAAGCCTGAGGTTTTGCTTGTTGGCTAGGTGACAGTTGGAGATGATTACTACATGATGATTAGATGCTAAAAATGAATGTTGGCATGAGATAGATATAATAATATTGACCACAAAAGTGTAGATTTCTCAGTGTTTCTGTTTACAGGGAGACCAGAGTTCCTTTGTCACTCCTGTGTACTAGATAAACTTTGACAGCTATAGAGATCATTTCCCTAGCCCACAGCTATTAAGGCAGACCAAAAAAGTTCTGGATTCAACCAATTTTCACATTTTAATAATACAAAATCTCTTGTTCCAACTTGAAAATTCTTTGAAGATTGAGAAGATGTTATAGCTATTTGAATAATAGTTACTAGAGAATTCTTGCCTGTTATGAAACGCAATATTTCCCAGATCTTACATGTCTGTGAGTATATGCATAAGCCTGCACACATGCATGCATATATAGAGAGTTTTAAAACAGACTTCAAGTTTTACTTTGTTGTGATTGATTCAACAAGTTACAGCTGTTCTCTGCAATTTTCAAATGATTTTCATTTGGTATGCATTTTCAGTTTAAAGAACTGAAGGAGAAATAAAACAGCAACTTTTTAATTGCAAATCCATCATAGCAATAGTTGATCATACTGGAAGAATAGTAGAAAAAGGAAGAATAGCTAGCTATGATTACACTTATTACAATTCAAAATGTAAGGCATTATCTCTATGACTTGCATAGTATATTTTAGGAAAATAATACTGACCTTTTTTGTAAACATAAACTTTAAAATAATGCATTACAGATAATCCTCAATTTACAACAATTCATTTAAGCGATTGTTCAAATTATAGCAGCACTGAAAGAAAGCGAGTTGCAACCTGTCTTCACACTTACAACTTTCACAGCATCTGCATGGCCATTTGATTAAAATTCAGGAACTTGGAAACCGGAATACATTTATGACGTGATACTTGCAACGTCCTGGGGTCATGTTAACAATGATATAACTCACTTAACAACTGCAATGATCAGCTTAACAACCATGGCAAAAAGGACATAAAATTAGGCATGCTCACTTAATAACAGTCTTGCTTAACAATGGAAATATTGGTCCCAACTGTAGTCATAAGTCGAGGACTAAGTGTGCAGCATTTTTTAAATGATGTTATCTCTCCAAGGATATTCAGTGCAGTGGTCACAGGCTTCAAGATGAGATATATGACTAAATTATTAATGTTTTTAATATTGCATGTATGGTTACATTTAACTGAAATGAACATTTTGAAATAAATGATTATTACTTTGGACACCACTGTATACAGTTGATTATCCTCTGAATTTTTGATAGATAGATAAGATAATATAATTATTCAGATTATTGAGAGGTCCTCAAGTTTCTTTCCATTATTCCAGGCTGACTAATCCAAGATCTTGCAATAACTTTGGAGCTAAATGAAATTTAAACATAGGTGTTTTCCCCATCTTATTAACTCTCTGTATAAATCAGGTACATCACGCTTGACTTTTACAATGTTTTTAAATGTCAAAAGAATCCACATGTCTAATGAAGATAGGTTTAGTTTACAGGCATATTATAATTGTACACGTCTAGTAATGATGGTGTTTTTCCCCCTAGAAAAATTGGTGACAAGGGAAACATTAAAAGCCAGTCTTTCAGTTGAAGGAATGCTCTTTTTAGAAAGGAACATCTAGTCCCTACAATGATGTCTTTTCAATACTAGGACATATCTACAGGGTGTGATAAAAACCAATTCAGAATTATGACCAAGACAGTGCAATCAAAACTTCTTCTGGTTTTATATACATCACAACAGTGACAGATTAATAAATAGCCAGAGCTTTAGTTGAACAGTCACGTACATAGACAAAAATATATGGCTCAGCCTACCTCTTTTTTATCTATATTATATTTAGTGGAAATGAAATAAATAAAATAGTTGTTCTACTATCAGAGGATACAGAGGCAACATCAGTACATTCTGAATTATTTTATAAATTATTAAGGTAGATTTGGAACTAGTGACTTTATCCTCCAAGCTTGCCTGTGAGTCACATGGGGTATGTCTGGGGCAGTGCAGCCCCATCTAGAACTAAAGATGTTAAATTTCCAGATCCTGAAGCACCCATACCCATAGCCACTCAGTTTTACCAAGGTTTTGCTGAAGCCTATTATCCCGCATCCAGACTCCCATAGCCTCCAGGCACTGTGAGAGGACAGAAATACAACAGTTGAGTCATGCAGGATGGGCATAAAAGTGCTGTCAGATGATTTCACCAGTGGTTTCATGTAGAAGTTAAAAAGGAATGGACACAGTACTGAGCCCTGAGGTATGTCACTAAGGAGTGGCAATGAACTAGAAGCAAAATTGAGAAAAGATTACATTAGCCAGCCTATGTCCACCAGCAGGCACAAAAGCATACCATGTTTGATGGTATCAAAAGCTGCTTTGAGGTCAAGGAGAACAAGGATGGATGCATACCCACATCTCACCCTTGCAGGGATCATTGGCAAGTGTGACCAGTACTGTTTCTGTCCTATACTGGGCCTAAAATCCAACTGGAAGTGGTCTATATAATCCATTTTATCTGATTATCTGATTCTCTGAATTTGCCATGAAACCACATTTTCCATCACCTAATCCTAACCCTAAAAAGGGAAAGTAAGAAATTGGATGATATTGGTCCAAAGACTTGACATCTAGGGAGGTACACACCATAACTTCCTGTAAAGTCCCCCCTTCTGCAGGGATATATTTATCTCTGCTTGAACCCAAGTAGAGGCCACCATCCTGAAGGCTTTCACTAGCCAGGAGGTACACAGATCTAACTGAGAGGTTGCTGTATGTACAGCATTAAAAACTCTGCCCATTTCCTCAGGTCTAACAGGATCACACTGTCCCCAGCTAAGCAGGTAAGGTTGCTACCAGGTATCTCTAAGGGATTTGCTTCATTAGGAACAGAAATTAGGTGTTCCACAAATTCCTCTGCATAACACTGCCTCAGGAGGCACTAAAGGTAAAAGGTAAAGGTTCCCCCGCACATGCGTGCTAGTCGTTTCCGACTCTAGGGGCCGGTGCTCATCTCCGTTTCAAAGCCGAAGAGCCAGCGCTTGTCCGAGGACGTCTCTGTGGTCATGTGGCCGGCATGACTAGACGCCAAAGGCACACGGAACGCTGTTACCTTCCCACCGTAGTGGTCCCTATTTTTCTACTTGCATTTTTCTGTGCTTTCGAACTGCTAGGTTGGCAGAAGCTGGGACGAGTAACAGGCGCTCACTCTGCTACACGGCACTTGGGATTCGACCCGCCAAACTGCCGACCTTCCGATCGACAAGCTCAGCGTCCTAACCCACTGAGCCACCGCGTCCCTTCCAGGAGGCACTGGATGACCCTAAATAGGGCTGTTACACAACATTCTGTGGACACAATAAGAGTGGAGATATAATGTTATTTTTCCATTCTTATTATCATGAGGTAGACCTTAACTGCAGCTCTAATATACGTTTGGATGGATTCATCCTTCATTTTTCTATCGCAATGATCTAGGAATCTCTTGGCCCTTTTCAGCACTCTCAGATTCTCCATGAACCACAGGAGTGCTAGTAGCAATGAGAAGCATCCTGTCCAAAGCATTGGTCACTGTTTGATTCCAGGTTGCAGCCACAGATATGGCAAGATGGTGCAGCAGAACTCCCAGGATATCCCCGTTTTCTTTGGACCTATTTGGGTCCATCAGTCCTGCGTTTGGCACAGTCTGCCACATTTAATATCCACATGTACTTTAATACTGTAGGTCAAAGCTCCTCATGTTCATATTTTATACTACGCACAGCATAGGTGTGATTGATAGTTTACTATGATATAGAGTATGACCAGAATTATGGCATAGTTTGCCAAATTGTGGGGTGCTGCCCTATAGGCAAGGAAGAGAATGTCAATTTTGTTTTACAAATGTCTCTATCTTAAAAGAAACATAGAAAAAAATGACTTAATTAAGGATGAGAAAGGAAGGGAAAAATGTTCCATTACTACGTAATAGTTATCCCTTCCTACTCAGATAGATTACCCTGTGGATCTCAAGGATCAGTATAACATCTACACAGATAACATATTTCATCACCCACTGCTCAAATTTTCTGTGGATAACTTGCCCATGTTCTTAAGTTTCAATTTAATTTTGCTATAAGTCCTCTGAAGAAGAGAGATGAAACACCTTATTGGAGGGTAGACAAATCTTGCAGAAAGTCATAAACTTCCTTAATCATTGGCATCAATTGTATTTTTCCCCAGTGGTTATAGTTCTTGGCCTTAATCCACACACAGTTCAGCAAATTCTGTGGGATTCATTCTTCTCCTGTAGCTAGGAATGCATCTACATTTCTCAAATAATTTTATAAACATACAGTTTCAAACTCTTGAAAAACAACTTGGTTTTGGTATTCTAATCAGTTTTGTATTTCCCTTCATTTTATCTAATTTCATCTATTATACCTTCTCTTTTTTTCCTGAAATATTCTGAAGCTTTAAAATATTCTGACTGAACTTTCATTTTCATAACTGCAAGCACCAAGACCAGTTTCTAAATATCATAAACAGCAAGGTTTATTTAAAGAAAAGTCCACATAGCAATTCTTAAATTCCTAAGATTGACCATGTATTCTACCATCTACTTTATTGGCAAATGTAGGTAGGTATGTGGATATGCAAAACATCTTTGGATCAAGAGTAATCTTCCCGAATATATCTGTCTTGTAGGTTCAACAAGAAAATGCAACCCATTTACTTCATTCACAATAAAATAAACTCAAAATATTTCAGAGCAATCTGACAGATGATTACAAAAAGCAGATAATCTTGACCAACAATTCCTAGTTTCCCGTCTGCTGATCAAGTTTCCCCTTGGCTGAAATTTGAAAGTACTGCTATTTTCTTCTCCTTTTCATATTATCTGATGCTGCTGGCAATCTGCATTATTCTGATTGATTGGTTTTATTGTTAAGTTTTATTGTTTTGAAGCAATTAAGAAAGGGGCATAAATATTCACATAAGCAAATAAAGTAAGCATATATTGGATAAAACTATGCAATACTGAGTACATATGTAGAATGAAATTTCAGCTGCTACAGATGGATATCTCTCACACATGCAGACTATATTATAATAATTAGATATATATATATATTCCTTGATAAGATTAAAAATGCGAATCCCAGGCATATTTAAATTAACAAACTAAGCGAACACTGGGATGAAATAAGAAAAACTAAAAGTTTTTATTGCTAAAAGATCAAGCTTTCGTTGGCTAACTGCCAACATCGTCAGGATGGAAACGCTGGGGTGGGGAGATCGTGTTTATACTGTTGGTGTCTGCACTTTGCTCATGGAGCGCGTCACCGGTCTGTTTGTTGAGGTTGGCCGTATTTCTTTGAGTTGTCGCGCATCCGTTTTTGGGGGATGTAGTTGTTTCTGAGTGTCTGTTGTCAAAAGTGGATTGCTTGGTTTTCAAACCACTCCTCTATCAACCGGCACATAGATCTCCCACTTGCATACCAGTCACTAAGGAATTGGGAAGAGGAACAACGCGCGCGATATGAAGGCAAACAGTGCAAGCATTCACAGAGCACCTTATTGTATCAAAATCAAGATTGCACAAAAACATAAACACCCTGCATTGTAGAACACAGGGAAGAAGAGTAACAACTATTTAGAACCTCTGGTATAAGAACATGGGCAATGACTAGAGCTATAGCTACAACACATGGAACTATCAGCAATCCACTTTTGACAACAGACACTCAGAGACAACTACATCCCCCAAAAATGGATGCGCGACAACTCAAAGAAATAAGGCCGACCTCAACAAACAGACCGGTGACATGCTCCATGAGCAGAGTGCAGACACCAACAGTATAAATGCAATCTCCCCACCCCAGCGTTTCCATCCTGATGTTTATTTATTTATTTATTATTTATTGAGTTTATATACCGCCCTATTCCCGTAGGACTCAGGGCGGTTTACAAGGCAATTAAAACATAAAATACAAAAATTAAAATCAGTTAAAACAATTAATTAAATTTAAGCCCTAAAAATTAAAATCTAAAATCCAATTAAAAATTAAAAACCCCTCAGTCTGGGCCAGACAGCTCGAACAGTGAGGTTTTCAGGTCCCGGTGAAATGAACGAAGGTCACGTTGGCAGTTAGCCAATGAAAGCTTGATCTTTTAGCAATAAAAACTGTATATATATATATATATATATATATATATATATATATATATATATATATATATATATATATATATATATATATATATATATATATATATATATATATATATATATATATATATATATATATATATATATATATATATATATAAGGTAAAGTTTCCCCCGCACAGGGGCCGGTGCTCATCTCCGTTTCAAAGCCAAAAAGCCAGTGCTTGTCTGAGGACGTCTCCGTGGTCATGTGGCCAGCCAAAGGCGCACAGAACACTGTTACCTTCCCACTGTAGTGGTCCCTATTTTTCTACTTGCATTTTTACATGCTTTAGAACTGCTAGGTTGGCAGAAGCTGGGACGAGTAACAGGCGCTCACTCTGTTATGCGGCACTCAGGATTTGACCCGCCAAACTGTTGACCATCTGATTGACAAGCTCAGCGTCCTAACCCACTGAGCCACCACATCACTTATACACACACACACACACACACCAAAGTAAAGTGCCTCTTTGAAGATCAGTTTTCCCTATTTTTAGTTTCTGAATGTTCTGTAAGAACACTTTATTGTTGGCCTTTAGGATTATGTAGGAAATAATGTAATGGACTACTATCTATGCATCAATTTTTCATTAGATCAAGAATGGAGATTTTGTGTTGTAGTTGGAAATTTGCTGAATGAAATTCCCAGGAGTCAATATGAATAGTGATAAGGATACATGGATATACAATTTAAAATAGCCCCCAACCTTTTGGGCACCAGCGACCAGTTCTGTGGACAGAGGTTTTTCACAGACCAGAGGAGGTGTGGTTTTGCGTGCTGCCTGCACCCTGGGGATGTGGCTTTGCTTATGTACACGGCCTGATTTCTGGCATGTGGGACCCATGATTTAGAGGAGAGGTCCCCAACCTATGGGCCGTGGCCCACTCCACTACCGGGCCATGGCCTCTTGGCCAAGTGAGTAGCTGGGCAGTGCACACACGCATTGCACCTGCTCACCCCCCCTTGTACTACCGTTGCCGCAAGTGTGCAGGTGGCGGAAGTGCTGCTAGTATTGCTCGGGCGGCAGCACTGCCACGAAACTTGCATGGGCGGCAGGAGCACCACAAGTGGCAGGTGGGTGGCAGCATGCCACATGCAGGTGGTGGCATTGCCCGAAACTTGCACAGGTCGCAGCAGCACCACAAGAGGCAGTCAGTAGGTGGGCCACAGCTCGAGCCTCACACGGGGTGGTGATGTGATCTTGGTGTTGGTGGTGGCATTGGTGCGGGCTGCACACAAGCCTCATGCAGGGCATCATTGTCACAAGCCTTACACAGGTACTGTGTACTCGCAGCCCCGTTTGTGTGGTGTGCATGCTCGTGCCCTGTTTGTGTCTGTGTGTGCATGTGTGGCCACATTCATGTTTGCACATGTGTGTTTAAGAAACATGCCCCTTCCTCTCCCACTAGGCTGCCAACCCAGAATGGTTGGAGACCCTTGATTTAGAGGACTATAAACCCCTTCCTTCAATACAAATATGATATGTATATGTATATCTAAGATTAAGAGTGAATGATATTTCAATATTTCTTTTCATACTGGAAGAGGTAAACCACAAGTTGTTACATGTTTTATCTGCAACAATAAAGGAATCAATGTCTATCTCAAAAGAGCACCCAAATCAATAAAACAGGCATTGAATGGAACAAAATAAATATCTAATGTTTCATTTGATTCCCAGATGAACTAATTAAAAGTTGCTGGACTCAGAGGAAAAACATTCTAGCTGAAAAATGGCTAGCTCTGGCTTGTTTCATTAGGGACAAAATCTCAGTGAGGGCCACACTCATTATACTGCAAACATGTGATTTTTTTTGCAGCCTATCAAGCAAGCATTTTCCTCCCACTCCAACTTATTTTTCCATTTTGACATTAGAAAAATATACAACCCAAATCTATATGACTTTGATTAATGTTGATACAGCTGATTTCAACACCGCCAAAGTCAGTGACCATACATGGAATCTAAACAACAGCTAGTAATTACAGTGTCAAAGGCATGTATACATTGTGTGTTATATTTCATTGTCTGGCATGCAAATATAACTTTGGTTTCCTTTGCACTATTTCCAAAGTATAAAGAAAGCTAACCAGAGAGTTCTGTTTCATTTACACAAAAGAACAAGGTTCAATCATGTTTGATAAGTTGCAAATTACTGGTAATACCGCAAGTGTTGTTACAGCTGCTCAAAGTGGTCAGGAGGATGTTCAAAATGCAGCAACGGCATGAATCAAAAGAAAACGTCTAAACAAGTCTGAATGATAGTATATAGTATTTGCTAACTTTACCCTGGTATTGGGGCCTATCTTCTCCATCTTAAAGCAGTATGAGAGATGCAGAATAGGTTCCTGTCTTCATTAGATCTTAGTAAAATAACCACTTCTTCTTTTCCTTGCTCTCCTCATTTTTATAAACAATTATCATTGTTGTTAGTTTGGTTTGGAAATGTGGACTCAAAACCAACCTTGGGGAATTATCAGCCTCTCCATCCTTTTTGATGTTATAAAGATATTTGCTGCATAAAACATTTATTACTGAATGAAAAAGATGCATGTACAATATATGACAACTGCACAAAGCCATGGGTTGTGACACTGTGTGAAAGGTGGAAGCTCCCTTTTTTCCTGAATGAACAATGTTCTAAATACTTACGAGGAAAAAATAATGAATTATGAACATTATATGAACCAACTCCAAATTCCCTTTAAATATTTTTTTGATTATACTTAGTCATTGATGGTCTTAAACTGTGTTTAATCTTATGATTTGTCATGAATCTCTTCCCTACTGCAAATAATTCATTATGGCTTGCATGGCAATATCCCAATTTATCCTCTCAACATGCCTATAAACTAAAGAGGAATCTACTACTTCCTTTCATTAAAACAGATATATATATTTAGCATGTCCAATTCTATATGTTGATCTCTGTAGTGGCTTCAGAAGGTAATCCTGACAGAGATAGGTCAGAACAATTCAGACCAAGGCTAACACATGGATTATGTACAAAAGGGGAAGAAGCATGTGCAAAAAACTTACACAGAAACTTATAAAACTATAAGGCAGGAAAGCAGAAACCACTCTCAAGATTCATTTACTATAGCCTATATTAATAAAAGTAATTTTAATCTTCAAGTGGAATTGAGTTTTTAGTTTGGTCTACTTAGTGGGGCTGACATATTCAAACCGGTACCATCAGATATTTGGGATTAGAGATTCTATCATATTGAGCCAACATGGCAGTGCTGTCTGATGACAGGAGTTAGATGTTAGCTGAGAAGATAGGCAAAACACACTATCAGCTGTTCTAGTTTTCCAAAGAAGTTTGATGAATTTAATTTAATGCACATTACCCTTTGCTCAGTTTACGTGTAATTTCCATTTATGCAGATATGCTTAGCATTAACAATGGAAAAGCTTCCAATGTTCTCAGACAGCTCCCTGAGGAAGTTATAAAATCTCAAAGCACCTACTTTTAAAATGGAGTTGAGTGAATCCACAGGGAAAAAGGAAAAAGAAAACTGCTTTAGGCTATAGTCCAACCATAAAGGAGGCCAACTGCTTTAGGCTAATCCAAATATTCCGATCAGTTCAAAAATATAAAGAATTCTCTATCTCCAGGTTGTTTCTTGGAGATACGTGCATGGGAAAATAAAATAAGAGAAATGTACATAAGGAGCAACACCTGCCCTACTCTTTTGGGTCACAGAAGTGGATCACAAAACATATTTAAGAATGTGTTAAAGAAGCTTGTATCACTTGAACACCTCTTGTCCATCAGACCTTGTGATTATGTTTAAATTTTTGCACTGCATCTTTCAGACATTTAGATGTATATTGATGTGTCCAAGTATATGATACATTAAATAACTTGGTCTTTCACTATGGCTTGTTTGCTGAAATCATGGAACTAAACTGCATCTGGAGCAGTTTCAATGTGCCAATACTTTTCATATATAGTGCATTGGTATTTTGGGCCTATTCATCCTGCCAGGATGGTGTCATGATAATATTAAATGACAGGTATTAGACTAATGTCACATTATTTTATGATGTGTATATATATCAGAATGGTTTTCTAACCCTCCTTTATACAGTCATATATAACAATAGGAACCACTTTTTATATTTATACAATTATCTTTCATTGTTATTTCAATGTTTTGTTATCTGATTTGGGGGCAATTCTGTAACGCAAACTAAGCTGTGAAAGAATGGACTGCTGAAAGCCACCCACAGGCAGTTTCTTGGCAAAGAGACATCCCAACCTGCCTATTTTGGTTTTTCCTTCTATCCCTACAGAGCAGCACATCACCTTCCATTTAGTGTTCAGTTTCCCTCAGCATGGCCAGTGAGGAGGGATGATGGGAGTTCCATTCCAACAACATCTGGAGGGCCACATATTGCCCACCCCTGCTGTCGCCTATTCTTCCAGGCTGCAGTCCAATTAGAAAAGCTTGCACTAAGATAGCCCCTTGGGAAAGTTATAATTTTCAAAACTGTTTAGGAAAACCAGATATATTTAAAGGCATTACGGTATAAACATAAACTCCCTAATGAGCTGTAGTAAAATGGATCAGGGCTATAACTTGCAAAGTTCAAATGATTTACCTTTTTTTTCCTTTGCCATGTATTATTTTCATTTAATCTGTATCACAAGGACTATAAAGAGACCAGCTGTTCACAAAGAGTCTTAACAACCCCAGCCAAGGTCTGAGGCCTCTCCCATGGTTCCTACTTAATGTGTTTCACTAAAAACATATTAATTGACAGATCAAGTTGAGACTTTCTCTGCCAAGCATTAGTTTTATCCCTTCACTCTGAATACTATTTCAGTGGTTTATCAATCTGAATTGAATTACTTGATAAGTCATGATACATTTCCATAAACCCATTCCTTCACAGCCACAATTCTGCTGTATTCTTCAACACTTTAAAAATAACATAGTAGATCTGTATATATTTGCTTGAACTCAGTAAAACTTCTCAACAATTCCTACTGTGGCAAAGTCTAGAAGTTAAGGTCCAAATGAAAACAAAAGCCATTTATTTTTTAAAATTTGCACTTTTGTAAATTTTGAGATACCATTCTTCCACCAAGGAATATGTATTAATTGTGTGGATTACATAATATATATTACAGAAAATAGCATATTGGACTGTTTTCTGTTAGGGAAAATGTATTGTTAAAGTTTGTATATCAGGCAAATACAAATAACACATATAGAAAAGTGTTTTAAAAAATATTCCTCAGTATAACAAAGAAGCAAAGCAAACTAAATATAAGCCATAATGTTTGTTTGTTTGTTTCTGGTTTAGCTTAACATGTTACAGGAAACCATATATGGATTATAAACCATGGTTTATGGCTTAATACTATTTGTGATTAATGTGATAGACAATGTTTAGGTTAACATATACATAGAAAAGTAATGAGAGAAACCAAAAGGGACAGATTCCATCATTCCATATTTAAGTCAAATTAATAGCTACATTTTATTTATTTATTTATTTATTTATTTATTTATTTATTTGATTTTATATACCGCCCTATTCCCGAAGGACTCAGGGCGGTTTACAGGGCGAGTTAAAAGAATACAAATAAGTGTTAACTCTTACAAAATCAGTAAGATAATGGACTATAATCATGCATGCTGAATGTCTCACTGCAACCAACAGACATAGATTACTTTTCCATGAAAGTGACTATACATACAAGATCTTGTTCCAGATGAATTTGCCTGTGTACAAGTCTGTTGACTGTGAAAACCAGGAGGGTGACCTTCGGCCAAGCCCTTTCTCTCAGCCCCCCCCCCCACAGAGTTGTTGTTGTGGAAAAAATAGGAAAAGGGTGTATTATGCACATTTGCGACCTTCACTTATAAAGTAATAAAGGTAGGATAAAAATCTAATAAATAAATCTAATAAATAAAATAACCATGATAGTAAAGCTCTCAGATAGTGTTTCTTGCCATAGGCACTACAGAGAGAAATAAGTATTGCTTTGTTTGCTAATTTTAAAGTGAATTTTAGCATCAATATTTGTTGTTTACATGTTTTTATGCTTTATATTCTTGCCTTTATTGGTTAAGCCGCCTAAAGTTGCCTCTAGGTAAGATGGGTGTCATAAAATAGATAGATATGAGAGAAGGAGGGAGGGAGGGAGGGAGAGAGAGAGAGAGAGAGAACTATCCACAAAAGTAGAGATTAGAGAACAAAAATTTCTTTCCTTTATAATCAGCTCTTGTGATATGATGCATCAGCAAATGTTAAGTACCATTTAAATAAATGGGAGCTGTATAAAATTGTTGTGCTGCTCTCTTTCAATCTAATGAGGTATGTACAGTATAAAAAACCTCCTGATTCTCACATGATTAAATTGTCTTCTGATAATGCTAGCAAGTAAATTTAGACCTAACCATCTGATGAATTAGATTCAATATTGAGAACTAGAGGGAGTGTGGCTCAAGGTGCTAGCAGAGATTAGGGAAACCAGGTTCAGTTTCATCCTTTACCATATAAATTCACTGGTTGACTTTGGACCAATCATAATCTTTCACAGAGTTCTGAAAATAACCCTGTCATAACTACCTAGGCTGGGCATCTGGAATAAAAGTAGGATGCAAATTTAAAATCAAAGAAATAAATGTGTAGTGTTTTACTTACTCCAAAATGTGGTAATGAATTATATGTTGCCCTGATGATAAGTGGTCCTGTTCACTCTGCTGAATCACGCTTTTAGGATGCGCATTAGAAATCCAACCCTCCAAAGTGTGACTTATCTCCTCCATGCCAAACTGTGTCAGGAAAGGACTAAGCGAGAAACCTCCTTCCCAATAACTGTTGCTATATTTTATGTAAGTCCTGATATGGCGTAACCTCTAATTTTTGCTGAATTGCAGCTCCTTAACAGCTCCAGCTCAATTACTAATGGTAAAAATGCTGGAAGTTGTAATTTAGCAATATCTGATTTTGCAACATAGACAGTGTCTCCCCCCCTCCCCCGCAGATGAACTTCCTCATCTGATGTCTGAAATGGGTACAGGTACAGTTTACCACTTCAGTGAGAACTTGACTTCAGATTAGCCTGCATCCTAAGTTTAAATATTAATGTTCCATTAACTTTGCTGTTTTCAGCAGAGAAGAGATTATCCCACTGTATACTTCATTCTTTAATCTATTTTTTTCCATCCTAATGACTTAACTCAATTGAAAGATGTATGAGGTAAATGAAGACTATGGTTAACCAATGCAGTATTCATTACAGTACTACTGTATAAATTAGCAATGGTAGAATCAGACAAGAGTTCTGGTCTTGATTAAGCTTTGGTCTTGCCAAAAGCTTTCAGTGTGTATTTCTATTTGAATCCAAGCCAGCACCTGTTAGAAGATAATAGAGCAGAGTAAAGCCACATTTTAAAACTCTTTAATCAGAGGAAGAGGAGGAGGAGGAGGAAGAGGAGGCAAAGAAGAAGAAGAAGGGGAGGAGGAGGAGGAGGAGAAGAGGATACACACACACACATATGCACGCACGCATATGCACGTACACACACACACACACACACACACACACACACACACACACACACACACTAGTGTATATAGACATTTGTACTTTTCTGATATGGTTGGTATATGGCTGTAATGTAAGTTATAGCCAAGACATTTGGAAGGAAGGCTGCACAGGAGATTTTTATGAAATGTTTCCTGAGGTAGTGATTTTTCAGTTCTACATGAGGAAATTAAATTCTCATCTTAATCAAAAGTAAATAAATGATTTTCCTCTCTCACTGATGAAGTAATAGGTGGCCCACAATTCAAGGCAGGAAATTGAACTGAAGTGGTATTCCCTTTGATTTAAATTTAGAATAACTTGTTTGGCCACATTTAGCTTTAGTGCAAGGCACCACAAGAAAAAGCCAAACATCAGAAGGCGTTTGGTAGCACCTTTTCCAACTCATTAATTTCCCTGAGCTGCAGCTCCCTTCATCATATGCACAGAGGGGTCTGACTTAACTGGTATGAGGTGAGTGGAGAAGGGAGGGCAAACAAATTGGTTAGGCAGAGGCAGGTTACATGTGAGACAGATTTTATAAATGCAATCTGTAAAAAGTCCATTGTGTTTGCTGAGAGCTTCTGGTGGCTTTGAAACCTTCTGATGCATGTGAGTTTAGCCATCATTTGTTGGAAAAGGTGGCTCCAAGCTCTTTTTATTTCTTGCTATCAGAAACTAGCATGATTCTCTTCCGATAATAGCAGCACAGTACAAGCAGTTCATCTACAGGCTGACCATAATTGGTGACTGAAGTAAAACCAAAATTTTAAAACTTGTGATTTCATGGTTATTTTTATGTATATAAATTTATTTATTTATTTATTATTTACATTTTGTCAGTGGCCTTTGCTAGAATGTGAATCTATGAGACTCATTTCAACCACATTAGACAGACAGACAGATAGACAGACACATAGATCTATGAAATATGCAAGCTAGATATATAATTTAAGGAACCAATGCAAACCCAATAAAAAATTTCAGTGAATGGACAATGAGATTATCAGTTTAACTAACACAACAAAACATTACATGACCCCTGCACAAAGAAACTAGCTGGCAAAGCAGATAACAAGAAGGCCTAGCAATGGCTAAGAGCAGGAAAATTGAACAAAGAGACAGAAAGGTTAATTCTTGCTGCACAAATACAAGCCATAAAAACAAATGGATGCAAAATCAGATGTGAGAAGACTTTCTGAATATGGAACACAATCTTATAAATATTCCATGAAATAGTGAAAAGTGGCAACTGTGTAGTGAGCTCAGATGGCATAAGTAATTAAACAACCCAAGTTCCAAGAGGTCTGTCTGAAATTTCTCATAGACAAGTGAGCAACATAGGAATTATTATGATTTTACAATCAGGAGCACAATTGTGGAATTTTGCTCCTACATGAATCTTATATTTTTAGATGATGAAAATTGAGTCAAAGAGAAAACTGAGCTTAGAAAATCATATGTCCCACTGAAATTAATTAATTATTTATCTATTTATTTTATATTTCACCTTTCTGTCTCTCTAAAAGTGGTTTACAGCAATTAAAACCATAAATTATTGCACATTTATAAAAAGAATGCAGTGATGTCAATATTAAAATCAAAATCAAATTAAACCAAGAGCAAGAGAAAACATTTGGAAAACTAGATATAGACAACAATGGTATGACCAACTGCAACTGTAGGAGCAAGATTATTATTTATTTTTATTTATTTATTTGGTTTTATATACCGCCCTATTCCCGAAGGACTCAGGGCGGTTTACAGGGCGAGTTAAAAGAATACAAATAAGTAAAATAGAATTAAATAAGACTAGCCCACAATTAAACAAATTAAAATTAAAATTAATTAAAATTAAAATTAAAATTAAATTAAAACCCCCTCAGTCCAGGCCAGCAGGATCAAACAACCAAGTTTTAAGGCGAAACGAGCAAAGGTCTGGGGCAGTCCGAAGTTCTACCGGCAGTTCATTCCATAGGGCAGGCGCGCCCACAGAGAATGCCCTCCCCCTTGGAACCATCCGTTGGCATTCCCTAATCGGCGGAACCCTAAGGAGGCCCTCCCTGTGGGAGCGCACAGGACGCTGGGAGGCTGATGCTGGCAGCAGGTGCTCCCTGAGATAATCCGGGCCCATGCCATTTAGGGCTTTATAGGTCATCACCAGCACCTTGAATCTCACCCGGAGAATTGGAAGCCAATGCAGCTCGCAGAGAAGAGGTGTTACATGAGAGTATCGGGAAACTCCCATTACTACTCGCGCAGCTGCATTTTGCACCAGCTGAAGCCTCTGAGTGGTCCTCAAGGGCAGCCCCATGTAGAGAGCGTTGCAGTAGTCTAACCGGGAGGTAACGAGACCAATGAGACCAATCCTTTTCTTCCTCTCCCAACATAAATAATCAGTGAACAGGGCGGATGATTCCTTGCTAAAGCCTAGCTTTTTTTTACTACCTTTGCTTTAGCAGCCAATTGCTGGAAATCCTATAATTGAATTTTTTCCCTTGCAAATTATTTCTGATAATTTCAATTAAAAATGCACCTATGCTACTTTCATATAGTGATACAAATCTGTAATTTTAACAACTATGGAAGAAGAATGTTGAACTATGTAGGCCTTTGATCTGATTTAATGTGGTTCTTTCTCTGTTCTATTTTTGAAAACGTAAACGCTTCTTCCTAATATGTATTATTATTTTTGCCTATTATCATAACATTATACAGAATTCTGGGGTCGGTGAATTGTACTCTAAACATTACAGACCCAGCTGTTTCTCCCATGGCACAGAAATATACATCTGAAGCTTGAATATTTATATATCCTCAAAATTTTTATAAAGTATATTTCCACAAGTATAATAAAATTATAGATGATCTCTCTGTCTTTATAAGTATCTTATAATTTGACACTGAGTTTGTTGGCATTCCATGTAACAATCATGATGCTCCATAATGTGCCTTGGATCCACATCTATTATCCTTCTGTGACAATGGCAAATTCTGAATCTATAACTTTTAATGTATAGTTGAAGTAAACTTTAATTTGATGGTGGTTTGTAGCAGATCCCATATAAAAATCATGAAGACTTATTTTGTATTTATTACCGTATATGCAATTATATTCTTGCCATTTCTGGTTACCCAGATCCCTGCAGCAGCCATTTCATGGATGGCAACGTTTCTATGGCAAACCAGCTTCAGAAAGGCTTTATTTGCATATTAGGGTAGAACAATCCATGTTACTTGGATTATGAAGTAACTTTTTTAACATGTTAAATGTAGTCTTTGTTTTAGAAAACTGTGTTTTGGGAAATAGGGAATGCAGCTTGGCTCTCTAGAGATGTATTTGTCTTAAAAAAACAGAAACTACCTCTTCATAATTACTAATTAAATCCTGGATGCTAAAAGGGATTATTTTTATGATAACTAAGTGGTTTTTGTTGTGTATATAGTTATGGGAGTGGTTTCCCTTCGGCGGGAAACCTGAGTGCATTCATTGGCTGCTACTTCCCGGCGGGAGATTCTAAGCCGGGGATTGGTTATGTTTGAATGGAGTTTAGTATTTAAGGTAGGGTTCAACGGCTGCTAGCCAGTTGACCCATGTGAGTTCTAATAAACGTTCCTTGTTTGACATCGCTGTCTCCGCTCGTCATTCCGGACTTAACAGTGGCGACGAAGGTGGGATTGACGGCAGGACAGCGAAAGAACCGCGGAAAGCCGACAGAGCGAAAAGCGGGAAATTTGAACCACAGTCAACCGAGCAGCAAGCAAATTAAAATAACAGAATGGCGCAAGTAGGCTCCCTGAAGGAGTTTGACCCTAACTACCCTGAAGAGTGGGAAGAATATGTAGGACAAGTCGAGGGGTACATGCTGGTCAACGGGATCACGGAGGACAGGAAGAAGGTGGCGGCGCTTCTGACTATCAGCGGCACTCCGGTTTACCGGGTGGCCGTCGGCCTGTGCCAACCCCTGCCGGTCTCCAGCGTATCGTACGCCGACCTGTTGGCTAAGCTGAAGGTCCATTTCACCCCTAAACGGTCAGAACTGTTCTGGCGGAGGATATTTGAAAAGCGGAACCAGCGGCCAGGCGAGTCAATACAACAATTTGTGGCGGCAGTCCGAGAAGCAGCCCTGCGCTGTAAATACGACAACCTCGAGATTCGCATCAGGGACCGAGTGGTTTTGGGGCTACGAGATGAACACTTGCAAAACCGAATCATCTCTAAGCCCACGGGCAACCTCCAAGAAGTTTTAGACGAGTTACTCACGTATGAGTCTACAGGCAGACGGGACCCCCCTACAATAGCATGGCAGCCTCAGCCGAAATTAACCTGGAGAGCCATGTGGACGGTGGGGAGGTGGACTACCAGTGGGAAGCCGAGATTGCCGAAATAGCCAGAAGGTTCGGGAAGATGGCGCCGAGACCACAACGAGCCGAAGGCACAGACCAGAACAGAAGACAACAACCAACGCTACAACGACCCCTGAGGGACAACCCAGCCAGGCCTCGCGACCCAGAGACCCGGTGTGGAAGCTGCGGCGGGAATCACCAACGATCGACATGCCGATTCCGAAACGCCAAATGCCGAGGGTGTGGAAAAACGGGCCACATCCAGACCATCTGCAGAAGCAGACCGCGCGACAACCGACTCCACGAGCTCGACGCTTGGCCCTCAGGTGAGGTAACCCCCGAACGGAGTGGCGGAGAGACCCATAGGCCTAAGGCACGCACTTCCAACCCGGGGGCTGGGGTGGGGGTCAACCATGTGGGAATCCCTAGACAAAAACACACACCTAGAATCAACCACATTTTGAGGCCTAAATTAAGAATCGAAGTCCAACTGCAAGGCGTCCCTTGCAAAATGGAAGTAGACTCCGGGGCCTCAGTATCAATAATCTCTAGGGACACCCTTAAATGGGTTTTTTTGGACCACGCATGCCCAAGATGGAGGACGCGCTCGGCTGAGCTCCGCGAGCTCCAGCTGATAGGCGTCCCCTGGGAGCCCCTCACAAGCCTTTACGGCTTGCTGAGATGGGATTGGGGTTTGCCGAGGGGCAATGTGGCAACGCGGAGGCTGACGAAGCCAGCAGCGGTCTTTTTGGATCTGTGCTGTTTGAGCGACCGGCTGCTGGCTGCTGGCCCTGCTACCTACCGGCTGCTTCCTCCCGCCGTTTCTCACTCTCTCCGGAGCGTTCGGGCTGCTCATAGCTGGCGTGGCGCTCCCTGCTGCTTTCGGGCCGTCCGGGCCACTTTGGTTGTTCTCGGGCCGGCTCGGGCTGATGAGGAGGACGCCCGTCGGTGAGGAGTGTGCCCGTGAGGCCCGTTGGGCTGTCCGGTCGGCGGCGGTGATGATGGCGGCGGCGGCGTGGGCGTCGGCCTTGGCGCGGGTAGCAGCCTGCGTGACGATTTTTTGGGCCGCGCTCGGCGGTGATGGCGATGGCGGCGGCGGCCCGGGTTTGGCGGCGACGGTGACGACGATATGCTCCGGACGCTCGGGAATTCACCAGCTGGCTTTAGGGCCATTTTTGTCTGTACCGGCGTTCCTGAGACTGTTGCCCCGTCTGCGGGGGCCGGCTGCTGACTCTGGTGCCTTTGGGCTTTTGATCTTTTCGCCGGCGGCGGGACTTCCATGTGGCCCCAAGCCGCCTTGGCCCGCTTTGGTGGTGGTGTCGCCCTCGGGCCGTTTTGGCGGTGGAGAGGGCGGCTATTATTACTTACCTTGGCGACGATGGTTGACTTATACCCTTGCTTCAGGCCGCCTCTTATGGCGACGGCGTCTTCGGACCGCTTGGGTGGTGAAGAGGACGACCGGGAGTTATCTTACCGGAGCAAGGACGACATGGGGCTCATGCATTGTGTATCATCTTTGGACTGCTCTTGCAGTGACGCCGGTGATTTAGACTATTTTTATTTTGGCCTGCCTACCCTCCTTGCCTTGGACACACTTTTTACCATCTGCCTGCCTATCCTCTCCCCTCTCCCTTTGGACTTTCGACATACCTGGGTATCGGCCACGGTGGGAGAGTGGCTGGACTTCTCCATTTGCAACCTCATAGAGGTGGGAGCTCTATGGGGTTTGCCTACCCAGAGGATACCTGGTCCACCCCCAGGAACGGAGTCTCTACCCGTTGTGAGAGAACGGGCTGCGGCCTGTCTTGGGGGCCACCCAACTGAGTGGCAGTGAAGTTGGGTGGGGATCCAGACTTCTGTCATGTTCAATCCTCCCATGGACAACTCAGGGATGCCTATCCTGGACTGTTTGGACTTTTTATACTTATGCGGCAATATACGAGCACGCGTTTGTATGCCCTCAGGGGTGCCCCCCTCTCCTGGGTGCGACCTGCCTCCTTAAACGTTGATAACCTTGATGACGGGCCCGAGTTTTTGGTCTCTGAGAGATGGCTGGGCAGGGGCAGGGGCTGTTCATGTAAATCTAGAAAGCCTCTGATTATTTTTTTATCCAAATTTTTTATAGGGCTAGGGAGCGGGGTGGGAGATACCGGTTGTTTGGCTATGGGGGGTGGCCGATCTACCATGGTTCAGACCAGCCTTGGGTCTGATAGCACGGGGGGAGAACGGGGTGGCGTTGTCGCCGGGGCTCATGAGCGGGTCGTGGGATTATCAATTCCCACGACGGGGAATGGCAGCAGGCGGATAGACAGGGGGCCGTATCGCTACCGGGAGGGCCGTCCCCGCTATTTGCAAGTGGTGAGGCGCTCCGACCCTCTGCTTCTTCCCCGAGATCCCGGGAGCGAGGATGTGCAGCCTCCTGAGCTCCGGCTGGTGTACCTGAATGCCAGGTCCGTGGTTAATAAAGCTCCCCTCGTTAGGGATTTAGTTGAGGGTGAGCATGCGGACCTGGCTTGCATCACGGAGACTTGGTTGGGCCCAGAGGGTGGGGTCCCTTTGGTTGACCTCTGCCCACCAGGCTTCCGGGTGCTACACCGGCCACGAGCTCATGGTAGGGGTGGGGGAGTGGCGGTTACCATTAGGGAGACCTTATGCCCGCGGGAGGCCACCGTTTCTCAGATAGTCGGGTGTGAGTCTCTCTTTATGAGATTTGGTCCTGGGGCGCAGTTGGGCTTGCTGCTGGTGTACATTTCGCCCAGTCACACAGCGGCAGCCCTGCCCGAGCTGCTCGATATCCTCTCGGGCTTGGTGGTTGAGTTTCCCAAACTTATAGTTTTGGGAGACTTCAATCTACCATCCCTGGGAGGTTCATCGGAGCTAGCTCGGGAGTTCATGGCTTCCATGGCGGCCATGGACCTGACGCAAGTAATTTCAGAGCCAACTCATGAGGGAGGCCACACCCTTGACCTGATTTTTTTTATCTAGACGGTGGTTGGATGATCTAGGTGGGGGCTCTCCATTTATTATGCCCCTGTCATGGACCGATCATCATCTCCTGCGGCTGGTCTTCCGTTTTGCCACCCCCCGCCGTGGGGGCACGGAGCCAATTAGATGGTACCGCCCCAGACGCTTAATGGATCCTGATAGATTCCAAGCGGCGATGGGGTCCCCACCTGCCTCCACTGCTCACAGCTCGGCGGATGCCTTAGTGGAAGCCTGGGAAAGGGCAGCCACTGAGGCACTTGACCGGGTTGTACCCTTGCGGCCCCTGACCCGGCGCAGATCCCAGCGAGCTCCATGGTTTTCCGCGGAGCTCCGGGAGATGAAGCGTCGGAAACGGGGCCTAGAGAGCTGCTGGAGGTCTAGCCGATCCGAACCCGACCGGTTGCGGTTAAGAACCTACATTAGGTCTTATCTCGCAGCGATGAGGGTGGCGAGGTGCAATTACTTCTCCACCCTCATCGCGTCCGCAGATAATCGCCCGGCCGCCTTGTTTAGGGTGACTCGCTCACTTCTTAATCAGGAGGTGAGGGAGGATCCCTTGCAGGGTCGTGCCGAGGAATTTAGCCAACATCTGTCGGATAAAATCGCTCGGATTCGGACCGGTTTGGACTCCAGCTGGGCAGAGTCAGGCGATCAGGACACGGGCGGTCTTGTCAATGTTACCTGGGAAGAGTTTGATTCTGTGACCCCTGATGAAGTGGACAGGATTATGGGGAGGCTGAGCTCCTCCACATGTTTGTTGGACCCGTGCCCTTCCTGGCTGGTTTATGCAGCTAGGGAGAGGACACGAGGCTGGCTCCAGGCGGTTATATCTGCTTCTTTGAGTGAGGGTTATTTCCCCACCGTCTTGAAGGAGGCGGTGGTGAGACCTCTCCTCAAGAAGCCTGCCTTGGACCCAGCTGTTTTGAACAACTTTCATCCAGTCTCCAACCTTCGCTTTCTTGCGAAGGTTGTCGAGAGTGTGGTGGCGCATCAGCTCCCTCTGGTCCTGGATGAAGCGGATTATCTGGACCCCTACCAATCGGGTTTCAGGCCCGGGTACAGCACGGAGACGGCATTGGTCGCTCTGGTGAATGATCTCTGGAGGGCTCGGGATAGGGGATATTCCTCTGTCCTAGTCCTATTAGACCTCTCGGCGGCTTTCGATACCATCGACCATGGTATCCTGCTGCGGCGTCTCAGGGGATTGGGAGTGGGAGGCACAGTTCTTCAGTGGTTCTCCTCCTATCTCCTGGGACGCTTGCAGTCGGTGTTGGCAGGGGGGCAGAGATCGGCCCCTAGGTCTCTCGTTTGTGGAGTTCCTCAGGGGTCGGTTCTCTCGCCTCTCCTGTTCAACATCTACATGAAACCGCTGGGTGAGATCATTCGTGGTTTTGGAGTTGGGTATCATCAATATGCTGATGATACCCAACTTTTCTTTTCGACCCCAAACCACCCCAGTGATGCCCTCGCTGTGATGTCCCGTTGCCTGGAGGCGGTTCGGGTCTGGATGGGGAGGAACAGACTTCAACTCAACCCTGACAAGACTGAGTGGCTGTACATTCCGGCATCCCGGGACATTCAAAATGTTCCATCTCTTTCTATGGGGGGTGAGCTCTTACTCCCCGTGGATAGGGCTCGCAACTTGGGAGTCCTCCTAGATTCACGGCTTACCTTGGAAGATCATATAGTGGCCGTGACTAGGGGGGCTTTCGCCCAGGTTCGCCTGGTGCGCCAGTTGCGGCCCTATCTGAACCGGGATGCCCTGTGTACGGTCACTCATGCGCTCGTGACCTCTCGCCTTGACTACTGTAATGCTCTCTACATGGGGCTTCCCTTGAAGACCACTCGGAGGCTCCAACTGGTACAGAATGCGGCCGCGAGAGTTGTCTTGGGAGTTTCCCGGTACTCCCATGTTACACCTTTGCTCCGCGAGCTGCATTGGTTACCAGTTGTCTTTCGGGTGAGGTTCAAGGTTTTGGTTACGATCTTTAAGTCCCTACATGGCATGGGTCCGGGATACCTCAGGGACCACCTGCTGCCGGCATCAACTCCCCTCCGCCCTGTGCGTTCCCACAGAGAGGGCCTCCTCAGGGTGCCGCCAGTCAAGGAATGCCGACTGGTGGCCCCCAGGGGGAGGGCCTTCTCTGTGGGCGCTCCGGCATTATGGAACCAACTGCCGGTAGAGCTCCGGACGGCATCAGACCTCCGAACTTTCCGTCGTGGCCTGAAGACCCACCTATTTGAAATGGCTGGTCTGGCCTGACGGGGGATTATGGGTTTTAATTTGTTGTTTTAGATTTGTATTACTGTTTTAATTGGGCATGGGTTTAATCTTTTTTAATTTTTGTATTGTCTTTTTTATATATGCCCTGTGAACCGCCCTGAGTCCCTACCAAGGAGAAGGGCGGTATACAAATTAAATAAACTTAAACTTAAACTTAAACTTAAATACATAGAAACCAGAAGCGGCCAGAAAATTCCCCTTAAACCCACTAAATTACAATTAGCCGACTTCCAGAAATCACCCATAGAACTAGTGGGAGAGGCTAACCTCAAGGTTAATTATAAGGGGTTTAGTGGAGTATTAACTATTTTAGTCACTGAGGGCCAGAGAACTAGCCTTGTTGGCCTTAATTGGT